>NC_142703.1:2575994-3175994 GCF_029339155.1 Prunus mume | reverse complement strand
AAAAACACATATTATCAAAATAAAATATGTTCAACAACATAATTGAAAGTGTACTTATTTTATTTTTATTGCTAAACTGCAACTAAATTCATAAATATTTGGCTTTTTTTTTTTGAAAACTTTAATGAACTATATTTAATATGAGTAATGCTACGTACTGTTACCACATTTTGTATACTACATTTTCATACCACATAATGTGGCACTTTACTTGGACATGCCACCTCATTTAATTTCATTTTAAGTTATCTGATTTTTCATTCATTTCGCTTAATATATTTAATAATTATTATAATTATAAACTTGTCAGACTTCTCATATTCTTGCGTCCTCCTCCATCATTCTCCGTCTCCCCCTAATCAATTTCGTCCTCCCTCTTGAAAGTCCCTCTAAACCCTAAACCCTAAACCCTTCATCCTTCATCCCTCCTCCTTAATTTCCAGAACAAATGGAAAAAATAACACAAAAGATATACAAAAGAGTAAATTAAAAAAACACAGCAGGATCAGTGCAATTAATAGGAAAAGACCAATCATCGTAGATAGTCCATGAACAATGGCCCATAACCCTAACATGATATAGACATTTTTCTTCCTTTTCGACACCTTTAATTTTCAAAGAAACAATTAGATAAAATCATTCGTTATAAAAGTAAAAAGGAAAGAAAAGATGGTTTGCTAGAAATCAAATAAAAATCAACTAAAGAAAATTGAGAACAGAGAATGGCTGGAAGGAGAAGAAGGGAGGAGGTGGAGAGAGAAGAAAGAGATGGAGTGGAGAATAAAACGTAAGATCTAATCAATTTCTTTTACTAGGGTTTTTAATTAAAAAATTAAAAAAACATAAAATTAAATTAAATGAGGTGGCATGTCCAAATAAAAGATGCTATATCCTATGTTATGGAAATGTGGTAAGAGTAGCATTATTGATTTAATATATACAGGTTTTTTTTTAACCCCAAAAAGCTCCTTGAGCTACAGTGGGCTGTACCCCATAGGGTAGTTCCGCCCATCCTAGTACATTACTGGGTTGGGATGCTCTAATTCACAGAAATTGCGCCTCATTATATTGTGAAAGCTATTTATAACCAAGAAAATGATTAGAATCGGGGGAAGAATGGAAAACCACAACTCAAAATAACAATGTGAGAGAGAGAGAGAGAGAGAGAGAGAGAGAGTTTGGTGAACCTTTGGGAAGCAGGATTTCACAAATCTAATATGCGAGAGATCTATAGAATGAGAAATATGAGAATAACCAACTCAAATTGCTCATATAAAATAGAATATATGTGGTCTCATTTTGTCATAAATTAATCATGCATTCTTTCTTCATGCATCCTCCTCTCTCTCTCTCTCTCACACACACACACACATTTTTATTGCAGCATCTATGAAGACATTCTGTAGCAAATAAGACCTTAGAGCAACTCCACCCCAAAAGGCAAGGGCAAGGCAAGGTTTGACACAATTCACGTGAAAAGTATCAGCCTTGTCTTTTTTGGTTCCACTCCAAAAGGTAAGGGTAAGAGCAAACACTATTCACTTTACTTTATTTTCTATTTTTTTATACTTAACTATTAATTTTGATAGCTTTTCAGATAATATTTTCGGTTGCCACGTGTCACTATTTATTATAAAAATCTCACCTAAAATTTCAAATAACATTTTTGGATAAAATTTTTGAATTAAATTTTCGGATAAGATTTTCAGTTGCCACGTGTTCATCAAATTTCAGATAAAATTTTCGGATGAGATTCTCGGTTGCCACGTGTCTTATTTCAGATAAGATTTTTGGATATTTATTAAAAAAAATTATAATCTCATATTTAAGAGCACTTCCACCAGTTAGCCCTTGCCATGGCAAGGAGCCCTAAGCGGTACTATTCACGTGAATAGTGGCTGCCCTACCCTCCCTTAGCAAAGTGTGATTCCAGCAGTTTAGGTTTGCCATGGCAAATACTATTCATTTTTTTTTTTTTCACAACTTTGTTTACTTAAACAATTAATTTGGATAACATTTTCGGATAAGATTTTTGGGTTCCTACGTATGAAAAATCATTTTCTCAAGATTTTTAGCGGAGGTGCAATATTGACTAAGTATGAAAAATGGTTTTTCGAAATAATCATTTTCTCAAGAAAATTTTTGGCGGCTTTTATTCCTTACACATCAAATAAGAAAACTTGATTTTATGGGATTTTAATATGAAGTATATATTGACTTAATGAGTCATCATTTTTAGCATAAATCGTATTTTGCACTAAAACCGATTTTTCATATTTTGATTTGGTGGGAATTTGATTTTCTAGTATTTTTATTTGAATCCAAATGGGGGGTACTTCCTTATTTACATTGTAAACTTAAGTAAATGGAGTAATATAAAAATAAATAAAAGTAAAAGGACAAAGACATTTACTTAAATGTTGAAAATGGAAATAAGGTATAGAGAGAAAAAAAAATAAGTAATTTTTTGGTATTTTTTATTACAAAAATATTGGTTGTTGGTGTTAAAAGTGAAGAGTATTGGTTGTTATTTATAGAAAACAATTTCAGTATTTTTTGGGTATTTTTTTTACATTTTTTTCGATTTTTTTCTTTTTTTTATTGGGAACAAAGGAAGTGAAGTCATCATGACATCATCTCAACCCGCAGGCAAGCATGCAGGCCGAACCCCACCTCGGGCCAGCCCAGGCTGCTGGCCCCCACCTCTTGCCCGGGCTCCATTTTATTGCTGGAAATGCCTACAGTACCCAAACCCCCCCCAGCCCGAGCCCAGCCTGCATTGCTGGAAATAAGATAAGATTTTCACCCTCTAACTTTCACCCAACACTCACACAACACAATATCTTCCTGAGTTGTCCACGCGCCTCCAGTTTCGACAGAAGTGGCCATTTGTTTTTTGATACAAATGGAAAGTAGTAGATAAATATGAGTGGAGAGTAAAAAATATTGGAAGGAGAAGAGTTGTATGAAGATTTGGTGTGGAAAGTGAATAAAATGTTTAGTTATTTATAGGGGAAAAAATCTAGAAATTTTTGGTATTTTTTTAGCCAAAAAACTCAAGGCCATCAGATTTTTGGGCAAAACTGATTGGAGTGTCCGAAGCGCCACGTGGCGTCTTCCCATTGGGAGCTGTCGGTGGACGTGAGTCAAGAACGACATTGGGCTTGCCCGGGCTGGTGAGCCCAGGGCTTGCCCAGCCTCAAGCTGTCGTGAAGGGCCTAACCTAGGCTTGGGGGGCCTACTGTCAGGGTTTGGGTCATGTGGTGGAGCTGCTCTTAGTGGTAAACTTAACATTTTCAAGAATTTAATTTAATTAAAGTAGATAGATGGTTTTCACATATATATCGATTGTGTTATCCATGATTTCAGTCGAATTACATCCATGAATGCATGTTGGCTTAGACTTTTTATAGGTAATCTTGTGGGTTTATTGATGGAGCTATCAACTATGTTGTGTTTTAGGAGGTATTTAATTTCATGTGGGTCTTGAATTAGAATGATCTACGCAATAAGTTAATCGTTTATTTGTAGCATTGTGAACAATGTGGATAATATTTGGGTAAAAAAGCACCCTTTATTAGATTGAAGAGTAATTTTATCATTTTCAGTGTAAGAAATCTGATTGGGTTATACCTAATAGTTGCTAATGAAATTGGGCTTACATCTAATTATCTATTCTAAAAAGCACCAACAAATACATAAACAGATGGAGGAGAACATAAAATAACTAAAACAAAATTTCAATCCACATGTGAAATCCCAATTATGGTTGTCATTAGATGTTCAATCTGCCTATCCTCCACATCAGCCAATTATTTTGCATGAGTAGCTGCTAAGTGGGAGTTCTAATTGAGACAAACTCTCATGCAATAGGGATAACATTTTTTATTATCCCAATCAATAACGCAATGATACGTAGGATAGTGTTATCTCCATTACAAATAAGTTTTTTGGGTTTTAATTTGTAAAGTTGGAGGTATGTCCTCTCTTTAATGATTGCATTGGGCTTGCCAACAAGGTCTAACCAAGAAGAAAAAAAACCTTGACTTACAAATTAAGGGCATATTTACATATCCGGAATGAGAATGAGTAAAATGGGAGTCATTCCCATTTCGAATGACTCATTTGTTTACTTATAAGTTATACTGGCGGAATGAACAACAACATGGAGCCCACAACAATTAGATTCTTTTTTTTTTTTTTTTTGGTCAGGGAATACTATTCATTAATAGTGGAAAGCATTACAAATTGAGGAAACTCATTTCCAATGCAGCCCAATACCAACAAATAAAACAGGCCCAAGGATAGAAAAGCAAATAAACAGCAGAAACCCATAAAATATTAAACAAAGAAACCCTAGATCTAGAACACAGGAGCAGCCACACATAGCATGCCGACAACACCACCAGGAACAGATCTGCCACCACCAAGGAGGAGTAACCGAGGCACCGGGGGTATCAAAGAGGCCAACGGAAGATGGGGTGAGCGGGCCACCACAAGCGCTCCCATAATCCAAGTGTTAAGTGCATGATGCACTTTAATCGCAGCCACGGACCACCACACACCACCGAGGAAGAACAACGGGAGCGGTGGATGAGGAACCAGAGGCAAGCGGTGGTAGCTGAGAACTGGCGCCCAGATGAAATTGCTGGCCATGTATGAACGGCATCACTACATAGAAGAGATGAGGAGAGTGTGGATGTAAGAAGTGGAGGGTGAAAAGTGAAGGTGGCTGGGGAAGAAAGGAGATGGATAGATGGGAGATAAAGGGTCTCACAGGGTAGGGTTAACTTGAGGAAGAACAGAAAAAGACTAAAGGAAACCGAAGTGGAGGCAAGAAACCCGGATCCGAGGACAGAGCTCAGGGGAAAAACACCCATTCTGGATGGGAACCACAGAGGGTGAGCAAAATCACCACGGGGGTTGAGGCAAAATCACCACGGAGGGTGAAGAGGAAACAAGGAAAAATAAACAGAGAGAAAGGAAGAGGAGGGAAAAGAGAGAAGGGGAAAACAGGAGGAAGAGGAGGGGAGGAGGAGGGGCGGACCACCTCCCCAAGAGCGGCGCTGAAGGGTTGGATTTGAAAATAGGCAAAGGGATCAGATTTTTCATGCCAAAACTACCCTCATATTTTTTCTAATAACCCACAAATACCCTTTTAACCTAACAAAATGCCTTTGTTTGCTGTTTGCCCGGTTTTTTATTTTTATTATTTTTTAATAATATTATATATATATATATATATACACATATCTCTCTCTCTCTCTCCCTATATTCTTCTTATCTTGTTTTTGTTTTTGCTATATAATATTTGCATGCAATTTGATTATTTCTTTTTTTGAAAGTAAATAATTAAACTTATAAAATTTGATTATGCTTTACAAATATTAAATTAATTTTTTATTATTATATATAAAGTTGGTCATGTGTTTAAAAAAAATTTAATTTGAAAAATTACGTAACTAGTTGAATAAAATAAATTTATTTTGTACAAGGGCATTTTGGTAATCAAATTGATTTTGATTCCGATTCATGACAATAATAAATTGTTTTAATGGAAATTATTTTTATTTTCGTTCTGATTCTTAACAATTAGTAAACAACTTAATTAGAATGCATGACTCCGATTACCGTTTAACCGATTCTTGCTTCACTTGATGCCGTGTTACTCCGATTCCTAATTAGTAAACATGCCCTAATGATTTTAGATTTGAACTCATATGATATCTTGACAGTATGTGTGAGAAAACCTCTTTATCCCAAATATAACTTGTATAATAATAAAAAATTGCTCTGGCCTTGGCCCACAAAATTGCTGGTTTTGGGGCCTCAAATGTACCTAAAGGTTTTGCTTTTGCTGGTTTTGGGCCTTGGGCTCACAAATATACATGAAAGGGGATACTGGGCTTTTACGGAATTAAAATAAAGTTGAGGGCATTTATCGTGAAAGGGGTTATTATTTAAACGCCAACAGACCTACTAGGGTTTATTCGTGATACTGAGTGGGTGCATTTCGCCGCAGCTAGAAGCTCAGGTTCTCCCTCTCTCTGTGCCTCTCCTTCTCTCTCACACACTAGGTTAAGTGCTGGTTTGTTTATCTTCTGAGAAAATGGGATTTCTTGTCACTGCGATTTTTACATGAAACTTTGTTTTGGTCTTGAAAAGAGAAAACACTGTTGGTTTCTTTTGCTCATATTCTAGTATTTTTCCGCTTATCTGTTTATATCTCGTTTCGTTGGTGAATTTTGGTAGAATATGTTTTCATTTTGTTTAAACTTCTTGTTTCCGAATTGATTTGAATATGTGGAGCTTGTTTGTTGTTATGATTTCTTCGGAAAAAAATGTTATAGTTTTGCTAGATAGTGAGTTCGGTTGAAGCATATATGTATAGATCATTTTGTCTCCTTTAAGATGAAATGTTAAATCTTGGATTTTATGTGGACTTATTTTTGTTTTTGATTTTTGAATGAAGGAGGAGGAAAATGTCTCACAGAAAGTTTGAGCACCCCAGGCATGGATCCCTTGGGTTTCTTCCAAGGAAGCGAGCTGCTCGACACAGAGGCAAAGGTATATAAACTGATTTGGTTTTTGGTCTTAAATGGAGAGATTCATAAAATATTTATTATCCGCATGGTAATGGTTTATATGTTATGAAGAAGATTCGTAAAACAGTTGCCTTTCTACTAAAATTTATTTTAAATCAGCATTTTTACATTCAATTCCATCAGCCAGGGTTTTTGTATTTTCTTACTTTTTATGTGGTATTCTAACTGTTGTCAATGTTATCGATATGCAGTGAAGGCTTTCCCCAAGGATGACCCATCCAAACCCTGCAAGTTGACTGCTTTTCTTGGTTACAAGGCTGGCATGACTCACATTGTCAGAGATGTTGAGAAACCCGGATCTAGTATGCTACATTCTAATCAAATTCTCTTGTAGATTCATATTTAATTGATGAGTTAACAGTGTATTATGTAATTCCTGAAGACTGCATGCATATTTGTATTATATTTGACTGACATGGACACACAGTCCAATCACTAAATGGGTGGTGACAGCACACTACAAATAACTTATTTACTTTAATTTGTGTGTTATTATTTCCTTACTTAGTTATTTAATGTAAAATCTGTATAGTAAGATTTAATCTTGTAGAAATTTGTATATTATTATGTTTTTCTTACTTAGCTTTTAATGTCTTTAGAGCTTCACAAGAAGGAGACGTGCGAGGCTGTAACTATTATTGAGGCTCCTCCAATGGTTGTTGTCGGAGTTGTGGGTTATGTGAAGACACCACGTGGCCTTCGCTCTTTGAACACTGTGTGGGCTCAGCATCTTAGTGAGGAGGTGAAGAGGAGGTTCTACAAGAACTGGTGCAAGTCCAAGAAGAAGGCTTTTGCAAAATACTCCAAGAACTACGAAAGTGAAGAGGGAAAGAAGAGCATTGAATCACAGTTTGAGAAACTGATCAAATATGCTACTGTCATTCGTGTTCTGGCTCACACTCAGGTGTTGATTACAGTTTATATATTGAATTGATTATATGCATGTTTGCCCTGGATGTTTGGTTTTTTATGTTTTCTATACCCAACTTTCGAAAACATTATGCACTTTTAACTCTTTTTTGTAGGTAGAAACTGTCTTTGAAATATGTGTTTCTATTCTATGATGGTTTTTCTGTTTTCAAGTAGATAGAGTTGATTGTTTATCTGCAAACTTATTGCAGTAGTGGTATGATGCATAAAATGCTCTCCTTGTAGTGTAACATGCATTAAAATATGTAATAATATGTCCCATGGATATCCTGATTGATGTTGCACATGTTCGTTAACTAAGCTGTTTTATTTAACTTGTTTATCTTGATTGTTATGTCATGCTTCTCTGGTTTCCTTACATGTATGCTTGTATTCTACACATACAGATCAGGAAGATGAAGGGACTGAAACAAAAGAAGGCACATCTTATGGAGATCCAGGTGAATGGAGGGACTATTGCTCAGAAAGTTGAATTTGCAAAAAGCTTCTTTGAGAAGCAGATCCCTATTGATGCTGTTTTCCAGAAAGATGAGATGATTGACATCATTGGTGTCACAAAGGGTAAAGGTTACGAAGGCGTTGTTACTCGTTGGGGTGTAACTCGTCTTCCCCGTAAGACTCACAGGGGTCTGAGGAAGGTGGCTTGTATTGGTGCCTGGCATCCTGCTAGAGTCTCATTTACAGTTGCCAGGGCTGGTCAGAATGGATACCACCACCGTACTGAGATGAACAAGAAGATTTATAAGCTTGGGAAGGCTGGGCAGGAGTCACACACTGCTGTCACTGAGTTTGACAGGTTAGTATACTCTATTAACTTGGGTAATTTTAGTAGTGTCTAGTATTGCATTTTGGAATGCTAGCAAGGATTCCTCTGAAAAATTTTGTTGGGTTCATGGATTTGGTTTTATAGGACGCCTGCTTTTGATTATGTTTTTTTGTTGTTGAAAGATTCTGATGTGGATGATGTTTCAGGACGGAGAAAGACATTACTCCCATTGGTGGCTTCCCTCACTATGGTGTGGTGAAGGATGATTACATTCTGATTAAGGGATGCTGCGTTGGACCCAAGAAGAGGGTTGTTACTCTTCGCCAGTCCCTGCTCAAACAGACCTCTCGTCTTGCTCTTGAGGATATTAAACTCAAGTTCATCGATACCTCTTCAAAATTCGGGCACGGTCGCTTCCAGACAACACAGGAGAAACAGAAGTACTATGGTCGCCTCAAGGCATAAGTATGAGAGAAACTGCCCAAGAGTTTTCAGCTATCAAATTATTAGTCAACTTTTTAGTTTCTATGCCAGTGACTTCTGTTGGGATAGTTCCGTTTTTTATTGTTATGCATTTTGGTTTGAAGTGCTGAGGATGTTAAACGATATGAATTCAATTTTGTTTTGTTGGAGGTACTTGTTGGATATTTAAATGGTTATTTCTCCAGGATTACTTTTAATATTTTTTCAGAAACTGTTTTTAATTTTCTCCATTCATGGTTAAATTTTTGAAGGATGAGAATTCATGAGGAGAAAAGAAAAGCTTGACTGAAAACTTAATTAAAGTAAGAGTGGTGCTAAACGAACCCTCAAACTAACTGAGTATATCTTATCATCTAAGTATACTCAAATATTTTAATTAAAATATAAAATTAACTAAATATATCATATTTAACTACTAAAAATATCCCTAATACACTTTAATACACTTTTTCAACACTATCCTAATACTCTGTATAACTCCTCGACATCACACATCTGTAATTAATTTTTCACGTTCAATAAGCACTCACGTTCATGTTATAATTCTGAATATCGTAACAAATATTTCTTCAAGGGATCTCTACTATGACCTACCATTTTTAAGGACACAAAATTATGGATTTTTAAATCCCAGCAATATCTTGTTGTGTCTAAAGTAGATAAACAAATTCTATGTAAAACCATTATAAAAGAACAGCTGGTAGTTCCATGGCACTCGCCGCAAGTCCGAGAAAGTTACAAATTTAGGACCAGTTACTTCACATTTTGATGTTGCTTGGCTTCATCCACAACGTGTTTCAGACCGGAGACTTGCTCAATGTTGTGGTCATTCTTTTGGAATTTTTCATTCTCTTTTATTCCAGTCATACTACTTGCAAATATGCAGTTGCGCCTCCTTTAGTGTTTGTTGTATGAAAACTTCTCTACATTTAATTAGGGTTGAATATGGTGAATATGATGTGCTTATTAAAATTATATTTGATTCACAATTCAATATATCCCTTTTGGTCATTTTATATTATGATAAATTAGTAATTCAATTAGTTTGGTAGTAGGGTGTACTTAGTTAATTTTAGGGTTCATTTAACAGCACTCTTAAAGTAATTTTATCTTATTATCCAATTTACCATTTTCTCCATGTGTTTTCGTCAGTCCTAATTTAAAATCAATCACTAATTTGTGTTTAGGCGTTTCTCAGTATTCATAAACTCAAGAAACCCAGCAATTCTTCTTAGTGTATTCATCAATTTCACAATCATGTTATCTAGTGTACCACAATTGGCGGCCTAATAAACCTTACGATTATCCGAAAATATGGGTTTCAAATCCAAATCCAGGATTCAATCAACAGTGGGGGAGTGGAAAATGGAACAACATAGTTATAAATTTCTTCTATTATTAATAACAAATCAACAAATACACACGGACTAAATAAGCTGCCTGCAGCATCATCAATAGCTCCAAACACATATTTAATTGAATGTTCTTCAAAAGCAAAGCCCCCCCTCCCTCTTTGGTGTTGGTGGTGGCACATTGAAGCCCGAATTGAGGTCTCTGTCACATACCAGCGTCGGCCTAATTGGAACGATGGACAAATCGAACACCTTACTATGACAAACAGGGCACTCCATTTGAGAGGTGAAGAAGAAGTGCTACCATTTGTCCAAACAATCCCCGCAATATAAATGACCACATGTTCTGAGTGAGAGCCATGTGCTCTACTTACTCGATCTTTTTGTCTCTCATTTGTATGCATACCTGAAGTTTAATACTCATTATTGTTTTTTCTTTTTGTGGTTCTTGTCATCATTGTAGTTGATTTGTTGGTTTAGTGAGAAAGTAGCCCACTAAATCTTATTGACTTAGTTTCTGCAGGGCATCTGTGGTGGGATTTACAGATGATGCGGTTTAGGCACCTTATCTTTTAATGGTGGAATCAAATTGGTTAATTTGATTAAACGGTTAAAAGATAAGATCTCGTCTAAAGCATAAGGCCCTCATTATAGGATGACTCGTTTGTTAGCACCAATCGTGTCTTGAACCAAACAAAGGCTTATTTAGCAACTGAACTAGCAGGATTAGAAGCTCCCTAAGTGGGCTTAACTAACAGCAGCCCAAATTTAAACACACGGAACCGAGCCCAAACACGCGAGCTCCCGAGTTCTTCGTCTTCTCCCGCCTTCAACAGCGAACCAAATCTTCGGTAGTCTTCAACAAGTCAAATCTTCGATTGTAGTCAAATCTTTGTTCGTCTCCGAAGCTTTTTCTTCGCTGTCGACAAAGAGGCAAGACCTTTTTGAAAGTTGTGTTTTTGACCTGGACAGTGAACTATCAATTGACCTAGTGCTTACCCAGCACCAATTGATTGTTAACTAGCATTTCTTTCTTGGGAATTTGGACTCTGATAACTTGAATCTCAAATGGGGTTCGTCTGTTTTGTGCATTTGGGGTCACTTTTCCGATTGGGTATTGTTCTGGTTTACCAGTACTTATCTATCCTGGTGGCAAAGCTACCAAACAAGCCATCTACTCCTTTTTCAAGCTGATAAAATGACTATAGTGAAATTTGTGATTCACTGTTCAATTCAGATTCATCTAATGCTTTGAAATTTAGATTCCTCACTAGTGAAAAATTTACATGTTCTCACTTCAAGATTAGTGGAGAACCATGTTTAAAACGCAAGTTAAAATAGTAAAAATCGGTTTTATCAAACAAGAACAAGAAGTATATATGTTAATTCCATGGATTTTTTCACATATGATACCCATTGCAAAATGATAGGTGAAACCTGAAAAGGCCAGTTGCAATAATTTTCCCTATCTGTTCAACAGGGAAATCTTATTTCCAGCTTAGCGAAATGCATGAAGTCCAACCCCAATATCCCAGTGCTCTAACGATGATGATATGACCTCTGAAATAACATTTCACTTTGACATGTATGTGTTATATGGCAGCCTACCACTGCATGCTGATGTTGGTAGTTTTAGTTTTTTCTCCACTATATTGTAACATAACTCGGAGTTGCACACTTGTATTAGGCTCAGAGAGGCTCCTGGATTGCAAACTATAGAAAAGCTTCAATGATGACTCTGTAGTTTCTTTTTCTTTGTATGATAATCTGTCTCAACTCTCTCTACCTCTACCAAAAACGAATCACGTCCTGTGCTGTTTATTTATTGGTTATTTCATGTCCTTATTGGAAATTCAATGGATAATTCATTTTGCGAATGTGTTCTTGGTGCTCATTTGCATTGCTTAATTCAATGCTTCTTTGTCGATTGTTACTCGTTAGGGGCTGTCCTAAGGCATACCATCCATCGTGCATCAAGCGGGACGAGTCCTTTAAATCAAAGGCCAAATGCAATTGTGGTATGCTGCACTATTAATAGCTTGTTCATTTTTCGCCAATTTTTTTAGAGTTTTTCTATAGGCAATCTAGACTTCTCATGAATCATCCTTGAAGAGGCACTCATTTTCACTTATTTTCCTGTCATTTTCTATTTCCAGTTGTGTTCTTATCACCATTCTATATGACCATATAGGAAAATAACCCTTTTCTAATAAAGACAGAGGATTTACATCCACATCTCTGAATAGTTGGCATCTTTACACTTTAATGGGGGTTGCAAAACTTTTGTGATATTGTCTCTTCCCTTTTCACATGATGATGTATTTCTATTTTTCCAAGGCCTAGCTTTGTTATGAAATAAACCAGTTGCAACTTGCACGCCAAGACCCTTAGTCGAGTACTGCTACCTAGGCAAGAACAAAATTTATGTTTCACCTGATTGTTTGTTAAAGCTGCCTGTTATACCCCATGCACTTTTGAGTATGATTCCATAAAACAACTAATTTAAATAGCTTTCTTATTCTTCCTACGCAGCCTCATGAGACAAGACTTTGCAAATTATCAATTGCAGAACACAAGAGAGAGAGTCGGCTAAAAGCACAAGACATTGTAGCCTTTCCTGTAGAGGAAGAATCAATACTCTTCGTTTTGGTATTTAGGGGCTTGAAAAATCTGTTTCACCTTCGACGTCATGGTGAGTCCAACTTCAATTTTCTCTCTTTCCCCTTTCAAGTTTCAATTTTCTCTTTCCTTTTCGTTCTCCTGATAGGGATTGATTTTGTCACTTGAATTTCAAGTTTCAAGAAATTGATTATCATTGTAGTTGATTTGTTGGTTTAGTTAGAAGTGGCCCACTAAAACTTATTGACTTGGTTTCTGCAGGCATCTGTGGTGGCATTCACAGATGATGCGGTTCTCCCTGTAAGTCTTGTTTTTGATGTATTGAGGGAGCTTGGGAGTGGAGCTACCGAAAAGTGCGAACCTCAAATTATCACTGAAGTGTCCTCTTCAAGTAAGTTTCTTATTCCTGTTTTGTGCTTGAAAGTAGTAGCGTGTCTTTTATTGTTCCCCTCTAAACGATGTAACCTGCAAATTTGTTTAATATTTGTTATAAAATGCTTGGGATAATATGTATCCATTTGAATGACCATTTAACTTATAGCCATTTAATGGTTGTGCTTTATTTTTATTGCAAGTCTCTTGGCCATATAATAGTGTTCATCTGATTTTGTTTTGACTAATGATAGGTCAGCTTCCCTTGGGGCCTTCCTCTGTGGACATTGTTTTTACTCTTTGTAGATCGATTGAATTTCTTAATGAGCAGTTGTTAGGGGAAATCTCAAGAGTCTTGAAGCCTGGTGGAACAGTCCTAATTTACAAGACTTCTGATTCTTCCACAGGGGAAAGTGATAAGGTAATTCATGTTCGCATTGTCACATTATGGATTCAGTTTGAAGTGAGAAATCTTACTTTGGGTTTTCTTGCAGACTGCCTCTGTTATTGAGCGTAAGTTACTGTTGTCTGGTTTTCTAGAAGCACAAGCTCTTCAAATTAAATCAAATTTACCATCTGAGTTGTCCTTTGGGGTAAGTTTCAGTGTTACTAGTATCCATTGGCATCATGTTGTAATTTCCCTTCTCTCCTCTTAGCATGTTAAATTCGTAACATGAATCTCAATTCAACTCATCTCAGCCTGAATACTAACTGTTTGGGGTTGGCTGCATGGAACCTTATCAGGTTCTAATTGGGATCCTACATGTGAGGTTTCTTATGTACTTCAATCCCATCTAGGGTTATTTTCTCTATTAAATCTCTTGCAGGCATGCCATTCACAATCCCTTTTATCCACCTCATCCATCTTCTTATTTTAAATTGCCTCCAAGTCATTTGTACTGGTGCACTTACATTTTTTATGTAACACATGAACTTACCATCTAAAATTGTTCTCTCATTGTTGGTTGATAACGGATTCGATGAACATGTCCAATGGCTTATCTGATTTTGCTAGTTACTCTAGCATTTTTAATAAACTTTTCTTTGTCTACATAAAAGAATAGAATCTATGGGTTCATGATAACTTTATCACTGGATACACACTTTGGATGGACTTTTGGATGGATGTGATTTTGTTCTCTTCTCTTTCTGTAGGTCAAGGCAAAAAAAGCCTTCCTGGAAGATTGGTTCATCCTTCGCCTTAAAAAAGACCACCAAAAGTTTACCAAAAGTTCAGATCAATGATGATTCAGATCTGATTGATGAGGATAGTCTGTTAACAGAAGAGGATTTAAAGAATCCCCAGCCGCTTCTACGTGAGGCATCGTGGTTCTAATTAGTTTTTTTTTTTATTTTGTGAATTTCCTATTAAGTTTGACTTTGTGAGATTCTTTTGAGGTCAACTGCAACTTTTGTGAGTTTTGTAATCATGTACTAAGCAATGTGCTTGTGCAGCTGGTGATTGTGAAGTTGGAAGCACAAGGAAAGTTTGTAAAAATTGCACTTGTGGGAGGGCTGAAGAAGAGCAGAAAGTGGAGAAGTTAGGCTCGACAGTAGATTTCAACAATTTCCAGTCTCAATGTGACAGTGTATGTCCTAGAGTTGCTTCTCAGCTTTTAAAGAATTTTTGTTTCTTCTGTTTTGTTTATTTTGGTCTGAAAGTTGCAATATGCAGTGCGGACTAGGTGATGATTTTAGATGCTCTACATGTCCTTTTAAAGGTCTTCCTCCATTCAAACCAGGCGAGAAGGTATTTGTTGGATTCAAAATCAATCCCTCCCTCCTCCCTCCTCCCCCCTCCCTCTGTCCCTCATGTTTAATGGTTCTCTTTGCCAGGTATCATTGTCAGCGAACTTCCTTGCAGCAGACATCTAAACTCGAACCGCTTTCTTGTTTTGGGGGATGAGGCTTTGGATAATTAAGATTTTGGGTTGTAGTTTTTCAGAATTGAAACATAAAATCTGGTTCAGTATCTTTGACTTAGTATGGTCCATTGTTATTAATGATGAAAATTTGTTTCTTGGATTTGCATCCGTTATATTTGTCTTGGCTACTCATCTCGAGACCTATACGGGGCAGGCGGTCTTGGTTTACCTTAAAATTAAAGCCACAAATCGCTCTCGGGTGTCACTAACTTGGAGCCTGCCAGGATTTGTTCTTTTTTCTTCCTTTACAGTACACTGATTGTGATGTAGTATTGCTGCCAGTGCCAATTGCTTTTGTTATGTCCCAATCCTCACAACATTTTCCGCTTTCTACGACTCAAAAATAATCATATAATGTATACAATAAAATTATGCAAACTCTAAACGTGTTTAAATCCGTCAAGGATCATAGTCAAGCTATACCATCACTAGAATCAGCATTGTTGATTTAAATGAACATCATTAGTTTCTTGTATAAAAGGTTTTAGCTTTTAACCTAAAAACAACATAATTCTCAGGATTTAGGAACTCTAGAAAACCAGCAAACCTTCTTAATATATCTGTCAAATTCACAATCATGTTCTCTAGTGTCACGTCCCGAATTTTCAACAACAAATAACATGCTAAGTTATTACAAACTGATCTCGGACGTGAAGCTCGGAACCTTCACCAAATGTACAATGAATCTTTTCTTTTTTCATAATACAATACCACATGTTCCGAACCACAATGTCAATAGTGACTCCATCTTCGAGTCAAATATTACATTACAACATATATAATAAATTGAACAATCAACATATTACTTACTCTGCTCCTCAAAGCTTAATACATACAGCGGAAGTCTAAACACACCAACACTCTCAAACCAAACTTTGTACACTGCAAGTACACCTTCTGCTTTCAGCTCCTTACGAAGTCATGGGTTCCTATTCTCTGTAGAATTAGCCCCTACACCATCGAATAGTGTACCGGGTTCATCAAAGAACAAACCCAAAAGCTTTCTTAAGCTCGTATGAGTAAACCACAACCAGCAGTATATATAAGTCATTTACACATGATATACAAACACATGCACTTTCATTAGCATACCACAATCCTTGTATAACCAAGGTAATCATACTCAATCATCTCATCACAATCACAATTCTTTTAATTTATAAGAACTATTCGGTCCTCAGCTAACCCAAAACCTGTTTCAAATCCGTTAGAAACACAACCCATAAATGTCACTCTTGGACAACAGAAGTGAGAATATGCTAGACTCTCCCAACTCACGAACACTAAAGTACACATCCATTTGTGCCTGTTCACAAATATGCGCCAAAGCCAAGTAACTATGTGTTACCATCATGAACATCCGCAATGGCGACAACTAGAGCTCTAACTGGTTTGGGGCCTCGCACCCTAGGGCTATAATCCCTAATTACTTGTCACGGTCAGACCTCTTTACGAGGTCCTCTTCCGATTGAAGGAATCAATGCAGTCTCACATCTATCCTTCCAATCACAACACACACCGAAAATAATAAATATGTATTTCCGCATCAAATATTGTTTTCTATCAAATTACATCCATCACAACAATATATATTTACTTATATATCTTTACGTGGCCATTCATTCATGAACACCACCATACAATCATAATATATATGGTCATTCCCAAAAATACCATCCATTTTGCAAAAACTTGCAAATTCATTTAAAATTAAAACACATTTAAATGATTTTAAAATCACACAAAACTGTTTCTCAAAAACCACATCAGCATGTTAATTATATCCATTAACATTATCAGAACCACATTATATTAAATATAATAATATCTTATCTTACTCACAACCATAATGGTTTTACTCACCTCTCGTCCAAGCTGCGTAACTTCAACAACTCATAAGTCCACAACAACCACTCAAGCTCTACAATCCTCAAACTCTGGCTTTGCAAAAACTAAGAAAAGTTTGCAACTCAACTTAGAATCCAAAATCCAAGATTCCGCTCCCAAATGAGGAGAATGCCCTTCAGACCCACCCAGAGGTCCAAAGTAATCAAATCTTGTCCAAACAATTCCAAAATAGTGACGTACACATTGTCGACGTCAAAACATGACCAATGACACCCATTGTCCAAAAAGCCACTATTTGGGTTCCATGGGTCCCACATATCCAACAATACTTCTAAAATCCTCCTAGGGCCCGCAACCTCATATTTCAAATCCAATCACACTAATGGACTCTAAATAGTCCTGACATCACCCTTTATCAATTTGGGCCCGATCCAACGGTCAAATCATTCTTGATCGCATGATCAAGCATGATCAAACAGTGATCGCTCGCCTTAACTTCGAAACACAATAACTTCAAATCGGGAAGTCTGATCTCCATTATGTCTAATCCTACAGACTCAAAAAAACACCAACTATAACATATATAAAATCAGACAAGATGCAACTATCCGATCATCTCCGATCAACAGTTCAAAATTGCAAGGCTGTGATCATCAATCAAACGACGAAATCTCAACACTTAGAGAACACCACCATGCTTAGCACCTCTAGGATTACAACCTGTCTCAAACCCTCCAACTCAGAATCCCCACCATGGGCCTCCACTAGCCACCATCGCTAGTGGTGGTTTGGGGTACTATTCCAATGACGGAAAAGCTTAGAATCTATGGTCAAGACTTATACCAAAACGTTCGCAACAACAAGTAGAGCAACTTTAATTTTTACCTCAAAGTTCAATTTGAAGCGGAAGTGGCTCAAACCACCGATTGAAGTCGTTGACTTCACTATTCATGAGCCAACTTCCGAACACCGTTGCGCCTTCACCATTGCTCAGATTGCTCAATTCTTGTTGTTTTATGCTCGCGGAATACTCAGCTTTCGATCGACATGGGTGGTGTCGATCACCTTCACTGGACGCCACCACAGCAGCCGCTGAAAATCAACCTTCTGGCCTTTCATAATTTATGGACAAAATCTGTCACTGTTCACTTTTGAAATGAACTCACTGAAAGTTCAAACGAGCATAAATTCTTCGTTTCAACTAGGATTTACCGACCATTTGGGCCTACGAGTTCGTGAGATCAAGCTCGATTTGCCAATCCAAAATTATAATTTTCTCACTTCAATTTATTGTACTTCTTTAAAAATTCATAAAATTAAATGTAAGGGCATTTTAGTCCTAATTTGAGATTAAACTCATTTAATTCAATTATTTTCACATCAACACAACTTTAAAAAAATCCCAAGATCGCTATCCACCTTGTATGATTTTTCGAAACATTAATAACAAAAAATCGCAAATTTGAGGTTATTTCATCTAGTGTACCACAATTTGTGGCCAAATAAACCTTAGGATTTCTGAAAAGATTGATTTCAAATCCAGGAATTTGTTGTTGTTGTTAAGGTTCGTTTATTCAATCAAACATTTTGGAGGAGTGGAAAATGGAACGTAGTTATAAATTTATTGTATTAAACAAATGAACATAAAAACATAAGGATTCATAACAAATCAACAAATACCAGACGGGCTAAATAAGCTGCCTACAAACACCAATATTTAATTGAAAGTTCTTCCAAAGCAAAGGCCCCCCTTTCGGTGTTGGTGGTGGCACATCGAAGCCATAACTCAGGTCTCTGTTGCATACCGGCGTTGGCTTAATCGGAACAATGGACGAATCAAACACCTTACTGTGACAAACAGGGCACTCCATTTGAGAGGTGAAGAAGTGCAACCATTTGTCCAGACAATCCCGGCAATATAAATGACCACATGGAGTCACCACTGGCTCCGTTGCCATCTTCAAACACAACTTGCAGTCAAAATAGGCTGCACATCTTGGTGGAGACAGTGGCTCTGGGCCGTAGATTTCATCATACTCATGATCGTGATCTTGATGATGGGTAGAGCTCAAATTATCACTTTGTGGGCCATATATCTCATGATCATGTTCAGTTTCATAGGTAACAGATGAATCGCACATTGAATGAACAGAAGAACAAGAAAAGTCGTCATCAGATTCAGAGATAACATCTTCATCCATGTGCTCATACTCTTCTGGTTTTGGAATGGTGAAGTGGAAAACCTCACGAGGCATCATAACGCGCATCCGTGGCTTACGGGTTTCGTTGTTGGAAGCCATTGATGATGCAACGCCTAGCTAGCCTGCCCAAAACTAACCAAACCCGGAATGCAAGAACTCAAACAGAGTGAACAAGGAGGCCAACGATTGAAGAGCAAATACTACAGAGTGAAGTGAGAACAAATTTTAGGGTTTCTAATTTCCTCACCACCAGATAGGTATATATAGGGATTTCGAATCCTAAGTCTACTAGGAGTAGTGGGATTCCGTGGTCCGCAAGGTTTCCAGACGACAGTAGTATTTTTTTATTGGTAAATAATCATTTTTGTTTAAAATAAAAAGTAGAAAATACCCTCTTTTTTAAAATAAAAAAATTAGAGAAAAAAAGAATATTATATTCGTTTATGATATAATGGCGGTTACTGTTCACATGAATAGTAATGGCTAATGATAGATACAACAACGAAACATGTGAACAGTTCACTTAATTAAGTAATGGCTAATGATAGATACTATTCATGTGACTAAAATTAAGTGGCTAATGATAGATACTATTCATGTAAACAGTAACCGCCATTACTTGCTATTTGCCATGATAAATGGGTGGAAGCACTCTTGTTGGTTCAGTGGCAAGGTTGATGATGGGCAAGGCGGAACCACACTAAGCTACAGGGCTGTGTGTTTTTAAGAAAAAAATATAAAACTTATATATATATATATATATATATAACTTATTTTCAGATATTAGTTAGTGGCGCTGTACAGATTATCTTATTTCCATTTTCAACATTTAAGTAAATGTCTTTGTCATTTTACTTTTATTTATTTTTATATTACTCTATTTATTTAAGTTTACAATGTAAATAAGGAAGTACCCCCTATTTGGATTCAAATAAAAATACTAGAAAATCAAATTCCCACTAAATCAAAATATGAAAAATCGGTTTTAGTGCAAAATACGATTTAGGCTAAAAATAATGGCTCATTAAGTCAATATATACTTCATACTAAAATCCCATAAAATCAAGTTTTCTTATTTGATGTGTAAGGAATAAAAGCCGCCAAAAATTATCTTAAGAAAATGATTATTTCGAAAACTCATTTTTCATACTTAGTCAATATTTTTACATAAAATAACTTTTCATCTATAATATGAATGCATGAAAGAACCTAAGATCAATCTAGGTAAAAAAATCTTAGATGTTCAATCCACTATGGTGTTAAACCCTACTTGGTTTATGTTAAAACTTATTGAAAATTAGTCTATGGAGCTATGAACTAGCTTGATTTATATGATTTAATGTTTACTTTTATTTCTAGAAAGACTATAGAAATTGTAAGTACCAAAAAAAAATAATCACTAAATTTTAAAGCTAATAACTTTAGCTAGCCCACCTGTTGAAAAATTTCTGGTTCCGCCCTTGATGATGGGGTGGATTTGGAACAGGGGTGGCGGTGGGTTCTCTCGCTCTCTCTCCTCCCTCAATGGCTATTTCTCTCCATTTCTCTCCTCACCCTTGCTTGGAATTTGCATGGGCAGCCGCACTCTCTCCAACCTTCCATTTGGCAAGCTTAGTTTTCAATCTTTTTTTTTTCCTTCAGATGAATTGATTTATCTAGTTTTCATTTTTTGTTCTTAATTTCTGATTTTTTTTAATTTTTTTTTCAATTTAAGACTCAAACACGAGATCTCACTCTTGTGCTCACGATGGTGGAACCAGGGATCTCACTCTTGCCCTTTACCATGGTATATTGGTCGGGTTGGCCACGGTTGGGTGTCTTGAGGAATTTTTTTGGCGGGACATGAGGAGGAGTTTTTCGGTGGAAGTCTGGCCGTGTGATTTGTTTGAGCACTTCCGCCTATTTTCCATGGCAAAGGGCAATGACAAGCAAGGGTTACCGTTCACGTGAATAAAATATGCCCTAGCAATATTTTTGTTACTTTTTCACCCATTGTCATAGCAACTCAATGACAATTACTATTCACATTGGATTAATTTTATTTATATGTATGAGATTAATAATAATAAAAATTGCTAGATATGTATTAAAAAAATATTCTGAATTTTTTTGGTGATTTTTTTTAAAAAAAATAATTTTTTTTCTTTGTTAACATCAACATGATGTCACACCTAAAGCAACAGCTCTGTTCTTGCCTTTGAGCCTGCCAAGGCTTGGTGGAGCCCATGCCTTGCCTGGGCTATTTTGTACCCTGGAGATCCATTTCTCTGCATGGGCAGCCTTTTGCCAAGGCAGGGCCTACTGGAACTGCTCTTAATGGGGTTGGGGATGATTGAGTTAAAACAAGAGAAAAGGCTTGGGTTAAAAGAGATGAAAGCGTTGTCCTATAAAAAGAAGGTTTACATGGCTAGGATTGGGTTTATTTATAAATTTGTAAATAAAAAAAGGTTTACACATTAGAAAGACTAAAATACCCTTCAAAATAGATGAAAAATTGAATGGTGTTAAAGTCATCTGACTTTCTACAAAAATCCCCAAACAAAATGAAGAGAATTACCACTGGATTGGCGTGTCACTTATTCTAACACATTTTCTTTTGGCCATTTATTTAGCCTAGAATTGGATTATAAGGAAGCTATCATCTCAGCTACAAACGGATGTAGCAACACAATTTGAGCTAACCTCCAAAGCACCAAACTCGAGATAGATTCGAGATTTGTTTTCTAACATATAACAGTCAGGCACATACTCAATGATCTGGTTCCAACAAAATCAACCAAGCTCAAGACTGCAAACCCTATACCCTAAAGGTCGGTGACCTAAAACTTATGCATCACTTTTTCCTGAAGCAAAACAGATTGAAGAGTTTATTTATAAAAAGAAAAGAATGAATGTACTGCTCTATTATTTTCTAAAAGAGAAAGGTATACAACTTTCAAGTTTTGGTCAGATATAAACGAGAACAATCCTTATCCTACCTTCGAACTACAAAAACATGGCTGCCACACACATTGAGCGGGCAGCTCACTAGCTAGTATCCCTCCCTAGAAAAGGATCTTAAACTTCACTACTGAAGAACCCCAACCCCCATTTTGCCCCTAAAATAGACATAATTAGCTGAGCAGGCATCCAAAAATTTCTGCAACCTAACGCAGGTTCGGTACCTCCTGAGGTCAGGGAGCAGCCTGGGTAGGAGTAGGAGGTCCATCAACTCGGAAACCCTGACCACGCCCACGACCTCTTGCCCTGCCTCGGCCACGCCCTCGTCCTGCAAGAACCAAGATAGAAACCATTAAAAGGTTATATTACATTCATATATTAAGAATGAAAGACAAATTTCGCAGATAGCCTAAGAAAAATATCAAACGCATCAGCACCAAAGGAAACTCAATGCCAGCAACAAAAATGAAGGCGGATTCCACCTTTCTTCATTCTAATAAAAGATTTGTTATTTGTATGACAATTTGCAACATTCAAAGTCAATTTTGTTATTTGTTCGGGAACTAACCAAAATTTTCAAAAGCGCCCTCGACAATGTAAATTATTCATCCCAACATACACGTCCCATGGAAGCTTTAGTTTACATGATTTGACTATTTAAATTTAAAAATCCATATCTTAAGAAAAGGATTCATAATACAACGGGGAAGATTATAATCATAGATATACATTTCTCCATTATATTATTTAAACACAATGGATTTAATGATGTGAAAGCTTACCACGACCTTGTGTAGGAGGTGCCCCACCTCCATAATCATTATAAGCATTATAACCACCTGATTCCAGCTGCATACTTCCACCACCATATCCTCGTCCACGTCCACGATAACCACGGATTCTTCCACGACCTCTGACCCCTGCCACCATAGCCGCGCCCACCATCAAAGCCACCATAGCCGCGCCCACCATCAAAGCCACCATAGCCACGCCCACCATCAAAGCCACCATCACCATTGTATTCTACTACTCCATTGCTGACATTCCCTGTACAAAAGAGATACATGAACTATTACTGCTTTTTAAATCATACAAAATTAGCTGGTATAATGTAAAACAACACCAAAAGCAAATATACTGAATAAAAAAGATAAACAGCCTGCTACTGAAAATCAAGGTATTAAAGAACAAAACTGATAGAAAAATGAGAGTTTAAAAACAGAAATATTGACGAAAAGTAACGATATAGGTAAAAATTTGAGAGAAAGGACATAAATTTTGAGAAAATATGGAATTTTAAATGAAATTTGAGAAATTATACTATTTTGACCAAATAAAACGAATCACACAAGCAACTCAATACTACATAGAATTCCTAGGTTTTCAAAATTTTCACTCTCTTATCATCTCTATGCATAGATATGGTTTATTTTGAGGACTGGATAACCATATGAACTTGGCATTGGTGGCGCCTGTTCCTGCCAGAAGTTAGAGTAAATGATTTTAAAAAGATTTCCAAAGAACAAAGAAAAGAAAAAGAGGACCAATCAAAGGTTCAACCCTTACTTCCCAATTGATGCAAACCCTACACTTGATGGAAGTCTATAATGCTTTATCAAATTGACAACTGATCTAAAAGCTCTATTTGATCTAATGGACTCAGTTTAAATATTCTAAACAATAAAAATTAAAATAATAGAAAAACAGCTGGAGATGCAGTCACATCATCCATCATAAGCAAGTTAATTTCTCCAATACACAGACAACTTCACCCACTCACCTAAAAAACTTACCTATGTCTACATCTGAGACACCGTGACATGGACTTCACCAATTTATTCACCAAAACCTCCCTGACACTATACCCTTATCTCCCTCACTATTGACGTGTTACACAAAATTTCTCTCTTTCTTACAGATGTATTTGTATTTCTTACAAATTGTTTTCTGCAATCAACAATCTCCTAACTTAGTCTTAGTTTAAAAAATATATACATATGTTATAATCTCCTAAATTAGTGTTTTTATTTTTATTTACTTTTACCAACAGTATACGTTTAAAACTAAGTAACATATATTAATGAATGACTGAGCACTTTTTTAAATAGGAAAGAATGACTTCATTTAAATCAAAGAAATACAAAGATAAATGTCCTTGAGCAGACCAGCAGTGCACTAACTCAACTATACAATCTGGAAAGTAATCTCTCAAAAACAAAGTTATCAAAGCTAAACTGAAACCACAACAACAAAACACTCAACAACAGCTCCCCAACCAGAATCAATAAGAAAAGAACCAAGCCCATAATTAGGTCCAAAAACGCACTCCAATCCCATAGTTCAAGTGCATCTTTTTTTCCCCTATCTTTCTAGCATTTCTGTCCAACCAAATCACCCAGACAAAACAAAAAAGTTTCGAAATAACTTTTGCCTTAGATACATCCCCCCAGTGTTTCTCCACAAATGTTGAAGCACAACAAACCAACACAACGCATTAACCAATTAATTGCATGATTAAGAAACTTGCAGGCCCAATGCAAATTAATGTTTCTTCTTGTATTTGTACGGACGATTAAGCAAATTCCTGAATGATTGCATACTTTTATGCATTGATTGGTGAGGTATTTATTGTCTATGACAATGTCTACTAATTGGTGTGTAGTAAGTGATAAACTAAATAACTACTGTGATATGTGCATGATTAAGTACTTGAATAAAGTAATTGGAGAGGTATTACATATACTACATAATTTTATAACTAATTAGGATGCAGTTCTGAAAAATATTAAGGGTAATGTATGATATCTAGCAGAGGAAATAGAGACATGATAATGCTTGGGAGCATGGATTTTCATTAATGGAAAAAATAGGGCACAATATTCAAATATTGTGGCCTTGTGATTGGGACTGGTGGGGTTGATACAGCTTTAGTACCACCTCAGAGGTTTAGAACTTTGGATCCGAGACAATATGCAGCGAAACATTTCCCCATAAGTGAAGGCATACTTATTGAAGAATAAACAGCAATAGACGAAGAAGGCACATTGCGCTTAGGATGTATACAATGATTGGGAATTCCTGATGTACCCACCAGACAAAGAACATAAAAACGAGCAAGAAATCAGGAGGTACTGTGTGCTTCCAAATATTTACTAGTAAGCAAGAGAAAGAGAGCATATCCACAAGGTTTTCAAACAGGGTGCAACAATTTGGGTCTAGTGGTGGTATTATGGCAGTTTTTGCACTATGTGTATAGTTATAAAGAGCCACAACCTCTTAAATTCTTAAGTGGCTCCCTCCCCTCTTTGTTTTCTCTCTCACTCTCATGTTTAAATTCCTCTTGAATTGCAACTAAATTTTTAGTATGAATTAGAATTAATACAAGAAAAAAAAATAGACTGACAAATAAAACTTAGATTGATTTGTCACAAGAAAGAGCCTGAATTTTGTGAGGTGCCCCACCCTCCCTCTTGCAAAAATAGAGAAGAGTGTCAAGTAAGAAATAGCGTCATATGATCATTTAAAAAATCTGGTGGAAAGATGTGAACAGGTTAGGGATGGGAGTGCAACCTGGTCAACCCACACCTTATTAAGATAAGGAAATAAAAATTGGAAATAACACTTCATGACACCAACGAGCATTTGATTTCAACGAAGACAAAGTAAGGGAGGTTGCACATGTGGGCTAAATGGACAAGGCCTACTCAAATATCCCCATAAACTTTATGATATTACTCCAAAGGAACACTATTTTCCTTAAGTTGGTTGGTGTTTCATATATATGATCTTTGCTTAAAATTAACAATCCTAGTTTTCACATTACCACTAATTTGCCACATGTCACAACAAACCATCTAGGTTCTTTTGTTCCTTTTAAGGAAACTATCAGGCCCAACAACATTAGTCTTTTTCTCTGTAACCATACAACTTTGGATATTCAATATGAAATACTTCCAGGTTATGTCTAATAATGAATTGAACATGCTACTTCCCAAATTTCTATATATAATTTTTTATCCGCTTTAATTCATTTCACTCCAAATCAACTCATCTTTTCTTCACTCACACGTTATTAGGTCTTCAGTGCATACAACCATCTAAAATAAATTTCTCTAATCACACTCTATGAAACTACCTGTAGTTGTACCAATTCAAGGAAAATCCATTTTTCATCCAGCTGCTTAAGGAGGTTTGAGTAATCAAACCAATAATTCACAATGCTCGAAGTGCAAATAATGAACAAATAAAAAATAAAAATCACTTTGGAGCATTTAGTAAATTTGTGTATTACCTCTGCCTCTACCCCTTCCTCGACCGCGTCCTCTACCTCGCATACTAGGAGAGCCCTCTATTCACAAAATAAAACAAATAATTATTCATTTTTGTACCAAAAAAAATAATTTATTATTAAATGCTTAGAGCAGGATTAAATTCAAATCAGTGATCATAAGTTGTGGTTACCTCCTTCATAACCATATTCAGTCCATGGTTTCACTTGATCTGCTGGAATCGGTGCCTGATATCTGCATCATATTAAAAGTAAACCAATGTAAATCATCACACACATAGAACAATAATACAAACTCGTCTGAACTTTTTTTTCTTGTCAGCAAAAAATGTGACTTTGAAGATGGTAATCATATAACACAGCAGAAACTCCATGTGCATCAGATTTTATGAGCTAAAGATGATAATGGAAGCACAAAACACAGCCTGATATTGCTAGAAGCACAGAGAGAGAGAGAGAGAGAGAGAGAGATGAGTATCTGTAAACCCATGCTCATTACTGTTATTAAAAAAAAAAATCAGCAATTAGCTTGGGTAAAAATCCAGTTCTACATACCCTGTAGAGGATCCATCCAATTCTTTCTTGGACAAAGTAATTGTAATCACTGATACATGGCGAGTAGTTTCTACACTGTGTCAGTAGAATTTTATTAGCCAAACATAACACTCAATATGACAGAATGCATGAGAAATTATCATTGAGAAAGGATCATATTATGGTTCTCACGGATCGAGGCCTTCTTCCAGCGGCTCATACAAGTCAGTTATATCAGTAGAGCCAATATATGTGTTTTGATGAAGGTCAGCAATCCTTCGCTGAAGAGAAAACAATTTTGTAATGAGCAACATAACATGTACAGAAAGGCACACAAAATTGTTGAGTTGCTGATTTAAAGAACCTTAATAAGTTCAGCAATCATCACAGTCTTGTTGATAGCTCTGCCCATGGCTTTGAGAGCAATTTCATCAGATCCTTTCTCCTGTAAACAGAAAATAATAATGACACAACAGTGAAAAGATAACAAATGGTATATAATAAAGTTAGTAAAACATAACAAAAAAGAGGCCCAATAACTTTTCTGTTTTTTTTTTCTTCCCGAAAATAACAAATGAACAAAAAAATTATTTCCTTCTGCCACAGTTTAAACCAACACAAATTATCCAAGAGGCAGACAACTACAGATGCCTTTCTCAAAATTATTTAAACACCCTTCACGTAAACAGGAATAACAATGCGATATATATATATATATATATATATATATATATATAAGCAAACACATCTCTTAAAAAATGGGCTTCTCCCACAATGGTTCTTTTTTCTCATCAACAATGTACATTGGTACAAGAAAAACTGACTAAATTAACAAATAAATCATAATAAAATTACAGGATTGACAACAAAAAGCAAGCTGAAATTGCATCAGCACAAACATATACAAATCATCATTTACAATGCACTAGGGTCTTAAACATGAAAAACCGTTGAGAAATGATCCCCAAAATGCACGAACAACAACAAAAACAACAGCAACAACAGAGAGAAAGAGAGAGAAGGACCTGAAGCAGAGTGGTGGCGTAGGTAATGTAGTTCCTGATCCTGCCCTGAGTGGTAATGCGAATCTCATTCTCGTTAATTGGCGTTTCCTCCCGAGGTTTCTCTATCCTCTGATACCGATCCATTTTTCTGTCTACGTATTTCCTCACACAACAGAGACAGAGAACTGAAATTCAAATTCAAAACCTAAAAGAAGTCAGAAGAAAACAACGCCGGCATTATACGACAGATACCTGAATGAAGAACAACAACCAGAATTAGGGTTAGGGCTTGGGATTGGGATTGGGATTAGGATTGGGGTTGGGGTTGGGATAATGGTGGCAGTACCGTTTGAGAGTTGTTTCAGTCAAAAAGTGAAAGCTGAATACCCGCTCAATCAGAGAGTGACAGAACAGAAGGAACCCTAAACTTTGTTTCTTCTTTTGAAGTTTAATGACCAAAACACCCCATAGCTTTAGATAACTCCGATTTTCTGTCCAATTTTTTTTAGTAATGCTATTTCCACCTATCTTATTCTCTTACTTACTTTATCTTCAAAATTTTAAAGACAAATTTATCTTTTTGTAAAATGGCTTATACAAACTTAGGGGAAAAAAACATCAAACTCACATGTAATCCACCTATTTATACTGTTTGACAAACCAAAAAGAAAGAAAGATCAAGACCTGCATCTACATAAGGGGGGTGAACACAAGATAAAGAAAGGAAAGATGCCAAAAGTGCACGTAATGCAACAAGCTGCATACCACCCCCAATATCAGCAGTTTCATTTAGTTGGTAAATGTTTTTGTTCTCACCAGCCCGTGCCCCTTTAAGAGCAACTCCACCCATATTGCCCTTAGCCATGGCAAGGAGAGCGCAGCCACTATTCACGTGAATAGTGGTTGCCTTGCAAAATCAATTTTGTGTTTCACCCATTGCCTAGCTAAGGCGATTATTCATTTTTTTGTTTTATTCACAATTTTATTTACCTTAATAATTAATGTGGATAATATTTTCGGATAAGATTTACGGGTTCCTACGTGTCAAGACTATTCATAATCAGATAAAATTTCGGGATAAGATTTTTTTGAATTTCAAAATTCAAATTTCGGATGAATTTCAAAATTCAAATTTCAGATAAATTTTTGGGTTCAAATTTCGAATGAATTTCAAAATTCAAATTTATAAGAAAAAAAATCAGAATTTTTAGGATTTTTAGTTTTTTTCATAATTTTATTGTCCAAAAATCGCCACCGTTGGATTAAAATTTGGAATCAAATCGAGGCCGGGAGTGCCACGTGGCTTCCACCGTTGTGGTGGCGTCGCGTTGACGCCGCGAGTTCAAATGCACGCTAACGTTAAAAATTTGAAAACCGCGTGGACGACGCCACCGACGTCGTCATGGCGTCACCTCCACCGCGTTTTGGACTGGGCGAAGTTGCCTTGGGCGGCCCGGTTAGTGGGTCCCACACCCGGGCACGCATGGTGAAGCGGATTTTGTTTTTTCCCCCTCCTCGGGCTGCATGGTTGGAATAGCTCTAAGAGCATGTCCACCTCAAAGGCTAAGGCTAAGACAAGTGTAAGGCAAGGGCTGCTACTATTCACGTAAATAATGGTAACCTTACCTTTGTTGGTTCCACCTCAAAAAGCTAGGGCTAAGGCAATTACTATTCATTGTGCTTTATTTCCAATTTTTTTATACTTTAAACCATTAATTTTGATAAACTTTTCATATAATATTTTCGGTTGCCACGTGTCACTATTTATTATAAAATTATCACCTAAAAATTCAGATAACATTTTTGGATAAAATTTTCTAAATAAATTTTCTGATAAGATTTTTGGTTGCCACATGTCCATCATTTTTCAGAAAAGATTTTCGAATGAGAATCTCGGTTGCCACGTGTCTTATTCCAGATAATTTTTTTGGATATTCATTAAAAAAAATTATAATCTCATATTTCAGATAAGATTTTCACCCTCTAAAATTGCGCCACATGTCCCATGTTAGATAAGATTTTCATATATTAAAAAAATATATATAATCTCATATTTCAGATAAGATTTTCACCCTCTAAAATTTCACCACGTGTCCCATGTCAAATAAGATTTTCATATATTTTAAAAAAAATTATAATATCATATTTCATATAAGATTTTCACCCTATAAAATTGCGACACGTGTCATCTCTATCTTCTGAATCCCTCTATAAAACTACACCATCAACTCAAACCTCTCACACCATATCTTATCTATTCCTTCATTTCTTAGATTTTACAAAACACATTCTACTCTCAATGTCAAACTTGAGGAGGGTGTTGGAGAGGCAACAACAAGAAGATGAAGAAATCCGGCGCAAACATGCTGATGAAGATAAGGAGGCCGATGAAGAAGAGGAAGAAATGCTTGTAGCGGCGGTGTGTATGCTTAATTAATCAAGGCAACACCCCCATCGTCGTGCCTTGAATGTGGACAGATTTAGGGAGTCTCGGGGTAAAAATCTCATGGAAGATTATTTTATCCCAAATTCATTATATCTTGTTTCTAAGTTTCGAGAGAGATATAGAATGCAGCCACATTTGTTCCAAAAAATCATGCATGATATTTGTAATTACGACACATACTTCATTCAGAAGTATGATGCTGTTGGAGTTTTGGGTCTTCTCCAGGAGCAAAAACTTACAATTGCTTTGCGGATGCTTGCTTATGGGGCATCTGCAGAGCAGGTGGATAAGATTGCAAGGATGGTGAAATCAACTATCCTAAAGTGCTTGGTGAGATTCTGTGATGCAGTAGAAAATTTGTACACGAGGGAGTACCTTTGCAAACCTACGCCGAGGGACTTGCAAAGGCTTCTACAAAAAGCTGAGGATCGGGGTTTCCCAGGAATGATTGGAAACATCGATTACATGCACTGGCCGTGAAAGAATTGTCCAACTGCTTGGCAAGGAGACTATGGGAATCGAAAGGGCCAAAAAAGTATAATTTTGGAGGTCATAGCTTCATTCGACTGTTGGGTTTGGCATGCCTTCTTCGGGGTTGCCGGATCTCAGAATGACCTCAATGTCCTTGGTCAATCCCCGGTGTTTGACGAGGTATTGCGAGGTCATTCCCACCAGATCACGTACCAAATCAATAATACCGTATACTCTGGTGCGTACTACCTTACCGACGGAATTGATCCTAGGTGAACGACATTCGTGAAAATAATTCTGAATCCCCAATCCGAGAAGGAAAAAAGTTTTGCTACCTTTCAAGAAGGTTACAAGAAAGATGTGGAAAGGTGTTTCGATATCTTACAAGCTCGTTGGGCAATTATTAGGGGTGCTGCTCGGATGCTTGATGAAGAGGTGCTACGGAGCATTATGATGACTTGCATCGTCCTCCACAACATGATTGTGGAGGATGAGTATGATTATGATGCTCCAGAGGTGTTTGAACCCGATCCCATGAACACGGGGTTGACAAGAATATATGAAAGGCCGATGGCACCAAATGGACAACCAATGGAGCCCGAACCGTTAATTCAGGATGGTCGATACAACAACCCCATGATTGATCGTTATCAAGAAATGCAATCTTCATAAGTTCACGAGAGACGTCAAGTTGACTTGATAGAGCACTTGTAGGAGATGAAACGCAATCACAGTGGATGAAGTCAAGATTAGTGCTTTGTTTGGAATTATGCTTTGTTTTTAATTATGCTTTATTTTGTGTGTGGTGTTTTTTGGAATTATGCTTCTTCTTTTTTTATGCTTTTAAGTATGGTTTGTTTTGTGTGTTGTTTGCAATAAATTAAGGTTTGGTTTTAATTAATCTTTGTTTTGATGGGAAAATGTTTTTAATAAATAGTCATATTATTTAATGCTTTCTTTATTGAATAAAAAGAAAACAATACAACAAATTAATACATATGACAAATCTTTCAATACAACCTAATGGTTTTGATTATTTAACCAATTCGTATTGCTAGGTCCGTCGTCATGAAAAAAATTTCTTCTTATCACATCCCTTCATTTTAGCTTTCAATAGGCTTTTGTTTCAGGAGACATATGACTCGTATCCATGGCCATGATTTTCATCTATCTATCCTCCATGTCTTTTTCTTGTGTCTGCTGTTGTTGAATTGCAGATGCTTCATGTCATGCCATGTCCGCTTCTTCTCTTTTCAAGTCTCTCTCAATTCTTAGTGCGGTGTTCTTAGCTATTTGCTCCAAAAATTGTGCACATTCATTATTCGAAGTGCTCAATCTCTTGGCCTTTGCCGCCTTTCTCCCAATAGGTATCGACTCACGCGGGAGTGGTGACTCCATTTCCATTAAGGAGTCCAATGGCGAATCAGTTGTTGGCGAATCGCGGAGCGACGTCTCATTCAACACAACCGCCAGACTTGTGGGAATAATTTTGAATCTCGAACAATCCTTCACAACTTCCTAACATTCGTGATGCAAGAAACTTTTTTTGCCTTGCCCCATGGCGCCGAACCAAACTTGTGCTTGTATGATCTATTAAAAATAAATAATTGGAAGTGCAAGAAAAAAAAAATTATGCAAGAAAACATAAACAATTTTGAAAAGCAAGAAAAAAAATTGATTATGCAAGAAAATATAGACAAATTGGAAATGCAAAAAAAAAAAGAAATAGAATATGCAATAAAAAAAAGTTACACTAAATTGATTAAAATGGCAATTATAAATATTTTACCTCATCGGATAGATATTGACCTCTTCAAATGTTCTTCATTACTTTTATCAAGGCATTTCTCCATTTCCCTAACTCTCTATTCAAAATTTTCCATCAACTAGACAACGCCATTTTGGTCCGAATGGAACCCGATCTTTGACAAAATTCTCCTAAATTTTGCTCCACATATGAGAGAACTTCATCTCATTGCCCGTGACAGGGCAATGACTAACGTTCACCCAAGACTGACACAACGCAATATCTTCCTGAGTTGTCCACGCGCCTCCGGCTTCGACATAAGATGTCATTTATTTTTTATACAAATAGAAAGTAGTAGAAAAATGTGAGTGGAAAGTAAAAAATATTGGAAGGAGAAGAGTTTGTATGAAGATTTAGTGTGGAAAGTGAATAATATGAGTGAAAAGTAAAAAATATTGGAAGGAAAAGAAATTGTATGAAGATTTGGTGTGGAAAGTGAATAAAATTGTTAGGTATTTATAGGGAAAAAATTATTTATAAAAAATTTCAGAATTTTTTCAAAAATTTTTTAGCCAAAAAAATTAGGACCGTCATATTTCTGGAAAAAAAACAATCGGAGCGTCGGGTTGCGTCACGTGGCGTTTTCCCATTGGGTTCTATCAAGGATGACGTCAGACGTCGAGCTAACGTCATCGAGTGGAAGTCAAATTTTTTTACCGTTAGCGCGTGAAACTCACGCATCAGCGGTAAAAAAAAATCGTGTGCTCGCGTCGGCGTGGCGTCCATCGCCTTTGGTGAAGCCAGGCAAGATCTGCCCTTGGTCTTGCAGTGGTGGGACCAGGCTTGCCCGTTGCTTGGCGCTTCATTGGAGGTCCAAACCCTACAAAAGGGCCTCTTGCCCTGGCAACATGGGCTACGTTGGAGGTGGCCTAAGAGAATTAGTAGTTATGTTTATCAGAAGAAGATCAACATCTCATCGTCATCCCTCAAATTTCAATGCACCACCTTGTGAAAAAGAAATATAATATTCATGTTACTCATTAGTAATGTTTTGGTGTCAGAAAAAGTATGTTAAATTCTACCTACATAAAAGTAGATTGGGAACACGTGAACTTTGAAAGGCCATACTCTTGTTCTATTAGGACACATGATAGACAAAACTTGACTACTTAGAGCATCTTGAAAGGGATAGGCAAATGAAGTAGGAAAAAGTGTACTTTATAGATTAGGCTCAGGCACGGTACATGATGGTATAGTATTGATCACATCCCGCAGCCCGCTCCTGATACCATAATTTTCAAACAACACGGTACGGTATGGTATGGAATTGGTGTTTTAGTTTTTTGATACCGAATCATACCAGAGCCGATTGGTTTCGATATGACACGGTACCATTTTAGTACCACTGTTGCTGAATGGAATTTTCATAGCCAAGATTTTCAAACTTGAAAAGAGAAAGATGAACAAAGACAAAAAAAAACTGAGATTTGAAAAGAGAAAACAAAAACTGAAATGAAAGAGAGGAAAAAAGAAACAGAGAAAGAGAGAAGAGAGGAGAGGGAAAAAAAGATAGTAATGGAAAGAAAGAAAGTGATGGGGAGGGAAAGAAGAAAGAGAAGAAAATAAGAGAGAGAGAGAGAGAGAGAGAGAGAGAGAGAGAAGACGAATTAGAAAGGAAAAAAAATAAAAAAAGGAGAAGATATATGGGGATGGAGTGGGAAGGGTAGTTGGGAAGAAAGAACAGAGGAAAAGAGGAAGAAGAGACGAAGAAGAAGGGATAAATAATAAAGAAAGATAGAGAGAGGGAGAGAGAAGAAAGAAAATGAAAAAGAATAAAGAAATAGAGAAGATGGATACTATTCGGTATGGTATGACACCAAACAATACAGGAAATATGAAACCAGTGTCGTGTCAAACAAAAACGGTATGATATGGTATCTGATGTAGCGGCACTCGAGCAAGGATGTTGGAAAACACGAACCACGAACCACCAAGCAACGTTTAGTCTAAGAATACCCGAAACTTGGCATAAAAGATAGAATAAAATACTCAAACCCGTTAATTCTAAGAATACCCAGATTATGAGCAAAGATGAGAGAACACTTTCTTTGTTTTCAATTTCAATATCAACAACCACCATTAATTCAGGTACATTAAGCCTCATCCAAATAATTACGACTATAGCTATTCCATTCCAAATACATGGAATTTATGAGATGCCAAAACAAAACCTTCATGCATTGAACTTATTAATGCTTTTGATTCAAATTCCCAATAAACTTTAATGGCTCTTTGTCTACATCATACCATTTACACTGCAACAACAAACAACACGGTATGAGATTGGCATGGTTTGGCATGGTTTCTGTTGTAACATCCCCACCCAAATTTAAGTATTCATTTAATTAAATTAAATTAATAAACTATGAAATTACAATTTTGCCCTCAAGGATAGGATCATTTTGGTCACTTCTTAATCCGGAAGGATTTTGGGGAAGTGAATGGCACTATGACGTAGATTGTGTCGAGATGAGTTCGTAGACACGTAGTTGGCTCACATCGGAGTTGTAACGAAGAAGTTACAATCAACGAAAGCATAATGGCATAATTATAAATATTTCAAAATTGGTCTTTTTAAAAATCTGATTTTTCTTTCTCTCTCTCTCTCTCTCTCTCTCTCTCTCTCCCCTTTTCTTCTATGCTAAAATGATACAGCCACCAAATTAGACTGGTACCAAAATGACCGCTGCGACTTCCTCTTCCTACCCTATCCCACCTTCGACGGAATCGCCACCTCCAGTCGTTGAAAATTGCAAAAAATAGGCCGGTTTTTACTTAAAACTTCCATCGCTTGTTCTGGCGATTCCGACATCCCTTGTTCTAGTGATTCAGGCCACCAATTTCTTCAATCTATGTATGCTTTTTCATCCTCTCAATGTGTTCTACCTGATAGTTGGGTTGATTAGGATCAATTTCTGCGTTTTGGACCTCAATCTATCGCTTAAAGTTTGGTCAATTTTTGGCTTGTGTTTCCGGCAAGTTCCAGTCAATTTTTGGCTTGTTGTTCCACTCATTGTTCTGATAATATAAGTATAGGTCTTGACTAACGGTTTTGAGATTTTCTGGTCATCAGAATTTCTCTTAGCACCCACACGCTGCCGACGCGTGTGGCAGCGCATGGGTACTTGTTTGGGTAACTTTTTTGGTCCTAAAATGATCCCCATGCCATCCCGAGAATGACGGTATGCTCGGATTTAAATTTGGTTATCGTTTGACTATCAATCGAATTATGCATATTAGGCATTATCCGGGTTCGATATGTTTGGACCGTTAGATCGACTTCATTTTCAAATATGTTGATCTAGGCACCTCTAGGATCGTGTAAGAATTAGTGGATTGTGAATTGGAGTCTCGGATGCCTCTATTCAATGATTCAAAGATTAGGTTATACGGTAATCGTCCGATCGTGCGATCACGAGTTATCCGATCATTTGATTCAGACCAAACTTGTAGGAGGTATAATAAACCTTGTTGAACCCATAGAAACTTTTGGATTAGAAATTGGAGGTTGTGGGCCTTGTTGACCAAATTTGGGAAGTTTGACCACTCAGTTGACCGAGCGTCTCCCAAGGCTATTCCACTATTCGAAACACGTAGTTGGACCTTAGGAACTTCTCGTTCATCGTACATGCATTTAAATCCCGTGAAAACTAAGATTTTATTTAAGGTTCTCGTTTGAAGAAATTTATGTTAGTCTAGTCCTCGTATTCTGAAATAGGTACTTTGACTCAACGTACGCAGCAGCAGTGACCCTCTTAGGGTCAAGCAGTGTAGGACTACTTGTGCGGGGACTTATGTATTGGGTGCATGGATGGTTGGAAAGAGTTTATTAAATGTGGATTTGGGTTGTGCTTAAGTCAGTTTTGAGTGCTATAAGCACTACCCAATGTACCTCCACGGATTTGGAATATTGGAATTGGATACTTAGTGATATAGGATATTTGGAAAAGTCGGATCCTAGGCACCCTTGATGGGGAGTTTTGTAGAACCTTAGCTGCACGCGTAGGAATTGTCACATGCGTACGAGTATTGAGGATTCTGTTGTACGTGCTAGTGAGCTTAGTCCCAGTTGGACTGCTCGTTTCCTAGCCACATGGTCAATTGAGGATTCTTCCATATGGACTAGTCAAACAATCCCCCGGTTGAATTATTTCCCCGGTACAAACTTCGTAGTGGTCATAACTATATATCTATGTATATGATATTATATATGTATATACATATATATATATATACCTATACATTCCGTCTTGTTTATTGGTGAGGATACTTCCTCGCTTGCCGTAACGGGCAGCATTTCGAGAGAGTGGTTTGGGGAAATAGTGTTGTATGTGATGGATATTTGGATATCTTTATGAGATATAGATTTCATCGTGGTTTTGACGTGGCTATATATATATATATATATATCTATGATGGTTTTGAGTGCATGTTTTCTGCATCGTTTTCCAAATGGTGGGGTAACTATATTTTGTTTTCAACTAACGAAACTTTGTTTTTGTCTACTCACACTTTTCTGTTTCACGCCCCCCAGTGCAGTAGATCGTCTAGAAATCAAACAGTCATATCAAGTCGCGAACTCCAAGTCGAGCTAATGTAGGACAAACTTTGAATCGTTTTACTTCTGTTTGAACTTTATTCTTCGTTTGTGAACTAAATTCTATTAGATATGCTATGATGTTGCCCATGTTAGGGTTTGATTGTAAGGTCAGAAGTCATTGATGTTAACTGCATGATATTATCTTATGCACGTTGCCTGTTGAGATGTATAATTGTGTTTTTAACAGGTTGAGAATTTTGGGAATGTCCATTTTTCAAGGGAGACTCTGAAATTTTGGCAGAAAGTCTTGTCTCTTTTAGTAAGTGGCCCCATCATCAGTATGATGTCGGAAATACCACAGATTCGTCCGGATTCCAAGGAGTTCGAGGCAGTCCTGTCATCAATTTTTTGGTTTTGATGCCCAGCCCTAATATAGACTGATGTGGCATGTTTCCTATTCAATTGCCTCTTGGAAAAAGCTGCTGACTCCAATGGACTAGGCAAATGAACTAGGCAATGCAATATTATATTATTTATTGTGATCTTTTACATTTACCTCATTTCACCAACCACAAAAAAGCAAAAGAAAATTGTATTTTATAATAATAAAAATATGTGGGGTCCAATATACCTCTTCACTTTGAAGTAGGCCATATTGCCTTATGAGCATCTCCAAGGGAGTATGCAAATGTAATAGGCAAAATTGTACTATAACACCTAGGTGGCATATTGCCTACCCATTTGCCTCATAAAAAAGTTGGTCACTCCAAAGGACTAGCTAGGCAATGCAAGTCTACAAACCATTATTATATTATTTATTGTCATCTTTTACACTTACAATTATGTTTTATAGAAAGTGGATGAGAGAGTGGAGATGATATTTTATTATAAAAAACACGTGTGGACCAATATACCTCTTCACTTTGAAATAGGTAATATTGTCTTGTTGGGAAGAATATGTATATTTTGCCTACCCATTTGCCTCTTCCCTTGGAGCATGAAAATGCTGATGTAGCAAGGCAAATGAGATTTGCCTACTCTTTTGCCTCTTCCCTTAGAGATGCTGGAGAGTAGGTGTATTTTGTCTACCCATTTTCCTCTTCCCTTAGAGTATGAAAATGTTTATGGACAAAGAATTTCAAATTGGGCCCAAAAAAATCAGCACAGTGGATGATTAAAAAGTTTGCAAAGTTTCAAGTACATTTTCACCTTTATTTATGAACCAAGGCCATAATGATTATAGTATAGACCCACAATTCCCTACATCATGAGTGACACTTTTCCAACTAAAGGCATTTTTGAAAATTATTGAACCCTAGAGTCAAGCTCCCTCTCCATATCTCAACTACTAAGAGCCTTTTCAACATAGTTGTTATACTATGATCCATACCAATTTTGGTGAGAATGAGGGCAAAATGCAGCTTTAGCAAACTTGCTATCTGACTCTTCATTTTGGAGAACTCAATATTTGAGTTTGGTGGCTCTCTACATTTAGGGATGATGAGAGAGAAATTGATGGTTCTCCATTTCTTCCTCTTCTCTCTCCTTAGGCCCACACCCTCTTTCACCTTTTACTTTTTGATTTTGTAATGAAATTTTAATTTTAGTTACTAAAATATTTAAATTTTAAGAAATAATATAATATTGGAGATTAACCAAAATAGAGAACATTGCTAGAGGAAATATGTTTAAGTAGTTTGCTATAATAGCTTTTAAACCATTTTAGCTAAAATTTGGCTAAAATTTAGAGACTTTCCTGGAGATGCTATAAGGGCAAGCCCAATGGTAGTGCCTAAATGGGGCTCTAAAAATGGTGGATAAATACTCATTTAGAACTCTGATTGAATATTCTGGGCCTTAAAAGTATCTTTCCCACTACGGAGAGCTTTATACCTGGGGCTCTATTTATGTTGTAATTTAGTTTATGTGCTAATTTTTTTTCATTGTTAACTTATTTTGTGTTAATGCATGTTTATATTATGTTAGTTTTTTTTTTTGAACATTTCAACCAAAATAAAATAAAATTTGGACTATACTTTGGAATCAACATTTTTTTTGTTAATGTATACTTATGTTATGTTAAATTTTTTTAATGATTATGATTTTGTTGTTGTTGCTAATGTATGTTTATAACTTGCCCAAAAGTGTAACGATGTTGGTGATTTTTGCATCAGCTTTTGGCAGCAGCTGGGGTCCACTCGGGCTCTATGGCTCTATTAAGGTCTCCATATATAGGGTAAGTCTGATTGACTCTGGAATTTTGTGACCCAGATGCACCCCATTAGGGATGCCTTTTTTGCAATGGGCTCTATATATAGGGCCCCCATGGTGGTCTCTTTTGGGGCACCTATTAGAAAGATAAGATTGTGTTTTTTCAAATTTACATAGTGGGTGGGAAGATAAGGTGGTTGGAAATATCATCACTCTTTTTGAACTAAATCCTTCTTTTTGGAGTCGGTAGTCTTTTTGAACTAACTCTAGAATGCCATTTTCTCAATCTTATTTCTAAGTTGCTTGTGTTTAACCTTCATTCTAACCAACTTCAAAGACGAATCACAATTCTCCAAGCATTTGCCTTTTATCTATATAACTCCAAAAAATAATTTCAGCTTACATACAACCTGACATCGGTGTGCAATGCAATGTCTCTTCACCTAACCCTAAACCCTTGAAACCCAAGCTTGATCAGTTGTGGAATACTTTTCTTGTTGGAAGATAGGGATCAACGTTTGACCTGCAGCTCATGGGCCCAAGTAGGTCAGTCCAGGTCCAATCGCCCTTGCCCACTCTAAGATTCGATAAGGTTTGTGCCAAGGATTTGATATCTTTGGCTCACAGCCTAGCCCATCTAAACTCGCCTTGGTCCGCCATTGATATGTGATACACTCACTAAGCTCATTTTAGACTTAATTGAAATAATGTACTATGTAGCATAAATTAATAAACTTCTTATTTTAGTTTACACATGTTTTGAATTAAGTTAATTTTATAAATGTTGTGTAAAATTTATGACAAAATGTTATAAAAGACTTTGAAAAAAAGGCTTGGCCCATTTAGGCCCATGTCCGAGTGGCCCTGGGCTCATACATTTGAAACCTTGAACCGTCACGGCCGACCTGAAAAAACAAGAAAGTCTGATAGGCCCAACCTTAGCCCGAGCCTAAAAAATTCGAGTCGTGCTAGCCCATTGACGAACCCTATTGGAAGCTATGGATTGGCATATGCCTAAAACGAAGGAAACCGATAATGCAACAAAGAAATTGAACACCAGAAAGAAGCAGAATATGGAACGTACCCAAGGCAAAGATTCAAGAACAAGTGGACACTAGGTAAAACGTTGAGGGTTTCTAATTTCCTAGAGTGATTAGGTATATATAGGCACATGGGTTTGATTTAAAAGGACCCATTTTATTTACAACTGCAATCATTTTCCATGCTTGTCTAAAAACCTTTTTCCTATCACAATCTCCATGCCTTATACTCGCACGACAAGTTTTTTTGTTTGTTTTTGTTTTTCTATCACTATGATCACGTATCAGCACATAGGTCTGAGTAGTGCTAAGGATATCATCTTCACTACCAAACTTGAGGGTGTTGAGCTTATCCAATTGTAATCTTTTCGGCCCTATTGATATTTCCTTACTAAAGCTTCATTCAGTCTCAATTAATCATTTAAATTACACTGATGTGTCTACTACTGAAGTTCTAGAATTCTTGTCAAATTTTCAACATTTGACTTCCTTCTACCTCAGAATCTCTGGGTTACATGGTTCATTGCCAAATAAGATCTTCCAAGTACCTATACTACATACTATTGACTTATCGGTTAATCCACAACTTCAAGGCTTTTTACTAGATTTTCCTAAGAATGGATTTCATTCATTGGTTCTAAGAGAGGCAAACTTTACAGGGCTTCTTCCGAACCCTATTGGCGGCCCCAAAATGTTGTCTAGTATAGATGTTCAAGTTGCAATTTCATTGGATAGATAACAAGGTCAATGGAACCTTTACACAATTAAGTTATGTGGATCTATCGTTGTACAAGTTCAATGGTTATGTTCCTTTCTTCAGTATGGGCAAGAATCTCACTCTAATAAATCTTTCATTTAATCTAGGGATATCATTTGGCCCTAAGCTCATAAGTCGAAGTGAGTAACTTGAGGCCTGACCCATTCTTTAGGCCTGCTCGGTCTAGTCTATTCTTGAATTAGGTAGGGCTAGGGCTTAGGATTTGAAACCCTCGGCCCGACCCCCTAGGCTCATCTAGGCCTTTTTTTAAAGCCTTAATTGGTGCACTCCTTAACCTTTTTTTAGACTTAATAGAAATAATATAATATATAGGATAACTTAATAAAAATTTTATTTTGTTTATGCATGTTATGAAATAAGTTCAATTTTTTTAATGGTTTCTTCAAATTTGTAGCAAAAATTTATAAAAGACATTGAACTACAACCCACATCCAAGTGCACCTCGTAACCGTATTGTATACTTAATTGAAATAATGTAATATGTAGCATAAATTAATAATTTTTTGTTTTTTACACATGTTATGAATTATGTTAATATTTTTAATGTTGTCTAAAAATTTGTAATAAAAGGTTATAAAAGAATTATTAAAAATAAATAAATAAAACGGCCCGACTCAGCCTTCCCAAGCCCTATTAGGACCAGCTCGATAGGCAAGCACGGGCCTTAACATTTCAAACCTCAGAATAATTCCTCTCACTAGGAAAGCCTTACTAATCTAAAAAATATCGACCTGAGTTCCAATCTTCTTGATGGGACTATTTCATCATCTTTGTTTTCTCTTCCCATTCTACATAAACTACATCTTTCCAACAATCAATTCTCTAGTCAGTTGCCTGTATTTGCTAGTATCTCTCTTCTAGACACCCTTGATTTGAGTAACAACAATCACCACACGTGATGATGATACCAATTCTTCTCATTCTTCATTCCTCAATTTTCCACATTGAAATTAGCTTATAGAAAGTTAAGAAGATTCCCAGGTTTCTTGAAAAATTAATCTGAATTGAGCACTTTGGACTTTTCACAAACCAGATTCCTGGAGATATACCAAACTGGATTTGGAGGCTCGGTATTTTTTTTTTCAACGAAATATTTCTTGCAACTCTTTGGTAACTCTAGAAGGTCATTTCTGAAATCTTACTTCTAAGTTGCCTGTACTTGACCTTCATTCCAACCAGCTTCAGGGATAAATCACAATTGCCCAATCATGTGCCTTCTATCTATATTACTCAAAAAATAATTTCAGCTTTAACATACAACTTGACATCGATGATTTCCTTACTCGCACTAAGTTCTCTCTCTTTCAAGTTGACATCGGGATCACTGTGCAATTTGACATCTCTTCATATTCTTGAGTTGTCCAACAATTCTTTGAGTGACATGATTCCTCAATGCTTATATGCAATGAGTAATCTTGTAGTACTTAAGATAAGGAAAAACAACCTTATTAATAGCACAATTTTTTTTCTTCTACAAATTCCGATTTAGAAACTTTGGACCACAGTGGAAACGAAAAAGAAGACAAGTTTCAAAAATCTCTAGCCCAATGTGCAATGTTAGCGGTTTTAAATCCTTTGATACAATAAGATAACAGATACCTTCCCGCACTTGTTAAAGGAAGTATCCACCTCGTGTGTCCTTTTCTTGTAATCCAACAAATACTATAGGCATATTGAATGTCCCAAAACTAATGGAACCATGCCAATTCTTCAAATTATTGACCTTGTAGACAATCATTTTAGTGAGAAATACCAGAAGATTGCTTGATAGCATGACCAATAATGATGGTTGATGGAGATTAGAGCTGCCAAACAAGCCATGCCGAGTTGGCCCGACTTGTTTAGAGTCGGTCCACTTAATAATTGGCCAAAGCCCGTGGTCCTAGCCCATATAGGACCAAGTCCTGCTTGTGTTGGGCCACTCAATGGGCCGATATGGGCCCACACCAAGCTCAACTTCTATATTGAATTTTTTTTTTTTTTTTTTTTTTTTTTTTTACAATTTCATTTCAATCCTTTTGACAATTATGTATATACTAACAAGATTTGGTATTTGTTGGAAAAAAGAAGTAAATGGCTCTTTCTAAAGTACATTTAAATAGAAAAGGGCTAGACTATTGTTTAAGTTTAAAGAATCGAAACTTGAGGAACAAAATTATTATTTTATTTATAAAGAAAGCATTGATTTTAAAATCTATTATTAGAGAAAATATACTTAAATTTAAGATAAAGTATAAAATTATGTATTATTTTTCTCTAAAAATAAATTTATTTTAATAAATAGGCTATAAACTAGTAGGCATGGTCCGTAACGAGCTGGGGTTGACCTCTAATGGAGATGATCCAGCTCCAGTGCTCAACCATGTCCCTCAATTTCAGGTCATAAGGTTCCCCAATGTTTACTATTAAGATGTGGTTACTGTTACTAGCAAAGATCTAGAAATAGAACTAGTAAAGATTCTAACTATCTACATCTTAATTGACTTCTTGTGCAACATCTTCAATGTATCGATTCTTAAGGAAATTAGAGAGCTAAAACACATTATATCCTTAACTTGTTCAGTAATACTCTCACATGTGAAATTCCATCCTTATTGGGTAACTTATTAAAAGTTATCCTTAGACCTCTCAACAAAAACTTTTTTTTTTGGGGGGGGAGGGGAAGGGGGGAAGAGAATTCCTTCCAAGCTTGCAGAACTTAAATTTCATTTCATTCTTGAATCTTTCAAATAATCACTTCGTTGGGAGGATTCCAACCATCACTGAGTTTGCTACTGAGTTTTCAATGTTTCCAGCAGCTTCTTTCGTGGGTAATGAAGGTCATTCCCATTATAGGCATGAGATTGATTTCGATCTTATGTGTTGATGAGGATACATTGAAATGGTGGCTTCATATGTTTGACTTAGAATGAGCAGAAGATGAAGGCATCATGATTAGAATGGGCCCGGCCAAAAATATTTGAGTTCGGGCTGGCTCCGGTCGAGTCTCATGGGATTTTTTGAATTTTAGGGGCTGACTAGGCTAGGTCGAGGTTTCAAATGTCAAGGCCTAGGCTCGTCCAATGGGTCGGGCCACGAGGCGACCTAATGTTTCAAAAGGGTCGGGCACGAGAGGGCCCAATGTTTCCAACTCTTGGCCCACATCTTACCCAATCTTAGAGTGGACTGTGCCGAATGGGCTTAAACAACGAGACATGCTAGGTTTTGGCCCATCAGGCCTCGAGCTAACCACTTCGGCCCATGAGTCGCGGGCTAAATGGTGATCCCTAAGGCTTTCCCACATATTTTATTTTGGAATTCTTGAATGGCCTATGATGGACCATAAATGAGCTTTCCTAATTTAAATTTACAAACCAAACATGAAAATGACCTACCATTCCATTCTATTCCACCCCACTCATTCCTTAAAGCAAGAATTGCATCAACTACCCCCTCCTAGTTGATCTGATTCCTAATTTTAAGTGAGACATGCGTATTAAGTGATTCTTTATGTATAAGTAAACGAAGGAGAAGTCATGAATGAAAATCATTCCATTTCTTCCTATTACCATTACTAATAAGTAAGGGTGCCATAAAAATGATTCCATTGCTAAGATTGGTAAGTTGTTGATTTTAGCTTAGTACCTTTCAGCTTTTGGTACAAATAAAAAAGCTATGTTTACATCACAATTACATATCAAGCACTCGATCTCTACGGTCCTGAATTGAGTCTCTCTCTCTCTCTCTCTCTCTCTCTCTCTCTCTCTCTCTCTCTCTCTCTCTCACAGATGCAATCACTTATATTCACTTACAAGAAAAATATTATTATTTTGCATTAAATATACTGACCTATGTGTGAGTGGAATACACGTGACACACACATGAATGAGGAAGAAAAAAATGGGAAGGTAAGATTCCTCATAATTTATATGAACGGCACAATTCCAATGGAATCTCACTCGCTTATTAAAATCTCATCTATTTGGATTTTTTCTACTAGAATCTACGTGGTTTTTAACACGAGACTGTCACTTCAATACAGTATGATCCAAGGGCTAAAAGAAATAACACATCAGTTATGCTAGTTTTAAAAAAGAAAAAATATTTTGACAACTAGAAGCCAACAATTTTGTCTCTCTTCTTTTTATTCAGAAAGTATAACCCATAAAACTTAAATTTACAAATTAAAAGCTCCAATTTTATTTTTAGTCGCATGAACAACCAAATGGTTTTTCCTTATTTTCTCAATCTAGAATTCAAAGAAGCCTTTTTTTTTTTTTTTTTTGCAGCCCCATTATTGAACTCAATTTGATCTTCTATGTAGGAGGAGATACATACATACAAAGAATCCATGCCCGTTTCTATTTTTTTTCCCTTGTCTTTTATTTGTTTTCCTTTTAATTTACATCTCTCTTGGAGACTCTCATATTAAAAATAAAACATACGAAATTTATATATTTTATTTCAAAGCAACTAATGGGAGAATCATTTTTGTGTGTCCTATTATTCCAATCTTTGGGTGAAGATTTTTTTTTTTTGGTTCTCAGAAGTTAGAAGTTTAAGATCTGCAAAAGCTAATGAAAAAAAAATGCAATTTTAATTTTCAGCTTAGAAGAAGAAAGATGTGCAATTTGATTTTGTCAAGGCCATGGGTTGAGTTTCTCTGTGATAAGAAGAAGGAAGAAGGAGAGTTTATCTTGGCCAATTGAAGAAGAAGAAAATAATAAGTTGTTAGATTCTATTTATTAGCATTAGGTGTGGCACGGTTCGGATTGTTCAGTTTACCCTCAAACCACAATTGAACCAATAAGAAATGAATGGCGTGATTTGGTTCAGATTTATCTAAAATCAAAATGAAAACCAAACCAAACCAAACTAAACCATTCATTACCGGTTTTCTTCTCGGTTTAGGCAAAAAGATGGTCATGTACTTGAGTTGTTGGGGTCCCAACTAATTCAATAATAAGCACAAAAACAAGAGCAAAAAGATCACATTTTTCTGCAAGCGGTCTCTGAAAAAGAGCTTGTGCATGAACAAACAAAGGATAAAACAAGATGACACAACCCATGAAGGGCTCATTGACTTATATCAATTGAATATATAAAAGCTTGTCGAGTTTGGGCTTGTAAATGGCAGACAATTCATGTCTACTAGGGGCAAATTGATTTAAATTATGTTATGTTATAAGTATGAAATTGCCATATAAAATGTACATATTTATGAGGCAAAAAAAGGAGACACACCAAACAATTAAAGATAACAACTAGCCTAATTTTCATTGCAAGCTTTGAAGCCAACCATGACTGAGAGCATCTACAATGTGCTCTCTAAACCACATCTTTAACAAAAATTTAGGGAGAAATTGAAATAACCCGCCTCCAATCATGCTCCCTATCCAACTTCTAAAATAGGGAGACCTCCAGGAGCTCCTAAATCTGAGGAGAGAAAAAGGGCTCCTAGTGACTCCCTATAATTAAATGCTACTATATTTTATTATTATTTTAAACATTTATTTAATGATGTCATTAATTTTATCCTTTTTCCTTTTCGGCATTTTATATTTTTAATCATCTTTCTTTTGCAACGCTACCTACGTTATGCACCATCTTTTCTATTCTTTTTGCTATAGGTGCTTTGCAAAGCACAAGCAAATTTTTTTTTTCTGGTTCTTTTAACTGTAAACATTTAGCAGCACACAAACTCCCTTTTTTATTTTTATTTTATAGTTCTTTTCCTTGTAGGTATTTTACAAAACACAAACACTTTTTAACTACAAAAACAACAAAAACTATAGAATTGTTTTTGTAGTTTATTATTTGGGGAATATTCTGTATTTGAATATGAACATTTTATTGCAAATCAAGAATTAAATTTAAAAAGAAGTAAACTATTTATGACAAAAAGAAGTAAAACATTTATGACTATTCGAATTAAGGAGTATGATTGGAGTTGAAATTTTTTAGAGAGCTCCTAAAATAGCTTTTTTTGTTGTTGTGTTTTTAGCTAAATTTTAGCTAAGAAATAAGGAGCATGAATGTGGATGTTCTTATCTATTTGTTTGTTTTTCTTAAACAATGGGTGAGTATTTGAGCAGATATGTTGGTGCTTGACAGTGTCATGATCAAACTCTTGGATGCATGTACAAGGCTTGTAAACACAAAAGTATTGTACAAACTTTTTTGAAAAGATTAGGTTCTAAATTATTGAAAGAATCCTTTAAGGAAGAAGAACAGATTCTTTTTTTGATATTCCAAATAGCTTCTTATACTTCAATGAAAATTTATAGAGGTTGGATTTGGTATTTGGATATTTTTTGCATCAATGATCTAATCAATCATGAATAATTGGTTATGCAATCGTAGAAATAAAAATTATCTGTAAATAATGAAGAGAACAAAAAATTTTCATTTATTTCTATTATGAAATGTTCATAAAGTGAGAAAAATCATAATTTATTAAAATCACACTTTGGGAGAACGTGGCTAATCCGAATCCAATTCATACTTTGGGAAAATTTACTTTGGAGAATACAAAAAAGTCCCAAGTGAAATTGCAATATATTAAAATCAGAAGTAAATTCTGTAATTTCAATATATTAAAATCATAAGTAAAATCCTATAATTAACAATCATGCTGAAATTCATTACATTAAATCATGTAATTACAATCTATTAAAATTCCAATTGAATACACTATCTCAAGTAGAAGAATGTTTCCCTTTCTTCAAATATTGATTTTCAATTTCCCTATGTCAAAAATTTGATTTTGGTGCTTCATTGTCGCACCATTTAGACGGTGCCGCGTGTCATTTTCAATGTTTAAACTTCCCAAATTCGTAATAAATTCATAAAAACTCAGAAAAATAAACTGAAAAATCATAGGAACTGTGACTGGTGAATGGGTCCCAGGACTGCAACATGGCCTCGCACGTGTTAAAAATCCAGGTTTAGGGCAATGGGTGGATGTTTGTACTTTGCTGTGCGTGTTGGAATCTAATCGTCTGTACATCGCAAATTACATGTAAAGCACTCGATCCCTGCAGTCCTGACTTGAGTTCTCCCCCTTCACTCCTTCGATCCCTCTCTCTCTCTCAGGCAAGTCCTTTCTTCTCTCTTACCTTTCATTGTTGATAGCGTTAATCATATTTATTTGGATGAAGGTACGCTGCCTTTGGTTGCAGAGAAATTGCGAGGGAAAACTTTTAATCTATTAACCAAAATGGGATCTGTCACTGGACGTGTTTGATTCTTCAGCTATTTCTCTCCTCCGGCTTCTCGGCAATCAAACTGGTCTTTAGGGTTTTCAGTTGTAAACGCTCTCTTTCGTTTTGTAAGCTAAGCTTTGTTTAACAAAACCATTTCATTTTTGGTTCTCTCTTTCTTTCTTCTGTTTTTTCCCCTCTGAAGAAAGCCTGAGTCTTTTGTTCTTGTTACTTTGAAAAAAAATTATTTGGTATTTTGAAGGGAATTGTTGATATTTGAAGTCATTTATCTGGTGCATTTGGTGTTATTATTGAACTTAAGAATGTGTTTTGCTATGAGTGGGAAGTCAAGAAAACAATTTATTTTGTGTGCATTTTGAATATAGGACTGACACTTGAGTTTGAGATTTGGTGTTCCTGTAAATGCTAATATGTCGTTGGCTATGTTGGGTTTGTTACAGGGTTTTCCACGATGACAGAACCTTCTAAAGTCATTCATGTCCGAAATGTGGGGCATGAAATTTCTGAAGTATGTTTCTGCCATTCACTGTTTTCTTTGTGAATTCCTCCTCATCCTTACTATATGTTTTGAAATTTAATACTTGTTTCATTGGCTTGTCAAAATTTGTATGATTGTCAGAATCTATTAATTCGGTTGAATTCACGATCACCGAGAAGCATAGAGTGAATTGATATGTATGACACTCTATGCATGCTTATTTGTTTATTGATGGTAATTACCTTTATTAACTTATTAGTGGTTTCCCTTTTATTTTTTCTTAGCTTTCGTATTTGAACAACTGATACTTAGCATCCGGCTCTCTAATTTATGTTGCGGAAGATACAAAGTAAAGATTTTAAATTCACGAGTTGAGGTTATGGCGTGCATCATAGGAGAAAGTCTGAAAGCGAGAGAGATAAATTTTGATTCATTTAAAGAGGCTCATTTCATTTAACAACTTGGAGGTGAATTAGAGGTATAAAAGCTTAATCTCAAAAGATATGTTAACATACCCAGTATTGCGGTTTTAGTTAACAACTTAAAGGCCTATTTTATAGTGATAAAGCTTTTCATTTTCCTATCTTGAACTAACACTGAGAATGTTTGGTTTGGGATCCACTCTTGTTGAGTGTTTGAATAAGAGACTAGAGAGTTGGGAGAGCAGCTTCCTATCAAAAGGGGTGGGTGGGGGGACTCTTTGATAACAACACTAGTTTGCTATAATTTATCTCCTGATTTCAAATTGCAAGTGTCTGTAGCTAGGAGGCTAAAGAAGTTTCAAAGGGACTTTATGTGGTTAGGGTTGGTGAAGCTTTTTTGTTTTTTCATATATATGGAGGTAATGAAGGATAGTTTGCCTTCCCAGGGAGCTTGGTTGTCTTAACAGAGCTTTCTCATGAAAACTGTTATGGGGGTAAACGGTGGAGGGAGGTGGTGTAGTGGAAGGTTGTCTTGGGAGAGGAGAGATGTTAGAGGGAGTCACTGTTTTGGACTAACTGAGGCTACTGTGGTTGGTTTGGATCCTTTCTGGGGTAAGTTTTGGTATGACGTTGGGTAAGTGACTATTTGTCCTGCCAGCCAAAGAGCTGAGCTGTTCTGGAATGTTTTGAAAGTGGGGAGAGGAGACATTGATAGGGTAGAATGGATGGGAGCCATCCAAGATAGGTTTTCTGTCAAAGTAACATTTTGAGCAGCTGATAAAGCTGATGTTTGTTTGGCAGGTGTATCTACAAAGTTATCTCCCCCCCACCCAACCCCTCCTCCCCTTCGTTTCTAAATTAACAATATTTAGTGCCACATTCTGCCTTGCCTGGGTGGTGTTACCAATGGGAAAGTTTGCTTTTCCAATAAATTGGCAGTGTTAGTTTGGACGGAAACCTCCAGACAGGTTTGTGGACTCTTTGCAGGGAGAGAAATAACACCTTATTTATTTATTTATTTATAATTATAGGAAAAAGAAGTTATAGTTGTATAGCTAAAGAGCTACGTTATAGTTGTATAGCTAAAGAACTACATTATAGTCTTCTTTCGGGGTGGTTCAATGCTAGAGCAAGATTTATGGGGTTGAAGATTTATGCCTGTGCTGGGGGGTTCTAGCCCCTGTTTTGTTAACATAATTATTTGACTTATTGGAGAAATGAAAAGATTTAACCCCATTAGGATGAAAGTTTGGTTAATTACACTTAAGAGTAAGCAAATAGAGCCTTCAACTCTAGAATTTTTTGTCTGTGTCCTGCATGACGAACACAATTATGTATTGGTATGCTTATGGTTTAAGAGGTGCTCATTATGAGGTATAAACAGGAAAGGGAGTCAATTTACTTTAGAACGTCTTATGCCAACCAAGCCAAGAGAATAAACTTAAGCAGGATGATCGTTCCTTTTGTCTCATTGTGGGTTGAACTTATAAAAATAAAAGGGTAAGTTGAACTTATAACCTTGTCGCTCATGTTGACATCAAGTAAATAATTTAGGGAACTCTCATTAAAGTTATTTTATTTTGTTTATATTTGAATCATAACGAAGACAATGCATACAATTGTCAGCATCACTTTGTTTTGTTTTGTTTAAAAAAAAAAAATTATTGTGCTCAGTAGATCCAGTGGCTTGCATAATATAGCAGAAAGAGTTACAAATTAATTTGCAAAGCCTCAAAGCTCTACTAATCCAGGAATAAGTAGGGTTCCACATAAAAACAATTATGATTACGTTGAATCCCATTTTAGGCAATTTCCATGGAATTAATGTGTTAAGAAATTTATGTTCTTGTGCTATTTTATCTTGTTCAACTTTTATTCATATATCATCTCAGACAGAAAATAATAAAGCTTTATCTAATTTGGTGTTTCTGGGACAATTGAGAGGAATTATTTTTTCAAAATTGATTTTTTGCTATATCTAAAGGGAGGGAAATCTAAAAAATATATTGTTTTGAAAAGGTAAGCAAGAATCTTAAGATTTGTAGACCGTCTTATATTACAATTTTTTCAGCTTTGTGTGAGTCAGTCGGTTATTCATTGTATATTTACTAATTTTGAGAAGTAAAGTTTTATGGTGGTATAGAATCGAAGCAGTGCACTTTTTTTAATAGTATGGAGGAAACTTTATCAATGGAGTTGAGTGCAAACTGAAAAACTAAATGACGAGATTGTTTTGACAATAGAAATACGAGAAATGACACCACAAATTTTGGCACGTACTGTTGGGGAGACTACCTTTCTCTCTAAAAGAGCTTAATTCTGTAATTTGTTAGATGTAATGTGATAGATTTCTTTCGGGATTATTATGGTTTCATGTCTATCAATCTATTTTTAATGCGTCTTATGTTGTTCTACCAGAATGATTTGCTCCAGCTATTTCAGCCATTTGGAGTCATAACTAAGCTTGTGATGCTTCGTGCAAAAAATCAGGTTTTTTTTTTCTTTTCTATTTGTATAATATCAGTAACACATGGTAGAAGTAGAGGATTTATGTTTTATATGTCTTGTCTCATGTCAAATCACCTGTGCAGGCTCTTATCCAAATGCAAGATACCCCTGCTGCAGTAAGTGCACTGCAATTCTATGGAAATGTTCAACCTGCCATAAGGTATAAATATGTGCCTTTTGATTTTTTTCTTTCACCATTTTGAATCACTCTGTTGAGAATGCTTTGTAATTATCATTGTGATTTGCAGAGCACTTAAAGTAACAATTTTTTGTTTTTATTATCCTATGTGTTTTTAATCTCTATTTATACTTTCCTAGGGGAAGGAATGTCTATGTCCAGTTCTCATCACATCAAGAATTGACAACAATGTATCAGAATGCTCAAGGACGAGGAGATGAGGTTGGTACCTTGTAGGCCTGATATTGTCTTTAGGAAAGTGTGAATCACTTTCAGGTGATAATAATACTTTTTACTCGTTGCTACTAGAGCCAAGTTGAATACAGCAATTGGTGAAGAAACAAACACATCGGTCTGATATTTCCAGTTGTTGCCTTTCAATCAAGCTGTTTTTTGTTTTTAATATAAAAGAAATCCAAACACCCATCCCCAGCTACCATTAAATCTGGATTTTCTTTGAATGCTAATGGATGTTTGAGATAGGGTTATGCAGAGGCTTGGAAGAGAAAGAAAAATAAGTGTGAAAAGAAGAGTGGGTTCACTGCCATTGTTACTCTGCAAATTAAGGAGAGAGTGAAGGTCCTGTAGCGTGAGAGAGGTTTTGGGCTTAAATAACAAAACTGGACAGTGCATAAGTGGTTTAATTAATTGTGAAGGGAGTACCTAAGAAGATGGATAGTAATGTAGTAAAAAAGGCTGGTGGGATTAATGGGGAAATGGTGGGCTAGTAGACTTTTATTATTTGATGCAGGTGGAAGTGGCATTTGTGGTAGTGGGCTTATATATTCTTTAATAGAAAAAACAACCTTGTGTATTCACTCAGAATTTAAAAAAAAACTTCATAGATGCACACATTTAAGCCATAAAACTGCGTTATTTTAAGCTTTTCTTATATATTCACCCAAGTTAAAAAATTACTGTACATATTGTTATATTATTCCATTTTCACTTTAATTTTAGGTTTTGTTTGATAAGTTACAAGAAGTAGTGGTATAATGACTATATAAGAAAGACCTATACAATATTATAATTATATCATCGTCAATAAATGCACTAATCAGAGTACTAGGCCTTATGTATGTTTTAAAGTCATATCTGTCCACAACACGCATTGTTGTGCACAATTGAAGTTTTGCTATTTTGGTTTAATATTCAAATGTTCAATGATGTATGTATACATTGCTATTTTGGAAGTTTAATTGTTTAATTGATTGGTTTAATATTTTCAAAAATCTTATTCAATATTTCTATGTTCTAAACAAAATTGCCATCGATATGGGTATATTTTCCAAAATTTTCACCCGTGTTGATATTTCTGGAAATTTGAACTAGCTGATATATCATTGACAGCTATCTATTTTGTGTTAGTAGCATATGTTAGGAATTATGACACAGCTGTAATTGATGGTTGAGTAATGAATTATATTCTTCCTCTGATTCAGGATGTCACTTCTAACCTAATCAAGCGTTACATTTCGTATATATGTATATAGATAGACTGTCATTGAATACTCAAGCTAAGATAGTTGTTCTGAGGTATATCAACTGTAGATAGATTCTCTTATTATTATTCGAGGGGTCCTATATCGGTGGGTGCAGCAATAACGGTTCTTTAGGCTGTGACATTACATCTGCAGGTTTTGAACTACTATCTTTTTAGGATCTTATGTCAAAATACAGATTAGAAAGTCTTTTCAATCTGTACGAGGACAGATGTAATGCTCAGAGCTTACCTTGTTGAATCCTTGGTCACTTTAATCTAATGTGTTTCCTTTTTCATTTGTGCCTCTGTAAAGGCCCAAGAGATGCATTTAGAACTTTTTCTGGAGGCCACTTCTGTGTTTCTTCCGTAATTTTTTTTTAAAAACTAAGTTATGGAGTGTATGGCATTGCAGGCCAAATGAAATTTCAAGTGTGGTCAATGAAATTTAGTCAATTATATGATAAGTGATAGCATTAGCATACTCCTGAAGGCTGCAATACTTTTTTATCTTCTGCAATGCATGCATATACATTGGACAGATTGTGTGGTAACCTGAATAAGAGAATTTTCTTTTTCTTTCCTTCCTTTTCTCTATGTAGCATATAACCTACAACGAAGTAATTCTCTTTATTATGTCTAAACAGTGTCTTCTAGTTGAGCCCTCAATTCTTTAAATATAAATTTTCCCCCTATTTCAAAATTATAATCAATCTTTGATTGTCAGTTTGCTCTGTTGATTACTTTTCAAATTTAGAAGATTGTCTACAGGGGTTTTCTGGATTCTAGGATGAAGCAAATAGTAAAAGATTACATGAGTCAAGCCTGTTCTGGATTTCTTTGCTGGCCCCTATATCTGATCTTAATCCTTTCATTTTTTCTTCTTCATATTTTATGCGCTTTCTATCCTAATTGTGGTTAAATATTAATTTCAATATCAGTTTATCTGTCGCATTCTATATCTGTACTTCTCTATTTATTCTCCTCTCTCCTCTGTCTATATGCTGGTCTGCTGTCGGACATTCTCTGGATGCTCAGCCAAACCGAATTCTCTTAGTTACAATTCATCACATGCTATATCCTATAACAGTGGAAGTTCTGCATCAAGTGTTTTTTCCTCATGGATTTGTAGAGAAGATCGTCACTTTTCAGAAGTCAGCTGGTCAGCTTCTACAAGTTTTCTCCCTCTTTCTCTCTTAGTCTGCTTCTTTTATTTTAGATTACAACTCTCAAGTTGACTCTTGATCCAATGCTGGATGCATATGTGCTTGTTTTTGTGGGAAATATCATATTGGCTTTAATTTTCCATGATCAGTGGTTTAGTACTTAGAAACAAATTCTTCTTAAGTCAATATGTATTGCCTTTGTATGCATGCCTTATGCCTTGTAAGCAAGAAAGGGCGCATAGTCTAATCAAACAATGCATGATTTTTTTATTTGTTGTTTTATCTTTTGCATCCTGTTTGTGGAACCATGTAGGTTTTCAGGCCTTAATCCAGTATCAGTCACGCCAGAGTGCCGTTGCAGCTAGAACTGCGCTGCAGGTATTCTTCAAACATCCACATATTGCTTGTCAGCTTGAACAGGAGGCTTTGTTCGAAGTCTGTATCCTAGTTTTCCTGTGGGTTAACACATTGCTCTTTACAGGGACGCAATATTTATGATGGTTGCTGTCAATTGGACATTCAGTTCTCAAAGTGGGTTTCAAATGTTCTATCATTATATTGTAGTTTGCATCTGTATGCAGAGATTGGTCCTATATATATGTGTATGTGTGTGTATATATATATATATATATATATATATATATATATTCTCATTGCCTATTTGAGGATACTAATTTATTCATCACTCTTATTCATAATCCAGCCTTGACGAGTTACAAGTGAACTACAATAATGAGCGTTCAAGGTTTGCTGGAAACAAATGCATTCTCAGTTTTATCTTTTTGACATTATCCTGCTGTTAGTGCTGAATCATTTTCTTTTTCCCTTTGCCTAGAGATTTCACAAATCCCAATTTGCCTTCAGAACAGAAAGGAAGATCCCCGCAGGTGTGTTGTACTGCGTTTTATTTTTTATCTCAAATTCCTATGTTATTTGCTTTAGTTGTCCCTAGGCAATCTGTTTTATATTTTTGTTCCCTTTGTGCTGCAGCCTGGGTATGGTGATGCAGGAGGCGTGTATGGCCTTCAAGGTACTGGAGCCAGGGCAGGTGCTTTGTTTGTCTTAAGGAATATTAGTTGGTTATTTATTTATTGAAATCCTGTGATCTACAATAATTAATCAATACGTTCTTTTTTTGTGTTTCAGTTGGATTTCCGCAGGTGGGTTTTCTTCAGGCTGTCTTGCATATGTGTATGAGATAATTCTGAGCAGGAGGATCTTACCTGTACTGTTGCGTGGAATGTTCAGGATGCCTCTGATTTGTTTTTTCTTTTAAAATTGAAATTGACTGATTGATGCTAGTATTCCCGAATCTGTGCTATGTATGTATGCCAGTTCATGTTTGGTTCATTTTAAATGTGCTTGTTGTGTTATTTGAGATACTACACCATTTGGGGCCTAAGATAAGATGTTGTTTGGAGATACCTTTGCATGCCCTTGCCTTATAAAGAAGATTGCAACTGTGGTTTCTGTATATTTTTGGTTTGTAAGTTCTTGAGTAATGCTTTGTATACTTCTTTTGGGAAATCAGAACTAGTGGGAGATCCATTTGAGGAACACAAGGACCAGTTGAAGCAAGGAGTCCAGGAGGCTTGTTATGTCAATTAAAATGATTGCCATATTTTTTGTTGACACTTTTAGACAGTTTTTGATGAAAGATTTTAGCTCCTACTTCATGATATTTTCTTCATCTTTAATATGTGGCTCCTTATTGGTATTTGTGTTTGTACTCATATTGTAATGTGAAAGATTAAAAAGTTGACATATTTTTTCCCCTTCAATATAGATGGCTAATGCGGCTGCAATTGCGGCCGCCTTTGGTGGAGGTTTACCTCCTGGTATAAGTGGGACAAATGACAGGTGTACAGTCCTTGTCTCAAATCTCAATCCTGATGTAAGTTCTTCTCCTCCTCCTCCTCTTCTTCCTTCTTCTTCTTGTTATATTGATTCTTGACATGCTGGCATTTTTAATTTCAGAAAATAGACGAGGATAAGCTTTTTAACTTGTTTTCCATATATGGAAACATTGTGAGAATTAAACTTCTTCGAAACAAACCAGACCATGCACTTGTCCAGATGGGTGATGGCTTCCAGTCCGAACTGGCAGTACACTTTCTAAAGGTACGTATTTTTCTCTTATATATTGTAGGATAAAATGTATTTATAACTTTATATTTATGATTTAATGAAAAAGGTTTTTTATTGAATTGTGTTGGCATGTCAATCTCACTGTCACTACAGAATGAAATTATTTTTCAGCAAGTGATTGCAAACTTTAACTATGTGGAGTCTTTACAAATTTCACCGTATCTGCTTTGACTAGAGATGCATGGCATTTGTTTGTTGGTTTTCTGGTTTGAAAGTAGGTTCAACATAATCATTATTCGTATTAATATCATAAGTTTTTTCACGTGGATAGTTGCGCCATGATCCATATTATTCTGCACAATGTATCATAATTGGTTTTGATGTTTTGACCAAGTCCTTGAAAGCGTTGGTTAGAAGTTGGATACTGCAGTCTTTGTTGCAATTCAACTTCTGTTTTGAGTAGTCTGGTAACATTTTGGTTCATGTTTATTTACTTTGGTTTTTATTTTAAATTAAAAGGTAGAGAAGTAAATGGGGCAATCAGATGATAAATGTGAAGGAGGGAGAAGAAAATGAACGTGAATGATAAGATAAAAACCAAAACCAAATGCCAAAAACAATCTTAAATAGTTTTTTCCCCTCAGTTTAAGTTTAATGTATTCTATCTCATTTCTTCCTCACATATCTTTTATCTGTTCTCCCATATCTTTTTATTCTGTCTTTTAACTTAAAACAAAAACATAAACCTTATTATGAGGGCCTTTAGTGTGACAAAAGCTGTGCTCTTTCTGGGTACCAATACGATAACAAATTTTTGACATAGGGTGCAATCCTGTTTGGGAAGCGATTGGAGGTCAACTTCTCAAAGCATCCGAATATAACCCAAGGTGCTGACACACATGAATACATGAACTCAAATCTCAACCGCTTCAATCGTAATGCAGCAAAGAACTACCGCTATTGCTGTTCGCCAACAAAGATGATCCACTTGTCTTCTCTTCCCCAGGAAGTCACTGAAGAGGAGATTGTGAACCACCTAGAGGAAATTGGTACCATTGTAAACACGAAGCTCTTTGAGATGAACGGAAAGAAGCAGGCGTTGGTTCTGTTTGAAACTGAGGAGCAGGCCACTGAAGCTCTTGTGTGCAAGCATGCTACCTCGCTCGGTGGGTCAATAATCCGAATCTCCTTTTCGCAGCTACAGGGAATATGATAATGTTATTATTCAGAAATAACAGGGACGAGGACTCTAGAGCATAACAGGGTTAAGGGGTCATAATTGGAAAAATATTTGTGGAGCTGACGGTGTGTTCTTTGCTGTCTCTTTTCTTTGTAATGGTGTTTTGGATTGCAATTCTGTTGGTGGGATCTGTTCGTGGAGCATTTATGGTCTTATTATCTCCAGTGCTTGTATCAAATCATTTATTAGGTTCCTTACATATTGGAGTTAGGTCTCATTGCGTAGAGATGCCAAGTTTTGAAGCATAGGAAGAGGGAAAGTTTTACTTTTTTATTTTTCTTTTTCAGAAGAGGGATCTCTATGTGTATATCGCTTGTAATTCGGGTTAATCGGGTCATATCTGTTGTATTCTCAGTCCTTAGCCATTTATGTTCCACTCAATTTGTTGATGTGCTACTCTTGTAAGCTGTCTCACATTCTTCTCCCTCTTCTTCTCCCTCTTCTTCCTTCATCTCCCTCATCTTCCTCCACTTCCTCTTCTTCCTATTCTCTCTTATTTCTTCTTCATCTTCTCTCTCCTGCCTTTTCTTCTCTCTTGCCTGCCTCTCTCTCTCTCTCATTGGATTTTGTGCTTTCAATATCAGTTTTTTCTGTTTTGTTTTTGGTCAAGGTGCTTTAAAAATCAGTTGAGATTAAGGATTTTGAGTACAAGAAACTACTGTTTCTTAAATGACCTGTACCCTAATTAAAATAAGTCTTCTTTTGGAGCAGTTTTATAAGATTTACAATAGATCATAATTTACTGAAAGAAACATTAGATTATAGTCTAAAAAACTACTCTCTAATTTGGCTCATTTTTATGAATTCTGCCTTGAATTAATTGAAAGACATGGGAAATATGCACAGAACCAGTTGCAAACTTCAAATAAAAAATGCGACTAGTTACAAAAATTGTAAGTAGAAATAGAACTCTATCCCATGCATTGACCAAAGTTCACTAATTTTGCACGCTTGTGTGTTTCTCAATACAATCTCTAATTTGATACTCAAAACATTTCATGAACGCTTCATCTGGGTTTTCATGCGAACATTTTTCGAATCCCTCGAATCATACAATCAGGATGCATGTGATACTTTCGAAGAAATTGAAGGTATATGTAGGTATATAAGTTCGTCAACTGATGATGACGAAGGAAGATGAGAGGAAAGTGAAGGAGAGAGATGGAGGTAGAGCATCTTTTGCATGTACTACAAGTACAACTTGGATAAGCGTCATCCACCCCAATATTAACACCACAAAAACTCTCAATTGATTTTCCTCCATTACTTTTACACCCTTTTTTTAGCGAGTAAGGTTGCATTCACTAGGGTGTGGTTTTTTATTTTTATTTTTATTTTTTGGTCAATCACTAGGGATAGGGTGTGCTTCAGTAGTAGAAAATCTCACTGGAATATCAAATTTTGAGTAAAACGCATGTGATGTTGGAGAAGTGAAGAATCAAACCTAAATCCTCGGGTAAAAAGATAAATGCTATTAATCCCAAAGTTTGCACACAAGAAAGCAATCTAACACAGAAATGGTCAATGAACGAGCAATAGTGCACTGCTCAATTGACGGAGAAGCCAATTGTGTAACGATTTATAGCTTTATGTTTGCTTGTCAATTTTGAAAAAGCGAAGGCCAAACTCAAACAACCCTTAAAGATAAAACCTTTTCTAGCGTTTACAAATGTCATCTAACTAATTTTCCCAAAGTAAAAACATGTTCCTTAATTTTACACAAGGATAAAGTTGTATGATTGAAAAGCCAAATCTAGAACATAGAGTTCCCTCAGCTTTCGTTTATAATTACTAAGATATGGAAGTCATAGGCACATTGTGTTAGTAACAATAATAAAAATGAAATCATTTTTTGGTTCTCAACGGAAAGGAATAAAACAAAACTTTAGGGACTTATACAGAGCACAGAGGCCACTTGTATCAGTTGATTTACTGCTACAAAGAAAACAACATTGCCTTGACAAATCCCCCACTCAGTTTGCAAAAGCCCGCCTACTTGCCAGCTTCCCACCACATGGTTCACCAAATTGCCTCAAGAACCATATGTCCAAACATGCCCAGAAAAACCCGTACAATCTATTTTGCTAATTGAACTAGAACTTGGCCACTGTTAAACAACCAGACTTTATCTGCTGCCCGTTGGTCATTCTCCTTTACCGATGTTATTGCTGGCAGATTTCTTTTCTCTTACAGCTCTCCTCTTCTCTTCCCTGCAGGAGTTCGAAAAAGATCGAGTTAGTTCAGAATAAAAAAGGACAAGAAAGAACTGTAGTTATTCATACAAATTAAGTTCAACTTGTTGGATGTTAACCCTAAGAACTGTAGTTGAACCTTCGTCATTCTTAATTTACAAGCTAGTTTGTTTTAATGAAATGCCAAAATGCAATTTTTACTCTGGATGGCAAGATAATGGTCATTTTACCTGGCTTTTGCGATCTCCTCCCTAGGGGGGAACTTCAATTTAGGGAATTTTGCTTTGTTTTCTTGTTTTTGTTCCAAGGGGGTTTTTCCTTTCAGATGAGAGAAAAAGGAAGGGAAATTCTTTTCCTTCCTCCTTTTCCCGCTAGATTCCTTATTTTGGTCCGTAGTACTTGGCGATTTTAATTTCCCATTTTCAGCAACGCCTTCTTTCAAAACCTTAATTTTAATTTTAGTGTCATCTTCTGTCAAATGCTCTTGATCATCTTTCTCATCATTCTCTTCAATGCTGTCTTCAGTCATGCTGTGGCCTCGCTCTGCAGTTTCATCCAGTTCAGAATGTGCTGTAGTTGGCTTTAAATTGCTCATCTTTTTCAGCTGCAAACATTGAATAATCAAATAACTAGCTAGCCTGAATCAAAAGGATTCATAACCCATACCATTCAGTATTTCACCCATTAATTTCACCATTATATCCAACTCCAAGCCCAGCCTTTTTTAGAGGTAATCTGAGAAATTAGGGAAGACAAATAAGCAACAGATCTTTACCTTCGCCACAAAAAAACCATCCATATTGTGAACATGAGGGTAAAATCGCCTCGTCTTTTCTAATGATGGATGAAACCTCTGTTCCCTAAACCGGACAAACCTGAAAGATAAGGAAACATCATTAATACTGAAATCTAAAACTCTTGCCTCAGCAAATGAACCACACAAACAGAGAACTATCTTTACCCTGGACACCCAAAGTCAAGTCCACATGGCACAAGTTTAACATTTCTCTTCTTGAGTGCATAGTCAATAACTGCTTCATTCTGCAAGACATAAGTTAGTATAAAATAAACTGGAAATACAACTAAGGGTGCAAGTTTAACATTTCTCTTCTTGGGCGCATAGTCAATAACTGCTTCATTCTGCAACTAGAAATACAAGAAAGGGTGCAATAAACAAACCTCAGCAACCATAATGGAGCACGTGGAGTACACAATATATCCCCCAGATTTCGAGTTGGCATCCACCATGTCAATTGCTGCAAGTATCAGTTGCTACAGAAAAAAATTACAAAATTCAAAGGCTATTTAGATGATAAATAAATATAGTAACGCCGAAACCACATAACTCAAATAATCCTCAAAAGGATTAAAATACCAGCAAAAAGAACAATCTACCTTCTGAAGATGAGCACATTTATGTATTTCATCAGAGCTTTTAGACGTTTTAACAGATTCATCTTTAGATATAACCTGCAACCAAGACTCATTAGGTTTCATCAAACAATTAAGAAAAAACGAAGACAACAAAGCCGAGTAAATGGTTACACATTCACCCCAGTTGCTTACCCCAGTCCCACTGCAAGGAGCATCTAACAGAACCCTATCAACTGCGTTAACACCCAGAACCTTAGGGAGCTGAAATAAAAATCAACAGACGGGAAAGAAAGATGTAAAATTTGAGAGAACATTCCATAAAATAAAACAGAATAATCCTCAGAAAGAGTCATAAAAAACAATTCAGGATAAAGATATTGAAATCACTCAAACAAGTAATATGTTGAAAACATGATGAGCATGTAATAAAAATCTAATGTAACTACTTTGCAGCAGTGATAATGTCCAATGAAACAAACATTTGGTGTCATGGCTTAGTAAATTCCACTGCATATTTCAGTGTTTAGACTTTCTAGAGTATTAAAAGAAATCATAAGAAAACAATCAAACAATGCATATATTGAAAACATACAAGCGTGTAATAACAACCTAACATTATCACTGGTGTCAACTTTGAACCAGTGATAATGTCATATGAAACAATTTGCATGAGTGACAAATATGACTTGGGGATGCATGATTCTAAACCTTTCCATTAAGACAAAAAGTATTTTCCAGTGCCATCCATCTTGTTAACAGTGTTGTCACATTAGGAGTAATGGGTTAGTAAAGCCGAACACATTTAAAAACTTCAATTACTAGACTTTCTAGGGAAATTTAAAAATAAAAATAAAAATAAAAAAAGGAGAAAAAACTAACCTCCTTGCCATCATAGTTACTAACTACTGTGTTCGTCACCCCCATACGATGCAAATTAGCAGTCAGTGACTTAAGCCTTGGCTCCTTCATTTCATTTGCAAAAATTATTCCTGAAAGAATTGCATAAGAACAATTAAAAAAGACTGGAACAAATAGATGTTGCTTCTATATGTTCTAAAAAAAAGACCAAGTCACAAATCTCAGCATGAGGTAAACATGGCACCAACATCTTAAACTTAAGATTTGCGCATCTTTTTCTTCTTTGCTGTTTAAGCAATATCATTATGTACTTTTTAGCAAAGAGAAGATGCTGGATTGTGCATTCGTAACTTGAAAGAATTTGTGGGGGATAAAAGACAAAATGGTTAACAGAAATTATGGTCACATAAAAATTAAAAAGCATGTCCACTGTTATTCAAAGCCTTGACACGTCATGCAGACGCACATGCAAAAATACACACACCACACCGCATAAACTCACATGCAAGCATCAGCACAGAGACTTGGAACAAGGTCCATAATAACTCAAGTAACCATGGTCCCCTTGATGTAACTGAAGTAAACATAAAATCTAGGATACCAAAAATGATTACAATATATTAATATTGAAAATATAAATGGATGCAGAAAAAAAGAGAGCATAACTTAACACAATTCTTTTTACAGCAAAACTTAAAGCCATTGAATGAATCAGATCACATACCGCTATTTTTCATAAGAGCGGCAATATAGGTTGTTTTACCACCAGGTGCAGCCCTGCAAAAGGATAAAAGAGTTATCAGAATGGAGAATACAACAGTGGAAGTAGTTGGGATATAGTTGTAGCCTTGTAGAGGTATTTTGGTACATGTCCAGGCACAATAAAACCAATCTGTTCTGGTTACATGACAGGGAAAGCAAGTATGAAGATGCCAAGCATATATTGCTCTGAAGAGGGAAAATTAATAAGTATTTTGGATCCTGAGGAAACTTAAAACTTCAAGCATGAACACAATCTATTCTTTCTCCCTATCATACACAGCCTACATGAGCAAGGTTATATGCAGAACCAGGTTTCATCTAATTATAGTCAACATTCTAGAAAAACAAAATTATTTTAAGCATAAATAGTAGGCACATGCTTTTTTCAGTTTCGGCTCATCAAATCTGTAATTACAGCAGGAAGAACTTCAAAACCGAGCACAGAAGCTTACACAACCGGGCAAATTACGTTTGACATACAACATAATGTTCTTAAGGAAAACTGAAAATTTAAATCTATGTTTGGAAATATGATGAAATATTGCAAGCAGGAAAATATAAAAATCAAAGTCAAAACAAAAGGAAGAAATACTTACGCCATATCAACAATTCGTTCCTTTTCTTGAGGAGCAAGGGCCATGACAGGCAAAAAGGAGCTTGCACTTTGGAGCTGAGAACACAATAACACTAAGTAAATCACTCAAAAGGATGAAAATTGAAATGAAGCACCACAGGATAATGTTAACTAGTAAAGCATCTACCATGTAATAACCAGCCATATATTCAGGTGTGGCACCAACTGGCACTTGCGATTCATACACAACCAGTCCAACCTGCAAACACAATATAAGCACTCCTAGGGATCTTGATAATAAAATAGAAGGAAAAAGATATAGATAAGAAAAATACACAGAAGTCCTTACTTTCGACCACTTGCTTAAGGGATCTAGGTTTACTCCTCTGTTTATTAAAACATCTGCCAAATCCCTCCTTCGTGTCTAAGCACAACAGAAAAGAGTAATTTAAAAAGATGCTAACTTCTGAGGGGAAAAGATAAAAAACAAGTTACGGGTCACAATGTTGATATGTTAAAATATTCTGTCACCTTTAGCGTATTAGTTCGGAGACATATTGGTCTAGGCTTTTCAAAAGCTTCTATAAGTTCCACAAGTTCAACAACTGGAAACATCTAGAAACAGAATAAATTCTAATAAGTTGCCAAAATCAAACAAACAGTGAAAATGAGAAAAAGAAAGATCATTACAGAAGTGACACACTAAACAAGACAATGTCAAGAAATATATGAATCACCTCTACTAAAGCCCCGATTAAAAAGTTATTGTAGCCATAGTATGAAATGACATCCCTCTTAAGCTGCTCAACATAATCCTTCCTTGGTGCCCCATCTTGCCTCAAAGCCTTGAAGTTTGAGAGCACTCGAACAACTACATATAAATATTAGCTTTAGACTGGAAAAAAAATATAATTAAAAAAAAAAAAAATACAGAAACTTAAGGCATGCTTACCCTCTTTTATTCTCCTCTGGAGATTTGGAAGATCAGGAGGGCGATGTGCCTCTTCTTCTAGTTCCTATATCATTAAGATAACAAGTGAATTTAAGCATGAAAATATAATATTTCAACTGATAAATCAACATATTAACTAATATTCCAATAAGTTGTTGGCAAAAACATAATGTGGTCCAAAAAATACCTCTTTGGTTGGTAATCTGAACTCATCAGATTCTTCCTTAATGTTTAGCTGCATTTCAGCTCCAGCTTCTTCTTCTTCCCTTGCCCTCTCTTCATCAATAGCTCTTGATTTTGCCTCAATATCAGAATCATCCGAGTCGGAATCCAAATCAGAACCGGAATCAGACCCTGAACCTTTCTCTACAACATAATGACATAATGGTATATAATATACAGCTACCAACGAACTAAAAAAACAAAAAACAAAAAAACAAAAAATTTAAAAGCCCAATACCTTCATCATCACTTGCTTGGAGAGAATCATCATCACCAGCAAGGGGATCATCACCGAAAAGAATATCAGAACCTGAACCAGATCCTTCCTCATCATCTTCATCAAACACCACATGTTCCTCTACCTCTTGTTCATCCGGGCTGTCAGAATGGTCGAAAAGGTCAGCTTGCTTTGGGGTTTTAGCAGTAAAAGACTCTTTCTTTTGCTTCTTTTTGGGCAAGGCCTTCTGTGCTTTCGCGCCCTTTCTCTTAGTAACCGTATAGGGGGCCATTAAAGCTGTGGCAGAAAAGGCAAACTCCCAATGTAAGGTTCTCGCCTTAATATTAACAGATAAATAACCCAGAAGCAACCAAATAATCACAATTTAAGCACATATGAATGACATGGATTCAAGGAACAAATACGCAAATAGTGGACTGCCTTCCGGGGTCGTGGGTGGATGAGGGCTCGGAGAGCAGGTTGGTGATGACACAATGACTTGTGCTCTAGGCTGGTAGCGGCGACGGCAGAGAGAAAGAGAGGGAAAGATAGAGATAGAGAGTTTGAAGAGGACTTACTGTATTACAGTGGAGGACGGAAAGCTTTGGCAGCTGAGCTTCAATGGCGGGTGAGAGAAGGGAGGCAGCTGAAAAAGAAGTGAAAACAAAAACGAAAAGGGGGGAGGGTTTTAGGTCAGACATTATGAGGGGTTATGCGCATAATGGTCCATATGCGTCCAATCCTAGCCGTTGCTTATTTCAACGGTCAGGATTAGATATACAACAAAAGTGCAGTAAAACCCCAAAACCCACAATACACACACCAAGAAGGGAAAGGAAAAAAAACCGAGCAGACTTGGGTTAGGCAGGCTAGTTGGACATACCTAGTATGGATGGCAACGTGTCGGTTAGGGATCGGGTATGACAATACCATCCCCGTACTTGCTCTCTATCTCCGTCCTCCCCTGATTTTTTAATTTCTTGAAATCTCTGTTCCATGTCCCTGTTGGGGGTTTAAATCCCATACCTGGCCTGAAATACCCGAATTTATATATATATATAATTATTCATATAACACTTCAATTTCACCTTAAACTATCATTCAACACAATTAAAATCATTTGAACTATAAAGTTTCACTCAACGACTCAAAATCATATCAATTCAATTTGACAAAACTAATAAAATCATATAATAATAAGAAGAAATCTCAACATCCTTCGCATGGTGGTACACAATAACGGGTTGTCGATACTAGTGCTAACATTCACATCACAAATAACCCCTCTTTCACTCTTAATGATATCCGTCAAGGTGCCAATACCTCTGTTCCTCTTATATCTTTTCATAAATTTGCTATTGACAACAACTGCTTCTTTACCTTTTACCTTAATTGTTATTTTCTACAGGATCGGTGACAGGGAATACTATTTTTGGGGCAAGAGTACCAATGGCATGTATTCGTTTTTTCTCTCACTAAATGTGTCTTTACAAATCTTGCATGATCATGTTTACAAATCTTGCCTGATCATGTTGCTTTACTAGGTCTTCATGTTGACCGCTCTGTGTGGTATTCTCGTCTTGGTCATCCTTGTTTTATCTACCTTGTTTTTCTTATTATCTCATAATAAATTGTCATGTTCTCATTTTTGTCATTCATGTCCGTTAAGAAAAAGTATTAAGTTACCCTTTAGCCCATCTTTTTCTTTTCTAGTTCACAGCTTGAACTTATACACTATGATGTGTGGAGTTCTCCCAATAAATCTGTTTCTGGTTTCAATTAGAATGTGGTCTTTGTTAATGATTTTTCTCGTTATTCTTGGATTTAAGAGATGAAATTAAAATCTATTACCTGAAGTTTTTTTCTCACTTTGTTTTTTTTTTTCTTGAAAGAAATATTCTGAAACTTTCTGTTACCAACAAAAAGTTGCAACTTGCCAATATCATTCATTTATAAACAAAAACAAAACTAATAATAAAACAAAAGTAACAAAAACTTATTGAAAGCAAAGAAATTAATGACTCATAATAAAGCCAGAGTTTAATGCCAATGGTCCTCAAAAGACACATAGGCTTCTAAAGATAGACGATACAGCTATGCATCAAACTCGGCTTGGAATGACCAAAATGCAGATTCTGTAGCTCTAAGTGACGCAGTGAGATATAGGGGGATATGGAAATTGAACGATAACTATGAAGTAACAATGTCGGAATCCACCAACAAACTGAAATCCACTAAAAAATTAAGTAAAACTCGAAGGTATTTGATTGATAATAAACTGAATTAATACAATGCCATGAGTTGGCTTAAATAGAAAACCTAGAAACCCTAAAACCGTAGCAAACCCTAGATTCTAGAATATTTTTAAAACTTAACTAATAAGAAAAATAATTAAAATCATATCAGGAAAATAAAATCGTGATTGATAACGTATTCTATAAATATAAATATAATAGAAATCTTCTCAAGAAATCAAGCAACCCAAAAATTCTAGTGATACACCTTCCTTTTCCTAGAGCCGTAATTTATTCTCAAGCATGATTTTCCATATTTGAAGCCCAATTTCTGATTTTGAATTTTGACCCTTTTTCAAATTTCCTTCATATGAACAAAGCCATAAGTTGTCCTACATCAGACCACTTCACTTATAAAGAACTCGACCTCGAGTTCTCCTTGAATTAAACTTACTAGCCAATTGACAAGTAGCTTGATAGGCTAATGAATTCTTCAACTCGAGGAACCCATTTTTCTTCATGCTTAAACGAAATAAGCATGAAAGTAATTCTATAAAGGGAGCTTTAGTTTTAAAACACGATATAGCTTACTAATTTGGAAGATAGAAATACAATTTCATCTAATTAGCATAAGGCCAAAGACTAAAATGTAGTACCTAATTTTACAAAAATACCATTAAAAAATATCAAAATTACACATAATGCCACTTCTTCTAAAGCAAGCATACTATGCCACATGTCCATATATAGCCACCACCGTCGGCCACCATCAGCCACCACCGCCCACCACTGCCACCTATTGCGGACTCTCGCCACTGCCACTACCATCACCGCCGGTTTGCCCTGCCATCATCTGTAGAGGACAAACTCTGTTGCTCTTTATTCACCTTTAAAAAAAAAAAGATTTTGTGTCATTGAAGGGACTCGAACCTTGACCCTCAAAGGAGGAAGACTCACTCACAAACCCCTACACCAAACCGTTGAGTGTTTATATAAATATTCATGTTGAACGGGAAATTTTCAAAAAAGCAATTAGCCAGGAATTTGACTTGGGATAGAATTAAAATTGTTGTCCCTGCAATCTTATAAAAAAAATAATAATAAAAGATGTATTTCGGTGGATATGAAACACCAAGAGATAAGTATCTCAGTTGAGAAATGGTCATCAGGTTGAATTCAAACTCGTCATAATATAGCCTCTATAAGAGGCATGACGCTGAGCAACAAAAGAAAAAAAAAAGTGAGGCAGAGAAGAGAAAAGCCACCGAAAGGAAAACAGAAGGCAGAGAAGAGAACAGCCATAGGAAGGAAAAATTAGCAAGCACACTTCAGAAACGGAAGAGCCATTTCAAGGTAAAAAAAATCTTAGTTTCATGGCACAATTTTCTGGTTTTTGCTGAAGATTTCAGGTTTCGTTCAACTCAAGGGTCCCTGGCTATGATGTTTTCTACCATCATAAAAAGGGCCAGGAATCTCTCAAAGGGACAGCTCTACTTGAGTATTTCCGAGGACACGATCTGCAGGCAGTTTATTTGATCAATCCACAGAGATTCATGGCTATGATGATTTCAATCATCATAAACAAGGTTAAGAATCTCTTCAAGGCTTGGCTCCACTCAAATAATTCCAGCTATGTTTGTTTGATAGAGATTCTTGGCTATGATGATTGAAATCATCACAAACAAGGTTAAGAATCTCTCCGAGGCTTGGCTCCGCTTAATTGATTCCATCGATGTATCCAGTTCACAACCAACAAGGGAAGATTGCCTTGTATGATGATTGAAATCATCATACTTTATGGCATCGTCCTCTCCAACAGCAGCTCCAACTAAATGCTTTCAAGATATGATCGACCTCCAATTTTCCAGCAGTCATTGAGGATTGTTTGCCATGTTGGGTAAACTGTGGAAGCAAAATATCTCACCCTAGGTCAAATAATTAGGCCAATCAATTTGGGAATTATTTGACCCAATTGGGGGTTACTTAACCTAATTGGGAGTTACTTGAATTAATTGGGAGGTTACATAATTCAAATTGGATGTATTTGATCATCGCCTTAATTAGGGATTTGGTTAAATCCCTAATCCCTAAATACACAAACCACACGAACCTCACCAACTCCACCAACCCCACCAACCTCGCCGAGGCCCCCTATAAATACTTGGCTACGCACGAGGATTGGGGTACGTCTGAATTCCTTCTGAAACTATAGCCACCATATTCTTTCTCTCTCTCACACTAGGCTCAGGCCACCACATATGACTCTGGCCACCTGATTTTCCTTGAAACACCCAACCTAACTTAGACATCGGAGGACCTTTGGCCAACACCCCCGGGTGTGGTCCTTTTACTCCGATTTGTTTTGCAGGGAGAAAGAGAAGCGGAGAAGACGAAGGAATCTTAGACGAATATTCTAGTGGGAAGAAAATCACTCCCACAAATTGGTGCTTTCATTGAGAGCGCGAGATATATTCAAAGCGTGCTCCAAATCCATCTTTCACACATTTTTTCAAACAACCATGGTTGATACAAGACGTACGAAGAGTAACGCCACCACAACGGGCCCATCTCATGGTTTCGTGGTGGAAACCTCAATGCAACCGCACAGAATCGTGGTTGTCGACGCCTTGCACCGTCTTGATTCTTTGGAATTGCGAGCACCACCACATGACCCGGAACCACCATAGCCTTGTAGGTCTACGTGGATGATATCTTGGTCAAAGCCCCAAGCCGGCGAGACTACCTCAAAAACCTCACCGAGGCGTTCAACCTACTCCGCCAATATCGCATGAAGCTGAATCCAAGTAAATGCACGTTTGGTGTATCGTCTGGCCGGTTCTGGGGTACTTAGTGACGCAACGAGGTATCGAGGCACACCCGCGCCAAATCAAAGCCATTCTTGAGATGAAGTCGCCTTCCACAGTGAAGGAAATACAAAGCCTGACGGGCAGAGCAGGCCTTCAACAGATTCCTCTCAAAATCTACCGACAAGTGCAGACCATTCTTCAAAGCTTTGAAGAAGGGGAAAAAAGACAAATGAGATGAGGAGTGCGAAGTAGCTTTCCAGAATCTAAAGAATTACCTCACTTCACCTCTCCTGCTCTCAAAGCCAGTTCCTAGTGAAGACTTATTCGTGTACCTGACAGTGTCCAACTCGGCCGTTAGCTCAGCTCTCATCCGAGAAGAACTTGGGGCCCAACATCCAGTATTCTACACTTCAAAAGCTCTCTTTGATGCAGAGACTCGCTACCCAAAGTTGGAGAAGCTCATTTTGGCCTTTGTAGTTCCCGCGAGAAAGTTGCGACCTTATTACAAAGCTCATCGAGTCATCATAATGGTGACTTTCCATTGAGATTAATCATCCACAGCCCTGATGCTTCTCGACTCATGAAGTGGGCTATAGAGCGGCCAATACGACCTCCTCTACCGGCCGAAGCGCAATAAAAGCCTAAGCCTTGGCGGACTTTGTTGCGAATTCATACCATCGGCCAAGAAGAGAAGTTGGTCAGAACAAAGAAGGAAAGTTGGCGGATAAGACCTCCACCGAACTCGATCAACCCGAGACATGTGGCGGTTGGCGTAGACGGAGCGTCGAACAGAAGGAGCCGAGCAAAGGCGTCGTCATCATCACCCGGATGGAACCCTGCTAGAGCAAGCTATCACGCTTGGCTTCCCACTTCAAACAACGAGGCAAAGTACGAGGCATTGCTCGCTGGCTTGCGCTTGGCAAAGGAGCTATCAATAAAAAATTGGTCATCTACTCAGATTCCCAGCTGATCACAAGTAAAGCCTCAGGAGAATACATGGCGAAGCACCCGAGAATGATCTTGTACCTTGGCAAAGTCCAAGAGTTGTTGAAGGCGTTTCCTACCTTCACCATCCGGCAAGTGCCCCGAGCAGAGAACACGCACTCGGATGCACCGCAAGCTTAGGATCGCCTGGATACCCGTTCAGACGCTCCATCCCGGTCGAGCACCTTGACCAGCCTAGCATAGAAGAGGCAGAGCAACCAGACCTGATGTAGATCGATGAGGATCCTAATCGGCAAGACTCCATCATTGACTACCTAGTGAATGAAAACCTGCCCGAGGACAAGTCTGAGGTCAGAAAAATCAAGCAAAAGGCTGCAAGATACTACATGAAAGGCGACATGCTTATCCGCAGATCATACTCCAGGCCTCATCTCACTTGCATTAAGTACCCGCAAACGCTCGAGGTTCTCTGCAAGATACACGATGTCAAATGTGAAAATCACGCTGGGGGCAGATCGCTTGCTCAGAAGGCTCTCAACATCGGCTATTTCTGGCCTACCATGCGCCAAGACTCCACGGAGTATGCTCGAAGATGTGATCGATGCCAATGCTACAAGCCGGTCCCTGGCCGCCCGCTGAGGAATACCATCCGCAGAACAGTCCATGGCCATTCATGCAGTGGGTCATTGACTTGGTGGGACCTATGTCGACGGCACCTGCTAATAAAGAGATGATGATCGTTGCCACCGATTACTTCACCAAATGGATCGAGGCCGAGGCTTTATCTTCTACCAAGGAAGCGGATGTTGAACGTTTTATTTGGAAGAACATTATTTGCAGATTCGGTTGCCCGCAATCGATAGTCACCGATAATGGTACACAATTCGTGGGCAGGCAGATCACCGCATTCCTTGCAAAGTATGGCATCAAACAACACTTGTCAACTCCTAGATACCCACAAGGCAATGGCCAAGCAGAGGCATCCAACAAGATCATGCTGGACTGCCTAAAGAAAAGGCTGGAAGGCCTAGAAGGAAAATGGGTCGACGAGCTGCCAGAAGTCCTATGGGCTTATAGCACAACCAAAAGGAGATCGACCGGAGAGACACCATTTTCCCTAGCCTATGGGGCAGAAGCAATCATTCCCCCACACATTACAATCCCTTCCATAAGCTTTGAGGTGGGCAGTCTTGACCAAAACTGCGAGCAGATGAAAGTTAATCTTGATCTGCTCAAGAAGAACGAGAAAAGGTCATTGTTCGAGTTGCAGCCTACCAACAGCAGTTGAAGTCCTACTATAATAGGAGGACCAAGATCAAACAGTTTCGCCTACTGGAGACCTTGTGCTTAGAAAACTTTCATCACAAAGCACCAAGGCATGGGTCAAAAAAGATGAAGCCAAACTAGGAAGGCCCCTACGTGATTGTTCACCCATTTTGCGTTTACTCTTATGATGGAAGGGCAAAGTTCCCTACTGCCTTGAGAACCATAGACTGGTCAACAAGTCAGCTTTCTTTGGTGTGCGAGCGTGCACGCTAGTAATAAAAATTCTAGCAGACTTAGTTTGGAATGGATAACTTGCGCCCCAAGTTACTGATTTCTGCAAACAAACGATTGTGAATTTGGGTGAGGAATATCTCCCAAATAAGTTCTTTTCTTGCCTCAGACTTGTGAGGACTTTAACAATTTATCTCAGTATAAAGAGGTTGTTCTGGCCAGAATGGTTGATGGAATTTAAATTGTTTTTAGGCGAACTGCCTTTTTCAAAACTATAACAATAAATACTCATGCTAGAGAGGGATGAAGATACAGCTGGAACTCCATTTCTGTCGGGATGGAAGGTTCTAATCCGCTAGATCGACATGCTGGGGACGGATCATGACCAATTTGATTGCTAAACTTCAATGTAAATCAATACCAAAGGTTGATCCCGCAGCTTCAATGTACCTCAAGCTTTCGTGAAGCTTTTGAGTGGCGAATCGGTTTCACGATCGCAGGCGAGAAGTATTGCTTTTGAGGGCTTTAGGGGCTAGAGATTGCACTGTGAATTTTCTTTGAGGTTTTCCATGTTTGGGGAAAGCTCAAGCTCTACCTGTCTTGGTTTTTTGCTGAACCAAATTTGTAACGAGATAAATCTCATTTTGAATGACTTATTCCTTAAGTCTGAGCCTTGGGAATTCTGATCTGAAGTTGGTTTCACTTGAAATTCAAGTGGGCTTTTTGGTTGATTTTTGAGTTGTCCATTTGACTGATGGTTTCCTTGTGTAAGATTTTTGTTTGATTGGATGATGAATTTTGTTGTTGTTTTCTTTTACCCTGTTCACTCCTTCTTGTATTTATAGTAAAATGTTTTTCTGGAGTAGGGTGATTCTGTTTAATATTGGGCGGCAAAAAGATATCTCCCCCTTTTTTCTTCTTTAATGGAAAGAAAGAAAATAGGATTTCATCAGTTTTGGCAGATAGGCTCTCAAATAGGCAATCACTTCCCTGTTTTTCTTGAAAAAGAACCTAATCTCTTTTCCCAATTTCAACTGCCCCTTGTGAGATTTCACCCGTGATGGTTAGTTTGACTTCTTTTCTGGACAGCTTCCTGCTTTCCTGCTTATCCTTCTCGAGATTGTAGCTTGCTTATCTCTTTGGGAGAATTACATTCTCTGTAAAAATAGAAGAAAAAATCTTTGAATATATATATGTGAGAGGGATTTTGATCTTCAGTTTTTCCAAGTTTTTCAGAACAGCTTGATGTCATAAACTTTTTCAATCACTTCTTCTATGACAGTTGCCATTGTTGACTTTCCTTTATCCCAGAGATGTCACGTGGGTCTGTTTCCTGTTCTAGGCATCCCCTTTTTATCACAACGGGCTTGTGAGGCCTAGGTTTAGTTTTGTTTGCTCTGATAAGCTTTGGGCTGGGTGTGTCAATTTTTAGGCCCAAACAATGCCCCTTAAGTCTGAATCGTTTTTGGAACGGTTTCGGACTTAAATGATATGGCCATTAAATTGGTGCGTGGTAAATTCCTCCGTTATCCCACGTCTTCCACTCTTCCCCACTAAGCTAGTGCTCGTGTGAAGCAGTTTTTAGTTACTAGCTCTTTATTAGCTAGTCAATATCAGGTGACGCTTTGTCTTCTCCACGTCCTGTCTTCTCTTTCCCACGTCGCTTCTTTAAAAGAATTTCAAAACCACTGTTCCTGTTCACCCGAAAACCTAGTACTTTCAGACTTCGTTTCCCTTGAGCTTTCTTTTGATAATTCTCTTTTTCTAGAACCTACCTTGCCCATCTTAACAACCTTCCTTTTAGAAAAATAACTCTGAGAAATGTCTTCCCCGAAATCCCGTGCTCAATCTTCCTCTGTTCCAGTTCTTCCAGATTACATTACTGGGGTTGGGATTGATAAGCATGCGATAGAGGTTAGGAGCAAGCTCCATCCTTTTGCCCATAAAAACCTAGATGAAAATGTCCTCCATTTGTTTGAAAATACCTTGGTGCTGGGGCCTCACTGGTTTGGTCCCGTTCCTTCCGAGATGGCGGAGCTGATGAAGAAGGATCTGAGGCCCCTCTATGTTTCGAGAGTTCTTCTGCTCTGGCTTCTCATTCTTGGGTTAGCAAGAACTTGAGCCGTTCGTTCCCATCTAGTGAAGTGAGAAACATCCAGTCAAGTGGGTGATTGGATTAATAGGCTTCCCGATTTGGGGCTCACTGAAACGGGCCGGAATTTATGACCCCATACTTCTGTCCAGAAATCTATCATGAGATGAGAACACGCTTTGCCTTTGCTCTGTGTTTCTGAATTCGCCAAGAATACTTTCGACTTTCAGATAGGTCCCATGGCTCCAACTCTGCTGGATATGACTCAAATTTTTGGTTTTAGGCCTCATGGAAGACTTAATCTGTTGGTGGTTGTCACAGAAGAAAGACCAGCAGAAGCTAGCCTGCCATTCAACATTTCTCCACTGATCAACTGTAATTGCTCCTTCTCCAATTATCTCGTAAAATTCGGTCTTGAGAAGGACAAGGACCGAAGATATCTTTCTTACGTATTGGTGAACAGTTTATTCGCCTAATCGTTCTTCGCAGTTCGCTTGAGTATAGACATCGCGTAAGCTTTGCATAATCACACCGATGTTGGACTCGCCTCTCGCTCATCTATTCAAGAACCTCGCATACCGCCACCTGGAGTTTCCGCTAAATTTATGCGCCTAGTGCCTTCTAGATGATTTAGATCTGTTGCGTGTCTATTTTCTGGCGAATCGAGGTTTCGGACATAGTTCTGCCGAGGATCGTGTTCGGCTCAACCATTGTTGTCGCGTAAGTCCCAAAGGTCAATTGATGAGTACTGATGTTCTTCGCATTGTACCAAGAGGTGCGGCAGCGATGGCAAGTGGTGATCAGGAGAACCTATCCTTGGTTTCACTCGACATCGCCTCTGCTTGAGAAGGAGCCAAGAAGAATCTACACTGATTTTAGGAAGAAGTTCCTAAGTGTGACCTTACCAGAGATCTCACGGAGGAGGAAAGCCTCAAATTATCATTTGGGGCGGAAGTCTACAATCCCAACTCATGCAAGGCGGCTTGGCCGCGGCTCACCATACCCTCAAGTCATACAGAAGCTACAATCGGGGCTCTTCTTGGAGGGATGCAGATGACTTGGAGGTCCACAAAGATGCTGTGTGCAGTGAATAAGATTAACAATAGTGCGGATGCCCTTTATCCTTCATGGGAACCGAACTCCTGCAGTTCTGCGGAGTTTGATGCTTGGTGGAAGGCCGATTCCGTGATCTCGCACGCTTCTAGTACCGCACTTCGGGTTCTCTTTAAGGGTGGGACAACTGGATTTATTCATGACGAGGAGACTCACAAATTCATGGTGCAGACCATTAAAGACATCAATATGCAAGTTATAAAAGGTAATCTCTCAATTTGTCGTTGCCTATTCTATTTTTCGTGATGATGCTAATCTTTTATTCTATCTGTCAGAATCGATCCCTCTTTGACAAAGAATATTGGTAGCCCACCGCCTGCAGTGGAGAGGTGTTTGTAAGTTTTGATGTTTGTTCGCCTTCTTCTATTACTCCTCTACGGACTGACCCTTGACTTTTGTTTTCTCGATAGTTAATTCTATTATTGTTGCCGGGATCTGAGCCGCTCCCGGGATGGAGAAGAGAAAGAAGAAGAAGATGTAGAACAGACTCTGTTGAGGCCATTTCTCCCGTTAGAAGAAAAAGAAAAGAAACCTTGCCAACTGTGACTCGGTATTCTTTGTGATTTCCTTTTTGAGTTCTTCATAATCTGCTCATAATTTTAAGGCTCATTTTCTGTTCGTTGTAGCTGGAAGTCCTTCTCCTCCTCTTACTAAGTCAAAAAGACTTAGAAAGAAGATCGTAGAAGAATATGTGGCCCTAGAGGAACTAGGCAGTTCCTACCACCACTGCACTGGATGATGATCCGAGAGAGGCTTTGAAGCTGTGGAGCAAGAAAAGGAGCTGGAAGAGCTAGAAGAAGTAGGAGAGGGGCCTCAAGAGAAGGCCAAGACAGTGAAAGAAGAGGTGAGTCTTATTTATTTGGCAGTATTCGTTTCTGCTGCACTTTTATTTCTTCTGCTTTTGACTTCAGGCATCCGTAGGAGGAAATTTCTACGAGGTGATAGCGGAGAGCATTGCCTTGGCTCGGAAGCAGAGGAAGATATAGGGACAGGGCTAACTAACTCAGAGGTGGCCCTTTTGATGATCCAGAGGCGAGAACATTCTCTGCTGCTCCGGCAATTGAGGACCGTGAGGAGCAACGGATCGAGCTCGGCGAGCAAAGTGAACAAGTGGTTTCTGCCTCAAACCGTAGTAGAAGTGGTCTGCCCTGCCTGCTTTATGGTGAGTTCGCCCTTACTCATCTTTTCTTGTCTTATGTGGTTTTGTCCTGTTCCTTTGTCTCTCCGACCCTCAAATCTTTACTGGTGAAATACCAAAAGTCGCTGGGACCTTGCGGTGAAGACCGCCTCGCAGCCTCCGATTGTTGCTGTGAGTGTTTTTGTACTTTTGTCTTCTTCTTTTCTGTTTCTTTGTTTTGACTTATGCTTCCTTCTACAGATGCCTATTCATTCCCTTGCAGTGTTCATCTGCCACGGCCTCTTTCTTGACGGGTGGCGAATTTGAAGCCATGGACCTAGATGCCCACCTGGACAAGTTGGAAAAGCTCACTCAGTAGGCAAGATAAAGTCCAGGCAAAGTGGAAGAAGCAATAGAGATCAAGATCTGCAGTCCATCAACTGGAGCTAGATGAGGGCGGGAGGCCTTTGACCGGTGATGAAGGATCCGGATATCTTGCCGCATGAACATGGCCCCAAAACCTATACTTGAGATGAGCCTTGGCTTGGCAAGGGATGTGCTCAACCTTCACGACCGTTATGAAGATCTGAGGCCCACCTTCAAAACCTCTGAGTTCGCAAGGCCACTCATGAAGCCAACTTGGCTGACTTTAAAAGGTAGCGTAAGCTGGACGGATGGTTGTGGGGTATAAAGAAGCCAAAGCTCTGCGGACAAATTAGAGAAACAGCAGGAGCTTCAAAAGCACCGGTGGCGAGAGCGCGAAGTGCAGATGTGCTCGGGTCGATTGAGCTCAAGACCGCAGAACATGGTTGCGGCTTCTAGGCCAGCCCTCGAGATTGCAGAGGCTTCAATTCATCAGGTGTGCTGCTCCAGAAGGAACTTTCTATCAAGAAGACCAATCTGCAAGAGACTCTCAGAAAATTAGGATTTTGATTTTGTTATCTTTGCTTTTTTATGAACAGCTTGCCATGGGGAAGGCCCTACAGACTTATTTATTTTAAATAAAGTTTACTTTTGTTGCAATTCTAGTTTTCGATTTCTATTGATGAAATAAACAGAAAACAGAAGTAGAAGTACAAAAAGGAACAAACTCAAAATAATCCTAGAACAAAGGTAATAAAGGAATCAAAAGATTTTTAGTGTAGTCTTGTGTCTATCCCAGAGTCTGTTTGTACAGCCTGCGAATCCCACATGGTTGGATAAATATTTTTAACCAATTGCCATTGATTGGGGCAGTATGAATTTCTCCATCCCTATCCTGCAACCTGTATGCCCCCATTCAAGGATCTGAATGATTATGAAAGGGCCTTCCCATGTAGGTGACCATTTTCCATAACCAGCCACATGTGTTCCAAGGCAGAACTGCTTTCCAGACTATCTCTCCTTCTTCAAAACTCTTGTTCTTGACTCTTTTGTTGTAAGCCCTTGATACAGCCTGTTTTCCTGCCAGGAGTTTGTTGAGAGTGTCAATTCTGCTTGCATCCAATCCTTCCAGTTCCGATGGCACGGGGTAGTTTTCTCCTACTAAATTATGTTGGCGAGCAATTTTGAGGGACTGAACAACTATCTCCATAGGCAGAATTGCATCATGACCGTAGGTTAACGCATAGGGAGTCATGCGGTTGCTTCTCTTTTGAAGTTCTATATGCCCACAGAGTTTCTGACAGCTTCTCATGCCATTGTTTTGGATTCTTCTCAAGCATTTTCCTGATAATGTTGATGATCACTTTGTTGCTTGATTCTCGCTTGTCCATTGGCTTGGGCATAATAAGGAGTGGATTGAGGCCTGATTTTGAATGCCTCTGCCATGTCCAAAGCATTTCTCTAGATATGAAAGAGGATCCTCTATCAGTTGTGATTGATTCTGGGATGCCAAATCTTTGTATAATCTGTTCTTCTATGAAAATGATGATCTCTTGAGATGTAGTGGATTTAACAGCCTTGGCTTCTACCCACTTAGTGAAATAGTCTGTGGCAACAATGATAAGCGATCTTCTTTGCCATTGTTATGGATAGATCTTGCCAATGAGGTCCATTGCCCATCCTCTAAAGGGCCATGGCTTTACCACTGGATTCATGGGAACTGAAGGAGCTTACTGGATTGGACCGTGTCTTTGACAAGATTCACATCCCTTGGAATAGTCTTCGTTCCACATAAGGTAGTTTAAAGCCATGATTCTGATTCTCTTTTCAGAGGGCCGAGTTAGATATCGTAAATAGGTCACGATAGGATTTCTCCAATCATCTTGATGATTGTGGCAGAATGACATCTATTTCCATCCCCCAGTCGAAGCGGATGGTAGGCTTTTCTTTCCTATCCGATGATTCTTTGTACACAATCTTCGGGCATTTGTATGCCTGTTGCCACTTGAGCCAATTCATTGGCTGCAAAATTTTCTTCCCTTGGGATATGTTCCCATGTGGCTTCTCTGAATTCTATCAGAAGATTCCTAGCTGCCACCAAGTAGACGGCTAGAGAATGGCTTAGGCACTTGTATTCCCAGCAATTTGTTTTAAAACCAGCATGGAATCTCCCAGAATTTCCACAGATTGGATTCCTTGTTCTACCAGCATTTCCAAGCCAATGATTAAGGCCTCATATTCTGCCATGTTGTTGGTGCACTGGAAATCCAATTGGAAAGAGTAGCAGTGTCTGATCCCAAGTGGTTCTTCCAAAATAATTCCGCCCCGGAAGCTATATCAATTTTTGATCCATCAAAGTATAACTTCCAAGGTGCAAGATGAACTGAATAGATAGGATTGTTGAGGCAGGTGTGAGCTCTGGTTAATAGATCTGCATTTGCTATGTCTAAAGAGTCCATATTTTCAATCTCCTCCCGGGATGATCTGCTAGGAAGTCTCATGCCTTGTCCTTTGATGGCTTTCTGAGGAACATATCCAAGGCAAATGTCAAGGCCAAGGTCCATTTTCCATTCTGCCTCTCAGCATTGGTCTTGTTAGAATGCATTTGATCAGATCTGTTTTGGCAATGATATAGATGGTGTATGGCAGCATGTAATGTCCGAGCTTCACAAAGTGAAGTACAAGGCTAGGCAAAGTCTTTCAATTGCAGAATATTTTCTTTCCACCTCTGTTAGAGTTCTCGCTGGTAGTAGACTGCTGTTCCTTCCCTTCCTTGTTATCCTGAACCAATAAACTTCCAATGGATATTTCTGATGCAGATATATAGAGCTTGAGTGGTCTGCCTCTCTTTGGTGGGGACGATGGTGGATTTGAGAGGTAATGCTTGATTTCCTCAAAAGCTTGTTAGTCTTTGTTCTTCCCACTTAAAGGTTTATTCTGTTTCAATCTTAACAAAGAAGAGAAATTTGGATCTTTCCTGCAGAATTGGATATAAATTCACTTAAAAAATTAATTTTTCCTAAGAGACTTTGTAATTCCTTCTTGTTCCTAGGCGGCAAAGCTTCTATGATGGATTTTGCTTTGTTTTTGTCGATCTCTATGCCTCTTTGGTGGACCAAGAATCCTAGGAAATTTCCCGCTTGAACTCCAAAAACGCACTTCTTTGGGTTCATTTCAGTTTATGTTGCCTCATTCTTAGGAATGCTCTTCTTAGATTTGTCATGTGGTTTCCCTCCTCTGGTGATTTAATCACCACATCATCAATATAAACTTCCAAGGAATGCCCTATCATATCATGGAAAACAGAATTCATTGCCCTTTGATAGGTAGCCCCTGCATTTCTCAAGCCAAAAGGCATTACAGTGTATTCAAAAGCACCTATATGCCCTGGACACATGAAGGCTGTCTTGTGGATGTCTTCTTCTGCCATCATGATCTAATTGTAACCTGCGTTGCCATCCATAAAAGATAGCATCTGGTTGTGGGTAGCTCCATCTACTAGCATGTCTGCCATTGGCATAGGGTACTCATCCTTGGGAGAGGCCTTATTCAGATTTCGTAATCCCACAGATTCACTGCCCGATTTTCTTTTTAGAGGTACAATATTAGCTAGCCAATCGGCATAGATGGTTGGCTGATGAATCTGCCTTGAGCAGCCTTTCTATTTCTTCCTTGACTTTCAGTTCTGTGTCCATGGACATCCTTCTTCTGGCCTGTTTGACTGGAAGGTATCCCTCTTTGATTGGCAGCCTGTGTTCTACCAATTCCCTATATAATCCTGGCATCTCATGATAATGCCAAGCAAAAAATCTTTGAACTCTTGTAGAAGTGCAATGAGTTCATTCTTAAGTGGTTCTTTCAATAGTGCGCTGATAAAGGTAGGCCTTGGATCCTCCCCTGTTCCTAAGTTTATTTCCTGCAAAGGATCTTCTACCTCTGGCAGAGTCATCCAGTGCACCTGGTGCAAAATCTAACACTTCCTCCTGTAGTTCCTCTTCCTCCTCGCCTTCCGTGCTTTCATGAGTGAATTCTGCCATATTGATGGCTGGATTCTGCACAAAAAGCTTTCTTTCCTCCCAGTATATCAACAATCTTTTGTAATGGACCGGATTGTTGCAGCTCGATCCTTTTCTTGTTGATTGGGACTAAACATCGGAGTTTTGGAAGTTTAGAACAAAAGGTCTGTTCCAATCCTCCAAAGAGTTGGTTAGACCTTCTTCAATGAGCCTTTGGGCCGTGACACCATAGGGGCGGCCGTTCTAGTTGACTCCAAAGAAGGTGAAAGGACCAAGGTCATCATGATAGTACCTTGCCTCACAACACATGGCAGAAGGTAGAAACGGCCGTGGATCGGCCTCTATTATCTCCATGTAGCCTTCTTCATTCCATAAAGCTAACTGTTGATGAAGAGTGGAAGGAACACATAGACTCTGATGAATCTAGTCTCTGTCTATGAATCCAGTCTCTGCCAAGTAGTGCATTGTAAGTGGTAGAAGTAGTATCTACCACAAAGAATGCAACCTTCAGCTTCTTGCTTCCTACTAAAACATCCACATCCAGAATCCCAAGGGTTTTGGTGATGCCCCCTGCGAAATTGGTGACGGTCAAGCTGGTTGGAATTAAATCCCTTTCTATTCTCGCCCATTTTGCTCAGACTGTGAGGCGAGAAGGTTGATGGCTGCACCTCCATCTACCATAATTTTAGGGATAGGAACACCCCCAAAGTTTGCTATTATAAACAATGGTCTGAGGTGGTTTGCCATTTCTTTGGTTGGTTTGGAGAAGCAAAGTCGACTGAGCTTGCCTTGTTGGTGGTTCCTTCTCCGGGATTGCTGCTTGTCGCTCGCATCTCTTCCGCTCGCCCTCGCATTCAAAACTCTCTTGGGAAAATACATCTCCGCCCGCAGTGCTTTTTGTCCTCTATCGCCTGAACTTTTCGAATGAACACCATATTGATGCCTAGGTCGTACGTAACAAGTCCTCCAATTGCACCAAAGGCCTTAGTTTCTGCATCCAACTCTCGTCATAATCCATCCGTATTCTCCGTACTCATCTCAGTCCATTCTCCCAGCTTCTGCTCCGAGGCGCATTTTGGTCATCTGCAGATGGTTCATAATCCAAATGCTTCCTCTTCATACTCCTCATCTTCTTGTCCTTCTCCGAATAGGATCGGTTTTTCCTCAGGTTGCGGAGTTTAAGTAGATCTTCTTAGATGGAGGCAGGATGGATAGAAGGTTTCTCTGAGGATTACTGCTTTCGTCAACCTCGTGGTTGAGAGATTGCTTATTACAATGCAGGGAAGTACTACGGCTCTTTCCTTTTTGGCGAATTGGCCTCTGGAAGCACATGTATGCGTTTTCTTGTTATTGAGGAATGTGCGATCGTCTACAACCCTCCTCCTTTGAGTTCTTGTTAGCTCCATTGTTGGTCCGCCATTCTTCCCGACATAATACCACTGCCTTCAATGATGGTGCAAGGTTTCTACTTCCGAGCATTTTTATTGATATTTCCTCCTTGGGGCTTGGTCATTCTTCTTCTAGATTGAGCCAGTGCAGGGTAGTTTTCTGTCTGCTCTATCATGGGGCGTGATTCCACCTGGTCAAAACACTTGGGGAGTGGGTCTGTTTTCCAGACTACTTCCATTCGACAACCACACTTGCACTCTTTGCAGAGCACTACCCTCGGTGAAATGGTTGCTTTTGGTCTCTCCATAGTCTCTTTGAAACTATTACCGCTCTGGAGCCACCTCTATAGCTAGTCTGTCTCTTCTTTCATTCGGCCAATTTAGGTTGACCATATTAACTTGTGGCGGGGAAAAGGGTCGTGGTGACGGATGGAGGTTTTTACGCCAAATTTTAGCCTCCTCTGCTATTATCCTTCCTGTATGACATCTCTGAAAACAACACAACTATTGGTAGAATGATTCCAAGAATTGTGCCATCTGCAATACTTTATGCCCTTGAGTTCTTCGGTTTGGGCATTAGCTGTGAGGTGTCTCTATTGCTTTCTGCAGCAACATTTCATCAAACAAGGCATCTACTTTGGTTAGATCAAAGGAATACACCTTGTTCTGCATTGGTTTGTTTGGAATAAACCCTCCTGTGAATGGTGGCGGCCTGATCCCTTGGAGGCTTTGTAAGAGTTTTACAACTGATGGGATGCTTTAATTTTGCCATTTGGCCGCAACTGCAACCTCTCTCTCCTCCGATCCTTCTGTATCTTCTTCTGACTCTACTTCAATCATATGTATTGAGGAAGAAGGGGATTTATATACGTGCGGCTTTGGAAGAGTTTCTCTTACATTGTTCCTCCCGAGCAATGCCTCGATTTGACGCTTTATCTCGCAGATTCGCAGATCTCCAAACAGCATCCCATCAAATCTTTTTCTTAGAGAAATCTTGAGGGCAGCCTGAGCCATTTGGATGAAGTGTCTTTCTTCCATGGGGATTCGGCACTTCATTTTGAGCTCCCTGAACCTATTTATAAAGTCTTGGGCCAGATTCATCTTCACTCTGCTTGAGGGCGGCAAGGTAACTGATGGTGACTTCTGGGTCAACAAATCAGTAATAGTAGTCATGGAAGACACTCTCCATTTGTTCCCAAGTCTGAATGGAATTTGCGCTGGCAGATTAGTGTACCAAGTGAAAGCTTGTCCAGAGAGAAAATTTCTGAAAAGTCTTAGCTTTAACAGTGGGTTATTCTCTTTGGCTATGCATTGGATAGAAAATCTGCCTACGTGCTCGACTGATGAAGCATGAGGATCCTCTCCGTTGAATAAAGTGAAGTTTGGCACTTTAAAACCTGGGGACAAGAGTATGTGATCAATGTAAGGTGGATATGGCTTTCTGTAGGTGGGTCTTTCTCCCTCCTGGCCTCAGGCTCCATCATTTCCCTGATCATCCTTTGCAATGCCCCCACGTCATTTAAAGCATTAACAGGGAGGAGATTTTGTCCCCTCTCATTACTGGCCGGGCATAATTAATCTCGGTTCTCGCCTATATGGCCTAGCGTAACTTCTTCTCTGTGTTCCTCCTGCTCTTCCGCACTGGTGGTTCCTCCAGCTTGCCCCCGCTGCTCTCTGCCATTGTTAGCATAGGGTAGTTTCTCCTCCTCCTTCCTCTTGCGTGGAGGGAATGGATTGGGTCCATCCTTCCGGGCTCGTAGGGTAATACCTTGTTGGCCGCTCGTGCAGAATTTCCATAGGTGATCTTATGGGGCCGCTTGTTGTGGAATAGGTTGAGGCTCGCTGATTCTCGGGAACTTGTCCCCGGCGCAGACTTCTTCCGCCGTATTGGGCCTCGACGCTTGGATAGGAAAAGCTCATTCCCTGTGTTCACTCGATTTCCCTCGCTCGTATTCCACTACTGTGCAACAAGAGGATTCTCTTGATATGGCCATGCCAATCTCGGGGTAGGACCATAGGAAGGTCTAGTTGTCTGGACCACCTCATCCGATTGGGAATTCGCCATGGCGCCTCTCAGTCCTTCCCGAATTACTGCTCGCTGACCGCCATTGCATCATGGTCGCATATTATTTAGAGTATCTTGCTCCTTTGTGTTGTGACCTCTTGTCGTAATACGATTCCTCAGATCAGTTCATCCTTCTCGAGCCGATCCCGACCTCCCGCTTCCTCACGTTTGCCATGTCTTTGCCAATGCCGGGCATCACTCTCTTCTTATTCCGATCCTTCCTCGATGGCCACTTGGTTTATTTCCATGTCGTGGTGTGGTTCGCAGAGCTTCCAGATTCATGAACTTCCTGCGAAGAACTCAATGAGAATATGTATACTGAAGTCCGTTGGGCTACTGGCGTACAAATTGTTCACCCGCTTTTCGCGTTTACTTCTATGATGGAAGGCAAAGTTCTCTCTTGCTTGAGAACCATAGACTCGTCAACAAGTCGGCTTTCTTTGGTGTGGAGCGCACAACGCTAGTAATAAAATTTAGCAGATTTAGTTTGGAATGGATAACTTGCGCAAATTCTTGATTTCTGACAAACAAACGACATTGTGAATTTGGGTGAGGAATATCTCCCAAGTAAGTTCTTTTCTTGCCTCGGACTTGTGAGGACTTTAACAATTTATCTCAGTATAAAGAGGTTGTTCTGGCCAGAATGGTTGATGGAATTTAAACTGCTTTTTAGGCGAACTCCTTTACAAAACTATAACAATAAATACTCATGCTAGAGAGGGATGAAGATACATGGAACTCCATTTCACGGATGGAAGGTTCTCGATCCAGGCTAGACTCGACATACAGGTGCTCGCCGGATCGACCGCTTGACCAATTTGATTGCTAAACTTCAATCGTAAATTGATACCAAAGGTTGATCCTGGCAGAGCTTCAATGTACCTCAAGCTTTCGTGAAGATTTCGAGTGGGCGTAATCGCTGCGGTTTCCTCGATCTGTGGCCGTGATAGTTGTTTTGAGGGCTTTAGGGGCTAGAGATTGCACTGTGAATTTTTGAGGTTTTCCATGTTTAGGAAAGCTCAAGCTCTATATCTTGGTTTTTTGTGAACCAAATTTGTAACGAGATAAATCTAGTTTTGAATGACTTATTCCTTAAGTCAGAGCCTTGGGAATTCTAATCTGAAGCTGGTTTCACTTGAAATTCAAGTGGGCTTTTTGGTTGATTTTTGAGTTGTCCATTTGACTGATGGTTTCCTTGTGTAAGATTTTTGTTTGATTGGATGATGAATTTTTTTGTTGTTTTCTTTACCCTGTTCACTCCTTCTTGTATTTATAGTAAAATGTTTTTCTGGAGTAGGGTGATTCATTTTAATATTGGGCGGCAAAAAGATATCTCCCCCTTTTTTCTTCTTTAATGGAAAGAAAGAAAATAGGATTTCATCAGTTTTGGCAGATAGGCTCTCAAATAGGCAATCACTTCCCTGTTTTTCTTGAAAAAGAACCTAATCTCTTTTCCCAATTTCAACTGCCCCTTGTGAGATTTCACCAGTGATGGTTAGTTTGACTTCTTTTCTAGACAGCTTCTTGCTTTCCTGCTTATCCTTATCTGAGATTGTAGGTTGCTTATCTCTTTGGGAGAATTACCTTCTCTGTAAAAATAGAAGAAAAAATCTCTGAATATATATATATATATATATATATATATATGTGAGAGGGATTTTGATCTTCGTGTTTTTTCCGGGTTTTTGAATAACGACTTGATGTCATAAACTTTTTCAATCACTTCTTCTATGTGACAATGCCATTGTTAACTTTCTCTTATCCCGCAGATGTCACGTGGGTTTGTTTCTCGCTTCGGCTTCCCTTTTATCACAACGGCCTGTGAGGCCTGTGTTTAGTTTTGTTTGCTCACGATAAGCTTTAAATTTGGGTGTGTCAATTTTAGGCCCCTATGTGATTAGCCGATCTGGGGGCAGAGAAAGTTACACCCTGGACACTCTAGAAGGAAAAGAAATTATGAGACAATGGAATGCCCACCACCTTCGAAGATATTATCCATGAAACTCTTCGCTTATCAGCTTGGCTCTTAGCAGGAAACGAGCCTCCCGTACTTCCATTGAAGACGAACTACTTTTGATGTTACCTTTATTGTTAATTTCCTTTATTCAATAAAGCGATGTATTCACACTAGCATCAATACAAGAGCAAGCTTTTCAATGAAGTCTTTTTTGAGCATCATGTCTTACGAACATACACATGTCGGCAGCAAGCCTCATCTCCATTGCAGACAAGTCGCTCCTTAAAGCACAAACTCAATTGAGTCTTTTTCGAGTAGAGTAATGCTACACTTACCACATTATTATCCCACATTTCTATACCACATGATGTGGCATATCCATATCATATGCCACATCAATTAAATGAATAAAGTGTATTTTAATAAATAAAATTAGAAAAACAAAAACTATTATTTTACATGATGTGGTATATACACATCAGCTGCCACATCATGTGGTATAAAATTGTGGTATAAAAAATGTGGTAAGACTAGTATTATTCTTTCGAGTATTATGTCCCTGACATACGCTCGCAGCGCGACAAGCCTCATCTCCATTGCAGCAAAGCTGCTCCTCAAAGCACAAACTTAATGGAGTCTTTTTCGAGCATTATGTCCCCGACATACGGCTCGTAGGCGACAAGCCCTATTTCCATTGCAGGCAATCTGCTCCACGAAGCACAAACTCAATGGAGTCTTTTTTGAGCATTATGTCCCGACATATGCTCGTAGGCGACAAGCCTCACCTCCACTGAAGGCAAGCTACTCCTCGAGTACAAACTTCATGGAGTCTTTTCAAGCGTCATATCCCCGACATACGCATACAGGCAACGAGCCTTACCTCCATTGTGGGCAAGCTACTTAACAAGTACAAACTCAATGAAGTCTCTTTCAAGTGCTATGTCTCGGACGTACACTTACAAGATACAATGAGAATTGAAGTTTGAAAGATAACTGAAAATTCCATAGCAAAGCGGCCAACCAGCCAAGTTCAACAAAAAATAGGGTGGTCAACCAAAGACCACTTATTGAAAGAAAATTACAAAGTTCAAAAATAGCAAAAACGAACTACATCTACTAGAGGACTTCAGCAGATGACTCTTAGTCAATCACATCCTCAAATGCGGTGGCAACATTTCACTCTGCTTAACCGGCACCATCCGCTCAACGGCCTCAACCGCTTACTCCTTTGCATCCGCTCTAGCCTAATCAATCGCACTACTTTTGGCGTTGTCTTCCTCCATTGTAGCTTCATCCGCCACCCGCTCCAAAGAAGAGCCACCTTGTCTCCACCTAAGTTACACCTGGACTGCCCAAGTCAAAGACCAATTGGCAAGTCAAAAGCCTCCTCTATTCAGGAGCCCAAGTCACAGAAAGAAGTCAAGTTGCAAGTAGACAACCCAACAATTAATCCACACCTCCTCCACACCACCACGTGCCATGCAGAAGCCGGGGGGCATTTGTGGAAGCAAAATATCTCACCCTAGGTCAAATAATTAGGCCAATCAATTTGGGAATTATTTGACCCAATTGGGGGTTACCTAACCTAATTGGGAGGTTACATAATTCAAATTGGATGTATTTGATCATCGCCTTAATTAGGGATTTGGTTAAATCCCTAATCCCTAAATACACCAACCTCACCAACCACACCAACCACACCAACTTCACCAACTCCACCAACCCCATCAACCTTGTTGAGGCCCCCTATAAATACTTGGCTACGCACGAGAATTGAGGTACGTCTGAATTCCTTCAAACTCTAGCCACCATATTCTTTCTCTCTCTCACACACAGCTCCGCCACCACATACGGTTCGCCACCCGGTTTTCCTTGAAACATCCAATCTAACTTAGACATCGAGGTCCTTTGGCCAACACCCCGGGTGTGGTCCTTTTACTCCGATCTGTTTCGCAGAGAGAAAGAGAAGCGGAGAAGACGAAGGAATCTTAGGTGAATATTCTAGTGGGATGAAAATCGCTCCCACATAAACCATTAAAAAAAAAAAATCGAAACTGGTGCACAACTCTCTTGAAAAGACGTAGAGGAAATCCTAAAGTTATCTAGGTTCCTCTTATTGTATGTACAGGAAATCCTAGAGTTATCTATGTTCCTCTTATTGTTGTACCACAAAAGCCAAAAGTTTGTTCGGTGATATTCGTCATGAAGTGGACAACATATAAGAAAATATAACAAAAAGAAAATAAAAAGAAGAAGAAGAAGATAGCCAGTGGAGGAAGAATGGAGCAAAAGAAAAAATAGTGGTTCTGTTTGTTGTGTTTGCAAGGAAACAAAACAAAGAGGAGCTAAAAAAAATAAAGGGGGTTGTGTCGCACATCCCTCTCCCTCCCTCTGTTGGTCTGCTTTGATTGGAAAAAAAAGGAGTAAGGAAGAAGAGAGAATGGAGTAAAAAAAGTGGCTGGCTTTGTTCTTGTGTTTTGTTTGTAAAAGACAAAATAAGGGACATCACACAAAAAAAAATAAAAATAGTGAAATAAGAAAAATGGGTGTGTCGCACCCTCCTCCCTCTCTAGAATGGTTCTTTGGTTTTACTCTGACTGGAAATTGAGTAAAATAAAAGGAAGTGAGCGATGGTTAAAGTACAACAGTAGCAAACAAAAAAAAAGGAGTTGGCAAAGCAAGTACCACAAGTTTTCTCTTCGGTTTCTGAAGCAAAAGGATAGATGGTTTTCTCCACCAAATAAAGAAATCTCCGAAGCCTTCAATCTGCTGCACAGTCTCTACATATAAAAGAGAAGACAAGAGTTCAGAAGCATGGAAATAGACAAAAGAAATAAAAAGCAAAAGAAAAGGAGTTTATGGGGTGGGTTACCACGTGAAAGGCAAGATGATTTCTTTTTCCCTTTGTCTTGGGTTATTGACCTTGGGAAAGTTACAGCACACAAGGGACAATAAGAGAATTTATCTCTTTTGGTTCCAAGTCACTTGCTAGACTGAAGCCCAGAAGCTTCCAATTGATTAGAGGGTCTTCTATTGCTACTGCTGTTGTTGCTCATGCAAAAATCCTAGTTAATTCAATCAATAAATATGAAAAACAAAAAAAGAGAACTAAAGAATGGCATGTGGGTTACCACGTGAAATTCCAGAGGAGAGGAAACTATTTGTTTCTTCTTTTTGATGGTGCAACAGGTGGCTTTGAGCAAGGCTATGTGCTGGTCTAGAGAAGCAAACAAAGAATGACGCGTTTGGTTGCTGTTTGCTGGTGCACACGTGTTTTCTTTTTATAGGAAAAACACATATAGCCTAATCCTATGTGGATGAGAAGTTTACTTTATCGGATGATCCAGCAGTTCCAAATCAACAAGGGGCTTAGTTCATACTCTACTTGGACAAGGATTCTTATCCTTGGGTGTCTTGATCAAATTAAAAGATACTTGTTAATGGCACCAATCTGTGAGAGGTCCAGCTGGAGCAAAGCAAGGCCTTTGATTTACTATGTTGTGCTGAATGTAAACAAAAATAATAATAAAAGCCTGCGAAGGTGAGCCCACCACGTAAAAAAATCAGCCATGCTGAAGAAGCAAAACAAAATGAAGAGTAAGTGTGGTGGTGAACCCACCACTTGCGAATTCAAAAGAAGAGGACTTCTTCCTCTTTGACTTGAAGCATAATAAGAAAAAAAGAAGTCTTGGACTTCACAGACTTGCATGTCCAAAGTGAATCCAAGATTATGAAAAAGGGAGGGGTTGCAACTCTACAAGCAGCAAAACAAGGAATTTGAATTATGAGTCCAAATTCCATTGCATGAAGCTTATGATAATAAAAAATGCGTTGCTGTGGGGCTGGCGTTGTACATACATCTCTCAAGACCAATTCAAGATGGCTGGGTCTCTCTACGATGCCTTCAAGCATCCAAATGGCAAGCAAGGTTGTCATGATGATTTCAATCATCATGTGGCTTTGCTACTCGAATGCTCCAATCCCAGGATGCCTTTAGCAATACATGGCAACAACAACAAAAGGACAATAAAATGGGGGTGGCTCATATGATTCCTAAGCCCTTTATGGCACACAAAAGGATCTTTATAATCCTAGCTCCCTCACTTTCTCTTGCAATCCAAAAAGTTGGCACTTAGCCAGATAGAATGACTTAAGCTGCATGGAAGCCAAATTTGATAATCGAAGAAACAGTAACCAAGTTAGTGACGCTAGAAGCATAAAAGCTCAAGGCAAAACAGAAGTGCCTCATGCTTTGCTTACAAGTCTAATTGAAAACGACTAATGGTTCGCTCCAAGATTCATCCTCAACTGTCACTGTGCAAGCCTTACTTGGACCGAGACTCATGAAGTCTTTTAAGTCCCCGAATTCATGCTTGGATACAAATGCAGTATTAATGATCAAAGTAAATTAATGGGTTTATCAAAATTGCCCATTAGTTTTCTTTGACACTGACAATGAAAAAAATGGTACAAAACCATTCCAAACTTTTTTCCCATGGGTCATCTACCCATGCAAATTTCAATGAGATTGAATTCAAATCTCTCAAACACAAATTCTCAATTAGTGGGCCACACTTACCCATTAATTTCCAATTTTTCCCATAGGTCATCTACCTATGGAAATCTTCAAGTTGTTCCAAAGACACAAATTCTCAATTAGTGGGCCATACTTACCTATTAATGAATTACCAAATTTTGGAACTATGTCGGTTTGATCACGTTAATGGTATGTAGGCAGTCTAACATCTCAATAGACGCAACCGCATCCAAATTTGAATCACTGGTTACATCAACCATATTCCCCCAAAATCAAGTATCTACCTTTTACACAAATTATTTCCGAACTACGTTGGTTTGATCCCTTTGAAAGGGTACGTAGGCAATCTAGAGATTCAATCTAGATGCAACTATCTTAAACACAATTCCATATCGAATCCCTGGTTTATTCAGCTAAATTCACTCAAACACTCATCAATCAAATTCATTCAAATTCCTCCTTTTGCAATGAGTCATCTATTCATTGCGAATCTTTGAACTACGAGTGGCTTGATTCACGCAAGGGATACGTAGGCACCCTAAGGTTCGACTTAGGGGCAGTCGCAAAACCAAACACACGTTCTGTTTCTTTATGATGGAATCAAAGAGTTTTCCCTTGTAGTAAGGGATTGTAATTAAGAGACTTAAGTCTCGAATGGGTCGAATCTAAAACAATAAAACCCCATTAATTAATTAGTGGTGGTGAAATTATGTTGGGAGATTCACATTTTCCTTCAACAATTCAGTTATACAATATTAATATAAACAATCAATGGTTATTAAAATAAATAAAAAAATCATTTCAACACTTTTTCACACAAAAACTGCAAATAAAAATAGAAAAACTGCAACAAAAATACAATGTAGATATCAATTATGTTAAAAAAAAAAACAAAAACAAAACGAAAATAGCTTCAAAAACAAAAATTAATTTTATTGAAGCAAAATGGAGGAACCAAGATGAACAATTTTATCCAATTTTGAGTTCCCTTGCTCTTGGGTAATTCTACTCTTCTCTTACCCACCCAATTCCTCATCTGAGTAGCCTCTACTCTTCAAATTGGTGAGGTTGAAGGCCAAGGAAAGAACAAAAATCCAATTGTAATTAAATGAAAACTGCAATGCAGTTTCTAAAAGTCCAATTTTGAGTTCCCTTACTCTTGGGTAGTTCTACTCTTCTCTTGCCCACCCAATTCCTCATCTGGGTAGCCTCTACTCTTCAAATTGGTGAGGTTGAAGGCCAAGGAAAGAACAAAAATCCAATTTGTTTCCTTCTTTTCGGCAGGGGTAGGTCAATTGAAGGACTTGTTGGTCCTTCTTCTTTTAGATTGCGTAGGTGTGCCACCACCAAGCCAATGATTGGCTTGAATGGAAAATGTTGGTTTGATGACATTACTTAAGCGTCATGAAGAATATGACGTTCTATTTAATGTTGTATATTAGGACTTTATATGATGCAGACTCCATGTCATTGAATGTAACGACGTTCATGAGACATCATTGAAATATTTTTTATGACACAATGTCAGACACCGTTGAAGTTTTTTTTTTTTTTTAAAATATATAATATTTATATAAAATTTTATCCATCACTCACAAGATAAAATTCTTATGACAATCTTCCACTATGAATTTTTGTTGTAGTGTCAAATCCAAATCCCTCATAACCTAAATGTACATTAAGAAAGACTTATATAACCATCAGGAAAGTCCAAGCTCGATTTTTGATAGAGGGTGTCACTTGGTCCCATGACTCTATGTTTATGAGCACACACTCCCTTACTATAATCCCAAGGTTTGTACTAAACCTTACCGAGACTTCACCAACAGGTTGGCCAGATTCATTCCTCTCAACTTTCTGGCGATATTTTTCTCCCGTTGGAATAACTTCCAATGTTGTTTTACCTATTTTCTTCTTCTTTTCCTTGTTCATAGAATGGAGAATAGTTTCTTCCCGAGGTGTAGATTCAGAACACTCATCAACTATTCTAGAAGAACAAACTCCTTCTCTCAAGTCACATCTAGGTCTTTCCTTCCCTCTAACAAAACTATGTCATCTTAAGTGTAAATCTGCCATTTTTAAAATAAATAAAAAAGTAACATAACATGTTCAGTTTTCTAATTATTAATAGGATGGTAAGAGAAAACCAACACAATCAAAACAACAAAGAACATGTCAGCACAATAAGTTCAATAGAAAATAGTATTAGCACATTCTAACTAAAAAAACTAATTGTAATTGCAATTGATAGAATTACAACTTAAAAGCAGGAAAAAAAAATGCAAGGATCTTACTTTAATAAATAAAATAAAAAATATAGCCCACAGTAATATGAACAAAAATAAAATTTGTTCAAACACAAGTACCAATAAGAAAATAAACTAATTTCATATATGGAATACAAACAATTAATTATCAGCATTGAACATAACATCTATGTTAAGGGAAGATGCATCTTGTGGAGCATATGATTTATAAACACTCTTATCAAATTCCTCAAAGTTATGAAAGTCTCTTGGTGGTGCATTTGGTACTGTATATCAATGTGAGGTTTCACTTTCTCCAAAGTAGAAGACTTGCTTTGCCTGAGATGCTGAAATGAAAGGATCTCTTTCGAATTTACATAAACCATTATGTATGCAGTAACTCATGGAAGTGTTCGATTTGAAAGTAGTAACTCATTCTTATGCATCCTAATAGGAACCCGGTAGTGATTAATATCATTAGTTACTAATGACTGCAAAACCTATAAAGGGTTGTTATATGGTTATCAAACTTACTTGATGTATGGTTCAACTTCAGCACTGTTAAGCAACACATGGAGATGAACAATTTTTAGCATTTCAATAGAAAGTTATAGATTGTTTTTTTTAAAAATTCACCCAATGAAAGTGCAAGACTTTATTTTGAGAGTATCAAAGTTAACATCAAATAAGCCTAACATGTTACATAGTATAATTCACAAACATAGCATTGAAGAACCAGATCATTAAACGCATCTAAGTAATCTGAATAAGACACAAGATTGAATATGCAGAAGTATTCATGTGACAGAAACATATCCATCCAAACAAACACAATAACAACGTAGAAGAACAACTGACTCATCAAAATACTACCAATATGAAGATAAACAACATACCTAGAACTTCCATACAAATTCACCAAAAAGAATGTGTATTAAAGTTCAAGTTAAGACAAAAATGAAAGAATTTCTTTTGAAAATTAACAAAAATCAATGAGGTACTACCATTGATAGCATGAATCTAAAGCCCAACACCTTAAGAATATTTTGGAAGAAGTTAGGTGAATTAATTATGTATTCCATTGAATTCAAAAGCGAATTACACACCAAGAGAGAGTGAAAGCTTATAAATTTTGTATTCCATTGAATTCTGACTCCATTTAAAAATTCCTCTTGCTGTAGAAGCCACCAAGAAAGAGTGAAAGAAAAAGTGCTTACCTTGAGACTCCATGTCTGAGAACAAAGAGATGAGATGGAATGAAGAAAAAAATAAATAAATAAATAAATTTTGGGTTTAGGGTGAGTAAATGAAACTCACTTGCACGTTACAATACTTGCTGGACCAGAATTCATATGTGGGCCCATTTTTTGGTTGTCATCTCTCCCCCAACGGCTACATTGCAACAAGCCAACAACTTTAATTTTCAGAAACAGCAAACAACCAACATTTAGGCAACAACTTTAATTTTTTCAAAATGAAATATGGTCCAACAAGTCCAACAAAGGGTCCAATTTGAATTGTGTGCAAATCAGAAACAATAATGGATGTTGAATTGTCTGCAAAAATATGATAAGATACCAGCGATCCAGATTAAATATACTTTACAATCCAACTATTCTTTTTGGATGAAATAATATCTTCTCTGAATTTAAATATTTTTAGGTCTATTTGTTTGAAAAAAATAAAATTAACCTAATATACAAAAAATTAATTTTATAAAATTAACATAAAATAAAAATTTAACACAAAAACGAATCAAGGCAAAAAAAATCAATTATATCTTTAGATTTACATCTTCCCCACTTGAGCAAAAACTATATTTACAACCCTTGGAGATGTAAATGGATGTAAAAGTAGCTTTATACCCCCTGAAAATACACCCTCCACTGTGGATGCTTTAAGATTAAGGCTTCCAATTTGATGGGGGTTGGGAATATACTAGAAATATGTGTAATTCTAAAAAATACTCCTCTTATCATCATGTATTTTCGTTTTGTCAATTTTTTTAATCATTTTCTTTTCGGTCAAATTTATTATCACGTCAATTAGATTAAACCAAATTATAAGGCTCTAGCAAAGAGACAGTTGCCAGAAATGCCGTTAATGGATTCAAGCCTGCTCCGAAACTCAACCCCATTTACACTTGGACCCCTACCCAACCTCCTGAATAAAACCCAGAAATGCCGCCACTCTCTCTCTTCATTCTCCCTCCCAACAAATTCTCGCAAACACCTCTTCATGCGGAGAAGTGGCAGTAGCAGCGGACCCCGAAACGACGTCACTTTCGACGAGGCGGCTTACGAAGCCGAGCGGCTCAGCCTTGACGCCAAGGCTCGAGAAGAAATGGCTGAGACTTCGAAGATTGAGACCCAGCAAAGTGGGGTTGCCGAAGACCCGAAAGCTTGGAAATGGGTGATCCGGAAGAGAATTTGGGACATGATGGAGGCCCGGAACATAGCCCAGAATCCGCGCCCTGTTCACCATCGCATCCCAAACTTCGTTGGCGCTGCAGCTGCTGCGGATAAAGTAAGAGCACTTTGGAATTTTTTTTTTATTTTCTTCGTTTTATTTTATTTTTGGGTTGCTGAGAAATATAAAGATAATTGTTTTTCTTTATTTTAATAATGTGGGTTTTAATTAAGAAAATAAATAATGTGAATTTGGGCAGTTGGGTGGGTTGGAAGTGTATCGGGTCGGGAATTGCGTGAAGGTTAATCCAGATTCACCTCAGAAGCAAGTCAGGTTTCTCACACTCTCTGGTTAGTTTAAGTACTTACGTGCCTACGTATTCATGCGGTTAATATAGTAATTGTATGGAAATGTGAGTTAAGCGAGCTGACGAATGCAGTGTGCTCGGCCCCTTGCAACCCAAGTTTGCTTTGTTAAAAAAAAAAATACAAATTTATAAATAAACCCAATCCTAGACATGTATTTATAAAAAAACTCAAACACTATTTAAACATAGAAACACACCCAAAATCAACCCCAAAGTCAACTTTTTGGGTGTGTTTATAAATGAGTTTTGAGTGTGTGTAATGATGGGTTTTGGGTGTGTTTATATGTTTAAATAGTGCTTGGTTTTTTTCATAATTTCAACCTCCATTTTGGGTGTTTTAGTGAAACTCCCAAAAAAAAAAAAGTAATTGTATATTAATTTTCGTGAAATCATATAAATATATGTAAGAAAATGTATTAAAATGGCACTAAGAGGTTGCAACCCAGATATATACAATACAACTTACAAGAGGAGTTCTAAAAGGTAGTTTCACTTGAAAAATATATTATAAATGTATATATGTTAATCTTGCACAAGATTATTTGGGCCACTTGCAATCATGGTTCTACCTGAAACCTGTGTTGATTGATAGTATGGTTTACCCATGATTCATATACCCCATTTTGCTTATGGACTATTATACGTTTGTGGATTTTACAATGTTTTGGAAGTTGACACGGCGGTAGATAAAATCATATGTTTGCATCTTATAAGCCAAAAGTACATTTGGAACAATTGACAGTTAACTGCTTGAATAAGCACAACATGATAGACATACTTCTAACAACACCGGATGATATGTCACCACTCAGTTAAAACTTGGCTCAGAGAACCTTGAAGGATGGTTGTACAAATGAATTATGAGTTGTATTAATATTTTATGAAATTGAAAATTGTTTCTATGTGCACCAGGAACCAGTAATGCCTACTGTTCTTCACTTCAAAATCCAATTTAAGACCCTTGATTTTGTGCAGGTGAGAAGAAGTTGTTAACTCCGCAACCCCGTTTAAGGACTGGGTTTTTCTCCATTCTTGAATCCCATATGTTGACTCCTAGTACAATCAAAGAGGCTTGCACCTCTGTTGGGGTCGCCAAGTATGGGCGGGCGATTGGATTAGACGAGAAAATCAAGGTTGATCTTATTGTCATCGGCTCAGTTGCTGTTGATCCAAGGACAGGCGCTCGACTTGGCAAGGGTGAGGTAATCATACTATGGAAAGTGTTTGCTTACCCTTGTCATACTTTCTTAGAAACGCATACTACAACTCATTACTGCAGGCATCTTGTTTGTTTGTCCTAGCTGTACTTTCTTACAGCATTTTGGTTCTGGACGCAATGTCAGATTGCTTTATCACTCTAACTAAATGGACGAGGATTTGTTATCAAAAAGTGAAATGAATAGTGATTCAGACCTCTAATCCTAGGAAAAAGTTTGGTTAGTATTTAAATGTCATTAACTCATTTTATGGAGTACAAGTAAGAGACGGTTTTTATATGTGAAGTTTAAGCTTGTTCAATTTGAAATTTTGTCTTGGGTAGTGTCGTTATTGAGTCATTGACATATTCAGGAAGTGGGTAAAACTTAGTCAAGTCTTTTGTTTAATGATAAAGTTGGGGTGCAGGGATTTGCAGAACTTGAATATGGGATGCTGCGATTCATGGGAGCCATTGATGACTCAACACCAGTTGTCACTACGGGTAAGTGTGGTTTCTTTTCTGCTAATCCTCGTGTTTCTTTTATCTGGTTCAAGAGGAGTTAATTTGTGTGTGTTTGCATGCGTATGCCATCCTTTGGGCAGGGGACATGAAAGGTTTGCATTTGAATATTACTTTTCATGTTTCAACTTTTGTTCTGTCGTCTTTAGTTCGTCAATTGGGTTCTTCCTTTTCTTCTAAATATTACTTTGGCTACTTTTTCTGTTTACATCATATGTGAAATGCGAAATTTCTTGCAGTGCATGACAGTCAATTGGTAGATGATATTCCGATTGAGAAGCTGTTAGTCCATGATGTACCAGTGGACATCATATGCACTCCAACCCAGGTCATATTTACCAACACATCAATTCCAAAGCCTCAAGGTTGGTGAACTTCTGCAATTTGCTTAATTTTCTTTTTCCTTTCTCTGGGAAAATAGTTTTCCTTGAAGAGTTAGTTGAGTACATATCCTAACTTCCCTTGATATTTGTAATTTGTACCATTTTATGATGGGATTGGTTAGTCAGAGTACCGTCTTACAGTACTAGATGATATTCTTAATACCAATATTTTTATGAGTATAGAGATTTACTGGGACAAATTGTCCCCTGAGAAGCTCGGGCAAATTAGAATACTTAGAGAGCTCAAGAGAAGGATTGAGAAGGAGACTGGACAAAAGCTTCCATGTGGTCCATCTGAGAAACTGCCTCCAACAGCTAGACGAGGGAGATAACTGATTTGTTCTTCAAAGAAAATTAAATGGTGCAACAAGAAAGAAGAAGGAACAGAAAAATTCAATGTATAGACCATTTCTGTTCTGCACTAATAAATGTTCATTCCTTTCTTTTTACATGTATAACGAATTGCACAGACGAAAGGAAAAAAAAGATGTAGCTACATAATCCATGACTCGCTCTCTTGCAGCTTGCTTGGTACTGTTGTCGGGAAAGGTTACAACGATTATGAATGCTTGTGTGAGAGGGTAGAGGAGTGTGATACATGATATTTGAAGTGCCAAAATCAACTCCCTTGTTTATTAGCCATGATTTATGACACAGGGTGTAAAACTTGAGTTTGGATCGTTTCGTTTTTAAAGTTAATATTGTGCTTATGTTCAAAATAACCTACGAGCTTGTTAAATTCTAATTGCTCCGACCTCTGCGCAATTTTGAACGTAAATAGAAGATCTATATGAAAATTAGAATTTTATTTTGTAAAAAGTGCGGTAGACATGAAAAGCGGATTTCACGAATGCTTGTATAAGAAACCTCTGAGAACGGGCAACAGAATGTATCTGCACATCATTTTCACTGGATTTGTACCATACTAAAGTTACTCGTACTACATGCATAATATTCTTATGGACTTTTTTTTTTCTTGCTGTTGCAAAAGTCTGTTTTTCCGTTTAGAAAATCTTGTACCGGTAAAAGTTCTTCATTCACACCTTTTTTTTTTATGACAAAAGCCTGATATCACTCTTATTTATTATTTATTTGTTTTCCTTTTGTATTCTTTATATTGTATTGGGTTCTTTGACTAATTGTTCAAAACTTCTCTGTTTTTTTTTTTGGTAAAGAAAAAAAAAAAGAACTCCAGCTTGAGTCTGAGTTTTCCATTTATTTTAGTTTAGTTTATTATAGAACACGATTTCACGCTGCAAGAGTGCTTGGAATTCATTAGTTTACACTCCCATCTCATTTCCTTTTCTTAAACAAAAAATTTAAAGCCTGATGGTGATAGGTACCAGCACAGTGTATTGCAAAACAGATAGAAGGAAACAGACAAAATAAGTATTTGGCAAAGTTCCATATCCTTTCTCATTGATGCAATAGCATTTTATACATGAGGTTGCTAGGGCCAGCCTGTAGGCTGCCACGTATGAACAGGTGAACAGCTAATCAAAAATGATAGAATGGCTAAAGTGGCCTTGGAGGAAAGCATAATGGTAAGGCATTCGTCCATGAGGACCAGGGGTTCCATCAATTCCTACCCCCTTGAGAATGAGCATGTCCTCATGCGATAAAGGAGGGAAAACGAGCCAGAATGTCATCTGCGATTTCCCAGGTGGCGTCGGCCTGTGGTAGACCAACCCATTTGATAAGCCATTGAACAACTGGAGAATTGTGTTGTTTGATGAGACGACGGTCAAGGACTGATTCAGGCAGCCATTGGAATTCATTGCCAAGCAATGAGGTGGAAGATCGGGGAGGGAAGAATGTTCTGACCCAGTTTAAGTTTTAAAAGGGAGACATGAAAGACAGGTGAATTTTGGCGGAAGGTGGTAGGCGAGGCGATAGGCGCTTTGCCAATGCGTGCTTCAACCTGATATGGCCCATAGTATTTGGGGGATAACTTGAAATTTTGTGGGGCAGCAAGAGAGGTCTGTCGGTAAGGTTGAATGCGCAAATAAACCCAATCACCAACATTGAATTCACGCTCAGTGCGGTGTCGATCAGCATAGAGCTTCATGCGGTTCTGAGCTTGGAGCATGTTGGTGCGAAGGGAAGTGAGGAGCTGGTCGCGCTGTCGTAAGGTCCTGGTCCACTGCTTGAACCAAGCTTGTGTCCTGAAGGTACTGGGAACAGATGGAGGAGGAGCACCGTAGAGAGCTTGGTAAGGACTCATCTTGATGGCAGCTTGGAATGTGGTGTTGTACCACCATTCCGCCCATGGGAGCCAATGGACCCAAGTGGAGGGTTTGTCGTCGACAAAACAGCGTAAGTAATGTTCCACTGTGCGATTAAGAACTTCAGTCACCATCACTCTGTGGGTGGTAGGAAGAATCTGCGGCAGAGTTGCGTTCCTCGAGCTGTGAAGAAGGAGTCCCAAAAATTGGAAATGAACACGGGATCACGATCACTGACAATAGTTTTTGGCATGCCATGGAGCCGAAAAATCTCCTTAATGAATATGTCAGAAATTTTTGCAGCAGTAAACGGGTGCGTCAACGGGATAAAATGGCCATACTTTGTTAGTCGATCCACAACAACTAATAAAGCATTCTTGCCAGCAGACTTTGGGAGGCCTTCAACAAAATCAAGGGAAATGTCCTGCCATACACCTTGAGGAACCTGAAGAGGTTGTAAGAGACCAGGAGGTCGGATCGCTTCATAGTTGTTTCTCTGGCAGATATCACACGAGGCAACAAAGAGTTTGACATCTCTCTTAATTCCAGGCCACAAAAATGAACGAGTAATACGTTTGTAAGTGCGTAGAAACCCGGAGTGGCCTGCCACAGGGGAGGAGTGAAACTCTGTGAGAATCTTAAGGCGCCAGTTGGACGTACGTGGTACAAAGATGCGATCCCGGTATAACAAGAGTTGATTCTGAAAAGAGAAGCCAACGGGCACCTTTGTGTTGGTACTGAGAGCATTTAAAATGGTAATCGTATCAGGATCAGACGTATAAAGGGCTTGAATGTCAATGATGCCATCAAATATTGGGGCGAGGTAGCAAGAAGGGCAACATCTTCGGACTGACGAGATAGAGCGTCAGCGGCTTTATTCAAACTTCCAGCCCGATATTCAAGTGTATAATTGTAGCCCAGCAGCTTGGCGAGCCATTTGTGTTGTGCAGGTGTGGTAATGCGTTGATCGTGAAGGTGTCGCAAGGTTTGGTGATCGGTGATGATTTTGAAGTGGGAACCGATGAGGTACGGCCGCCATTTTTCCACCGCAAAAAGGATGGCCATCATTTCTTTTTCGTATGTGGACAAGGATTGATGACGTAAGGAAAGGGGCTTGCCTGAGGTAAGCGATGGGGTGATGGTTTTGGGACAGCACAGCACCAATGCCTGTGTTAGAAGCATCGCATTCCAAAACAAAAGGTTGTGTGAAATCGGGCAGAGCAAGGATCGAGTTGTGGCGGGGCTGCTTGAGGGCTGTGAACGCGTGGGTAGAACTTGGGGTCCAAGAGAAACTGTCATGCTTCAACATATCTGTTAGAGGTTTGGCTAGAAGACCATAATGACGGACAAACTTCCGATAGTAACCTGTGATGCCAAGGAAGCCGCGCAGCGCTTTGAGGGTCTTGGGATGGGGCCACTCTTGAATGCAATGGATCTTTTTGGGGTCGACTGCGACACCTGCAGCAGAGAGGACGTGGCCTAAGTAGCTCATGGAGGGTTGAGCAAAGTCACACTTGGAAAGCTTCAATTTTAGGCCATGATCACGCAAGACAAGTGAAGACTGCAGTTAAATGTGTCAAATGATCAGTCAATGAGGTGCTGTAAATGAGGATGTCGTCAAAAAATACCAGGACAAATTTGCGAAGAAACGGCCGAAAAATATTGTTCATCAAGGATTGAAAAGTCGACGGGGCGTTGGAGAGGCCGAAAGGCATGACGAGGAATTCGTAATGGCCCTCGTGTGTGCGAAATGCAGTCTTTTGAACGTCATCCGAATGCATACGGATTTGGTGATAACCCGATCGCATATCCAATTTAGAGAAAACTGTAGCACCATGAAGCTCATCCAAAAGTTCATCGACGACGGGAATCGGAAATCGATCCTTAATAGTGGCATGATTCAAAGCGCGATAATCTACACAAAGACGCCATGATCCATCCTTTTTTTTAACAAGCAGTACAGGGGAGGAATAAGGGCTGCAACTGGGTTGTACAACGCCAGCCCGGAGCATTTCTCTTACCAAAGCTTCAATTTCAGTTTTTTGGAAATGGGGATAGCGATATGGGCGCACGTTCACCGGCTGAGTACCGTGCATCAAGGGAATGCGATGGTCAATTTTGCGTTGAGGAGGAAGGCCTGTCGGAGTAGTGAAGAGATCAGCGAACTGTGATAAGAGAGGTTGAACTGAGGCAGGGGGTGAATTAGAAGTTGCAGAGTCTGCAACAGAGACCAATTGAGCAAGAACGCCGATCGTTCTGAGCTAAGAGCTGGGTCATCACATGACAGTCCACCAAGGAGGCCTCAGTTTTGGTTTGACCCACTAACCGATGGATTTCGCCATCCACTTTGAATACCATGATTTTTTTCTTAAAATTCCAACCGATAAAGCCCAATGTGTCGAGCCAATCAGCACCCAAAATAAGATCGCACCCGGAGACAGCATGCAAATAGCAATCCGTAACAAGTGTATAATCCTGTAGAGATACTCGACCTGAGAAACGAAGCCCTTGGTCTCAATGATATCATTATTGGCAACCTGGATTCGCTTGGGGGGTTGAGAAGAGTCAATAGTGAGGCCCAATCGTTTGGCAATATGTGGGTTTAATAGATTATGGGTGGAGCCGGTGTCTATAAAAACCGTGAGGCCCATTTTGCCAATGGAGCCTTGAAGGCGCATTGTGCGTGTACACGGAGAACCTGTGAGCGCATGGATGGTCAGAGAAGGTTCGACTCCTCGTGGCTAGGGGTAATCGTGGGTGTGCCATGTTCGACTTCGAAGGTAATGGCTTCCTCGAAGGAGTCATCGTAAACGCCCCAATCCGCATCAATCATGAGGAGTTGAGGTCGCTTGCGGCGATGACCGCCCGGAAAGGTTCATCACTGAAGCGAGATTTTTTCACGCCGGTCCCGACCTCGGCCGAGAGAGCCTACGAATGGGTGGGTGTCGAGGTAATGATGGCGTTGTCGGCCGGTGGCAATCCGGAGGGCGAGAGCTTGCTCCGAGAGAAACGCGGAGAAAATGGTCGTAAACCGGATGCGTGTTGACTTCCGACGATTATCAAAGGCTCGGGCCAATCGTTTGGCTGTATTCGATTCGCCGGATGGTGAATCGAACGTTATCACGGCTCGGTGGTCAAGCCGCCCACATACACGCCTTTAAGCTGGTCGCCGACCACCAAGGGCGCGGCACGAAAGTTTTGTAAATTCGGCGTTGTATTCGTCGAGAGTGCCAATCTGTTGGATGTGGGAGAGAGCGGAGTTAAAGTCCAAGGGGTCACCATAACCGAAGTGAGCCAGTAAGGCTTCGGAAAATGAGGTCCAGGATGGATTTGGAAAACGGGTCTCAAACCATCGCATCCATAGGGCGGCGTCATCAATCAAGTGTACGGCAGCAACTTTAACATGTAAATGGGGAGGGATCTCATGGAGATCTAAGTAGCGCTCCGCAGTGGTCAGCCAAGCGTAGGGGTCCTTTCCAGTAAAACGGTAAAGGTCGATTTTTGGGGTGTGTGGAGAAGCCGTGGCTGTGGTCTGGTATAGGCGGTGAGAAGTGTATGGGGGGTTGGTGTTGAACAGGGGTGGGGGAACAAGCTGGGTGATGGGGACGTGGGAAAAAAGGGGTTGGGTAGTGTAGGCATGGGTGGATGGGGGTTGGGTAGTGTAGGCGTGGGTGTAAGGGGGTGGTGTGGTAAAAATGGCGGAGGGAGGGGAGGTATGAGGGGAAAAGATGCGATGATGGAAAGGTTGGGAAGAGGAAGAAGCGTGCGAAGAAACCTGTGGTGAGTGCTGGGAAGGTGGGGGACGAACGGAGCCGAAGGAGATGGGGGGTGCGGTGGTGATGGGAGGGAGGGTTTGGGATGAGGGTGGGAGGCGATGAACAGCGTCTAAAAGGGTTTGTTGGAAGGAGGATTGTTGCTGGGTAAGGTTCTCAAGAGCCTTGCCAAAGGAAACCTGGAGAGAGGAAAGGTTTTGCTGGACCTCTAGAATTTGCTCGCGGTGTAAATCCACCTCTAATTCGATGGCAGGAATGGAAGGGGGGGAGCTGGCCACAGGACTGCCCATTGTCGTGGTGGCTCTGATACCAATGATAGGTACCAGCACAGTGTATTGCAAAACAGATAGAAGGAAACAGACAAAATAAGTATTTGGCAAAGTTCCATATCCTTTCTCATTGATGCAATAGCATTTTATACATGAGGTTGCTAGGGCCAGCCTGTAGGCTGCCACGTATGAACAGGTGAACAGCTAATCAAAAATGATAGAATGGCTAAAGTGGCCTTGGAGGAAAGCATAATGGTAAGGCATTCGTCCATGAGGACCAGGGGTTCCATCAGATGGGAAGCCAATTCAGTGGCTTGTCGGTCATGTTCCCGGATGACAAGTAGTCAAAGAACCTGCCATGAATTTCCTGGAGCTTTTGTACTTTCTGCATTATTTTATCAAATTTAACCATAAGAAATGAAGTTTGGATATGTATTTTTCTTCGGATCAAATCAAGCATTCCGAATAAAGGCAATTAATCTCTGTGTCTGCAACGTCTTTCTTGCTCTGGAGGTGATCCCACTGATTTATATCCACCTTGTAGTTGGTAATGTCTCTGACTTATTGCCTTATGAAGTGCTAGTTTCATCTCTATTATAAAGAAATGGTTAATGTGTGCAGATTTTTTGGTCTGATATTTCTATTCAAGTATAATAATTAAGCCATTATAAGCTAGCTTCGCTAATGTGCTTCGTCTTGTTTTGAATATATATAATGTGTTTGTCAGTGTGCGTAGATTTGTAGGTCATGAGTATGGCTGCTTCTTGTTCGGCTGCTGCTGCTATCCCTCCTCAAGAAAAGTACGATGTGTTTCTTAGTTTCAGTTGACACCCGCAATATCTTTACCAGCCATCTTCATGCTGCTTTACTTCGGAAGAAAATTGTGACCTACATAGATTATAAACTTGAGAGAGGAGACGAAATTGGACCTGCCCTTCTTGAAGCAATCGAAAAATCAAAGCTTTCGGTGATCATTTTCTCGAAGAACTATGCTTCTTCCCTATGGTGTTTGAATGAGCTTTTGCATATACTGGGATGCATGGAAAAATATGGACAGATTGTTATGCCGATCTTTTAGGGCATCGATCCATCAGATGTAAGAAAACAGCAGGGGAGTTATGCAGATGCCTTTGCTCAACTTGAAGAACGTTTCAAGGACAGTATCGACAAGGTGCTCAATTGGAACAATGCTTTGACGAAAGCAGCCAGTCAATTCAAAAGGAACTTGGTAACTAACTCTGTTAATTGTCTTAATTTTCACTTGTGACCGTTATATTTATTATTAATACAAGATGGCAGACTTACTAATTATTGTTTGTCCTTCATAATCATATATTAACAGGAGGGAGAACCTTTTAGTTGATAGAGTTGTGAAAGATATTTTAACCAAATTGGATCGGAAATCGTCATGTGATTTAAAGGGCCTGGTTGGAATTGAAAGAAAAATTGAGCAAATTGAATCGTTATTGTGCATTCATTCACGGGATCTTTGCTATGTAGGTATTTGGGGCATGCCTGGTATTGGCAAGACCACCCTTGCCGGTGCTGTGTTTAACAGACTCTCTACTAAGTTCAAGGCTTGTTGTTTTCTTGCAAATGTAAGGGAGGAATCAGAAAGTCATGGACTAAATCAGTTGCGAAATAAACTTCTTCGTATGTTATTAGAGGAAGAAAATCTAAACATTGAGACTCCATCTGTGGGATCAAATTTTGTTGGAGAGAGGCTTGCCTGTACAAAGGTCCTCATTGTCCTCGATGATGTGAACAATCTAAACCAACTAGAACTTTTAGCTGGAGATCAGGACCAGTTTGGCCCCAGAAGTAGAATTACCATTACAGCTAGAGATGGGCGCCTACTTAAGGAAAGGGTTGATGATGAGAATATACATAAGATTAAGAGATTATGTTTTGATGAGGCTCTTCAGCTCTTACATTTGAATGCTTTCATAAGTAACTCTCCTGCAACAAATTATGCAGAGTTGTCGAAAGTGGTTTTAGATTATGCTGATGGCAATCCATTAGCTCTTAAAATTTTGGGTTCCTCGTTCCTTCATTGCAAGAGCAAAGAAGATTGGGAAGATGAATGGAACAAATTGAAAAAAATTCCAAGAAAAGAAATTCAGTATGTGTTGAGACTAAGTAATGATGGATTAGAAGAAAATGAGAAGGAGATATTTCTTGATATAGCATGCTTTTATAAAGGGATGGATGTTGATTTATATGCAAAAAGAATGTCAGATGTTCATGGTTGCTTTCAGACAGGAATTAGAGTTCTCATTGATATGTCTCTCATATCAATTTCAGAACGTAACTGCCTAGAGATGCATAATTTGCTACAAGAAATGGGTCAAGCAATTGTTCGTGAACAATGTATTGAAAATCCAGGAAAATGCAGCAGGTTGTGGATTGCAGAGGATGTCAAACATGTATTGGAAAATAAGATGGGAAGAAAATATGAACTTTCTGTGAGAAGACATGATGAACAGGTCACGTATGTCTAAAAATGTATTTTTCAGTGATTCAAATTTCATTGTATGTTGTATTCTCATTTATACTTTGCTCTTGGTTGTCAGGGAACAGCAAAAGTTCAAGTCATATTCTTTAACATATCTGAGATTAAAGAGCTACACTTGAGTCGTAAAGCCTTGAAAAAGATGTACAATCTAAGATTGCTAAAGATATATAATTCTAGCAATGACAAGTATGGCAAATTATACCTTTCTCAAGGTCCTCAGTATCTTCCCGATACTCTTCGTTATCTTCACTGGGAGGGATACCCTTTGAAAACTTTGCCATCAAAGTTTTTTTCCAGAAAATCTTGTTGAGCTTCGGATGCCCCACAGCCCAGTTGAGCAACTTTGGGAGAATGGCCAGGTATATATGCTTATTCTGTTAATTCTTTTTTAAAAAAAAATACATGTATAACGTTGTCTGGAAAGTTATTACTTCTTTCTATTAATTCTATTTATTTTGTTACAGAATCTTGTGAACTTGATAGAGATCGATCTTAGTTTTTCCGAGCATTTGACCGAAGTTCCTGATCTCTCTCACAGTCACCAAATTGAGAGTATAAATCTTTTGTTCTGTACAAGTTTGGTTCAAATTCCTTGTTATTTTCAATATATGGACAAGCTTACTTCTCTTGAACTTAGTTTCTGTACGAAACTCAAATATCTTCCGGATATGCCATGCAATATGGAAACTTCAATGTTAGCTTGGACTGCAAAGAGGAATTGCCTTCATCAGTTTGGTCTAGTGAAAAACTTGATGTCCATCATATTGGACATTGTCTGCATCTTAAGAACCTTCCAAGCAACGGTTGTAAGCTAAAATGCTCCAGTGATTTTACTCTACAAGGCTGCTCATCTCTTGTCAACTTTACGGAGCTTCCCTCCAATATGACAAGGTTAGATTTGAGTGGATCAGCAATAGAGGTATTGCCCTCATCAATCGAGCGTCTCTTTAGTCTCACCTCTATTGAATTGAAATACTGCAAAAGGCTTGTGACTCTCCCAGTGACAATTTGTAAGTTGAAATGTCTTGGGAGACTACGTCTCACTGATTGCACCGCATTAGAATACTTCCCAGAAATCTTGGAGCCTACGAAAGAACTGCACTCTCTGAGTTTGGCAAGAACAGCAGTTAAAAAGCTACCCTCTTCAATCCAAAATCTATCCCGTCTGATGACATTAGAGCTCCCTGGGTGCAAAAACCTTGATTTTGTCCCAAACAGCATCTACAATTTAAGCTGTCTTGACATTCTCAAGCTTGGTGGCTGTTTGAAACTTCACAAAAGTTGCCTCTTTCCTGTTTTAGCTGTTTAGAAGACCTAGACCTCAGTTACAGCGGTATATTAGAAATACCTGATCGCCTCATTTGCTTAAGCTCATTGATAAAGTTTGGAAGCATGATTGAGAGCATACCTACAAGCATCAAACAGAGCTTCAGTCTTTACCGGAGCTCCCGGCCTTATTTTGTCTTGAAGCACACGGCTGCACGTCATTGAAGACAGTGTCTTTTCATTTCTTCCTTTAACATGCTTGAAATATAGAGAGTTATTATATCCAATCCAATACTAGCGACCAAACAAACCCTTAAGGTATAAATAGGACTTTTGAGAGAGAGATTAACTGCACGTTTATTTACAAGTAATGGTAAGTGAACATGCCGAAGGTTTGGACGCAACACAACCTCAGTAATAATGGCAGAGCAGCTTGTTCAGCCACCAAATGGCTAAACTAGTAAGAGGAAAATAAACAGCAAAAGACAAAGCAGTAAAAACTGTTTTAAGAAAAAGGAAAAAAATGAATTGAATATTAGAACATATCGCTAGAGGAAGGGATTGAACCTTCGACCTTGTGGTTAACAGCCACACGCTCTAACCAGCTGAGCTACTCCAGCTGATTGGTAATTATGCACAAAGTTTCATACAAGAATTAATCGCGTCGTATTTTTCACGTATAGAGCCTGAGCTCATCCATCCGCTTTCGATTGCAAAGGCGCTTTTATTACCAAATCTTTGTTAAAATCTAAGCTTCAATTCAAAGCACTTGAAAGTGCTTCTTGAAGTAACACCTAGTAGGTGCTTCTCCAGAAATAGTTTTAGTTATTTATATCAAACACTGCCAGCTGAAGAAGATATGGCATCAATTCAGTGTAAAGTCAACCGGACCAGAGTAATTTAGATGGAACTTTGAGGGGCAGAGTAATAAACATATAACAGCAGTGCTGCAGCTGTATATTCCCTTTACAAAGAAAAAGAGACAAAGAAATAAAAAGAAAATACACTGAATATACATCATAGCATTGAAAAAGAGTGCTCAACATACAACATTAGGTAACCTACATAACACATACAATGGCAGGAATGAAATTCGATTGGCAACCCCAGCCAAGAATCAAAGAACAACTTAAAGTTCCTCAGGTCTCACGGTACTCTAGCTTTTCTCATGTCTAGCAGTATTCTATCTTATCACGCACAACTGCTGGGATCCATATCAGAAACGCCATATTGTGTGCGTCTGCACCTGCCCTATAAGCCTCCAGATCATTTGTTTTTACAGGGACACCATTCTGTTCAACGGTATCCTATCATTTTGACGAGGAGGAATCCTTTCAATTGGAGATATCACCTGTGGCATCGTCATACCAACTGAAATTATGATCTCTGCATTTCAGGGAGAAATATTGTCAAACCATCATGCAATAATAAACCATTTGCCACAAGTGCTACTCAACAAAAAGGTCTTGAAGATTTCTCTAGGAAAAAAAAATATACTAATCGCAATCATCCGTGGTTAACTGCCAAGTAAAATTAATTTTGTTTTTCACCCGAAGAAGTGAAAGGATTCAGTAAATGCAAAGTTAAGCATAATGGCAAGCTGTGCAAAGAAAAAATCCACCAAGTAATGGGATCTGTGTGAAAAAGCATTCAATCACATTGAAATACAAAGCCATGTTTAATATACAGCAAAATACCTGAAACTGAATTTCCTCCACTGAATCAAATCAAGGATAAAGGACCAAGAATGCAATTATTATTTTTGTTTATTTTCTAGCATACAACACCTTAAACTGATTACTTTTCAATTTACACCTACCTCTTTAAACACTTGACCGACAAAGAGAACTATTTCTATCTGAAAGAGCCATCAAGGAACTTCCATGGAACAATTGGCTTTTGATGAAACACCAGAATATGAGGAAACAGACTCATACATCATAATACTTACACTGACAACCCAGTAAAAATTCAAAACTATTTCAACCAAACTTCTTATGATTTGTTGTCCCTCAGTGACCTAATTCCATAAAAGCCAAGCTATCTTCTCAATATACTTAATGCCACTTAGGAAATCTCAGTCAATTATGTAGATAGGCATCAGTGCTTATTCACGTGTTTTCATTAAATTGTCAATCTAAGTTTTGTATAGTTCACCAAGGTTCAAGATTTAAAATTGAGGGTGCATTTGAACTAATCCGTTAATGCGAACACTTCAGAAATATAAAAAAGAAAACACTGAACATATAAACATATCAAACCTCTTGAAACATAAATCAGAATCTACTAAGTGTTTGAAGTGTTCAATTTTGTATTAGTCTATATATATGTATATGCATATGGTATAAACAGGACAAGTTAAATAATATTTGTATCATACTAGTCTATGCAAAAAGTTTCTAGTGAACAATATTTTCCTCCTCAATTGGTATTAAATAAATGGTAGTTAGTTCTTTATTTAACAGCCACTAAGAATAGCAGTTTTCATTGCCAAGCCTCCAACAAAAACAAGGTGAAGCCAGAGTCTTAGTGCACAATCATGAGGAGACAGACAAAAGCTAGCCAGGATTTGGCATCCTTGTATTTGAAGAAACTAAGAGCTCCATAAGCAGGGGTTTTTATGAAATCATTCTTGAACTCTTTCTACAAGAACTAACAGGACATTCTTTAGCTTACATCAAGACTTGAATCTAAAACCTGGGTTGCCCGTCCCACAGAATGCCACTTGAGCTAAAGCTATGAGTTTTGTCAACTTTATTCCTGTTTAGGTTAATTTTGTATGCTACTTTACTACCAGAATTAGAAGCGCGTCTGCTAAACCTGTAGAACATCCGAAAATCATAGCCAATAAATATTTATCCATCAACCTTTATTTGTTTCTTTCTTTGCTGAAGAACCATTAATCTTTTTGTTTTACTTTTGCATAAACCCCATTAGCTGTTGCACTGGCCCATTAACGTTAAACATAGGATTCCCCGGTTATAATGTATACAGGTTCTCAACATCTCCAGGAGCTATTATATTAGGGACCCATTTTCTCTTTTTGTCTATAAATTTTAGAAAAGTCATAAGGTAAAACAGATTGTATGCGAAACGATCGCGTCCATGACTGAAACATATATATAATATATGGTGCATCCACACGAAAGAGGAAACAAACCTATCCCTTCCCGCACGGACAAATTTGGCCGTATGATCTCTTCAGAATTGACAAGAAAAATATCACCAATGTATAGATGGTTTGTTGGGACATAAACACTACACAACTCCTCATCTCCATCATCCCTCTGTAGTCAAACCACCAATAATCAGATCCAAAAGGTACATGGTCATTATAAGAAAATCCAATATAAACTAAACCAACGTCCAAAAGGTACATCATCCCTCCAACCTGGTTTTGGAGGGAATCCGGTAATAGCTGTTATGATAGTTATTCCTCACCCATTCATTACCAAACAATATAAGCCATCATCTGATTCTAAAATTAAGTAGAAAACAACTCAGCAAGGTAGAACTTGGGACAAAACAATCTAACATACAAACTAAATCTGCTTCTTCCAAATCCAAACCAAACATTTTAATAAATAGAATATTGAAACATACCTGAAGGGTTACAGATGATGTGATAAAACCGAATGCGTATTCACCAAGCCGAGGATGACGGATAATTGCAACCTCTTTAAATGCAGTGGTATTTTGGTCTGTCACAAAGAGAGAGAGAATTATTTCTGACTATTAAATCTAAAATGGAGAAAAATAATAGACAAACATTGAATGAATTCCATGTCAGAAATACACCAATTATAACATGCACCATAGCATCCACTCACAAGCAACAGGGCACCAGAAACTTCCACTAGCTCAGGACAGGAAATGTTCAACCTAGATAGCACCAAATGGTATAAAATAAAACAATTTTCCTGGAAGTGGAAGGCCATTGCATGTGTGTGCTCATCACTTAACTTTTGGTTTACAATGGCAACAATACGGATCAGTAGTTTACTTCAAATAGGGGAATTATATTTCACGTTCATGCGATTATTCAACTTAAACCAAACAGCGTAATGGAAGCCCACATAAGAAGTGAGTTAAAATCAAACAACAGAATTTACCAAAAGCCTTATATGGTATACGTTCCTAGTGGCTTGACCTAAACTAAAATCACACCAAGAGACATTTTAGATAGGTTGGTGAGCCTAATAAACCAACCAACCAATTTCTGGGCTTGGCTTGATTCATTTGTTAAAAATTTCAGCTCAGGTCTAGCCTCAACTCATGTGAGACCTACATGCTTGCAAGTGGCTTGGCTCCTTTATAGCCCCAGATTTGATAAGAGAAAACATAAAACCTAAGATAATAAGGACGCAGCCATACAAACAGTTTAAAAAGAGGTAAAAAAAAGGACCTAGATATTGAAATAGCGGCAATTACCTGGAGAGATTGCAGAGCTAATTTGTTTGGAGGCTGAGTATATGTGCTTCATAAAGGGCATTCGTTTTATGAACCATTCCCCAATCCAGAAAACTGTTGCACCCATCCATGATGAAGCAAATATACCGACTAAGAATATAAAGGCAAGGGATGTGACAAATCCCAGGCCTGCAACAATAAAAAAAGAAGTATTCAATGTTGAAGCATACAAAAACATATGATTTCTGCTCAGAGATCTGGCAATTAACCACCCATGATGAAATTGACGAACAATTAATTATATTATCCAGAAGAACTCAGTATGAACTTATACTTCAGATATGATTTCTGCTTAGAACACTTTGAAACTTCAGATATAACCAAAAAGATTAAAGGTAGTCCTCTTTACATAAATTTTCCCTACATTAAGAAGTAATAATCTATGCTTTGCCACCACTAAAACGGTTACCCCAAATATGGTAATGAGGAGGTTTGGTGATTCACAATGACCTTCATCTACTTTTCTTCCTCGTTCTCCCATACTAATATTTGTTTATCCAGCTCCCTCCATATCAAATTTGGATAGTGATTGCAACTTGAACTACTTGGATACTTCCAAAAAATCTATTCAAGTACAATCCATATATTATTACTAGAAATGCACACATCACTTTCAACTTCATTAAGAATTAGTCATTGCATACCCAAAGTAAACATCAATTTGGTGCTTTTGAGTCATACCAAATATGCTAACCCCAAGCCTGGCATATATTGGACTGAAGAAACCATCCACAAACTGAACAAACCACCAAGTGATGAAGAATGTAACAGCGACAGGAAAGAGAACCATGCTGCAATTTTACAATTCAACCTAATATTGTTAAAATCAAACGAGATATACGAATCATAAAATCATGAAAAAGCTAGAGGAGAAAACAAATGCAAGAAAAAACAATCAGACCCAAATTATGCTCATTACCATCCGGTCATGAATTTCTTTGAGACCCAACTCTGGAGCACTGCATAGCATGCCTGATGAAATTCAAGGGTCAAAGCAGTACAGCAGGAACAAGAATTGTTTTGTAAGCTATATGCATTGCCAAATAATAAACAAAATAACTCAATAAAAAAAATTTCTCTTGCACTAACAGAACCAATAGGGTAGTGCTCTGCAGTAGCTAATGTCTCCAGCATGACTGACTTGTCCATGAGAGAGAGAGAGAGAGAATTTCAGTAAATAATGACTGTAAATAGGACTAGATGCAGGAAAAGACTAACATAAGTGCGTGAAACCACTTGATACAAAACCTACTTTGCACCATAATTTATTAACATTTTGGTTTTAGTTTTTAATTTATTATCTTTAAAGGTTCTCAGAACATAATATATTTGCACAAATGGTACTTCAAGCTTGGAACGAGTATGGAGAAATTAGCGATACTTCTTTATATTTTGAGGTGCTCTGCAGATCCATTGCTCAAAGACTATATCATTTCTAGTTTATTTAGAGCTCAAAATGAGCTTTGTGTATTGACATCCATTCTTGTTTATGGTAATCTTTTACCATCATAACAACCTCCAAGGGAGCTACCCAAGTAATTATACCCATGTTTTATACAGAGCCCCTAATTTCTCTATTTTTCTCCAAGCATCTCATAGCTCCAGAGCCTCCAAAAGCTAATTGGGAAAAATTCAGCATTCAACTATTAACTTCACAAACAGGAAGACCAATTAAGAGATCAGCCAAGTTCCACTAACATAAATACATAAACATAAACTCATTATGGTTGTTCAAATTCACAATCATTTTTTCTCACTTAATTAAATCCCCAAACTTCATAGATTTCCGAATTGGGAAGATATTTTTCTATAGTGATAGAGAGGTTGAGGGTTGAGAGAGTAATAGACAGACAGACCTCGCGAGTGGAGGAGTTGGGGGAGCTTGGAGGAGACTTGGGAACATCTTCTGAGTCGGCTAGCGCCAGCGGACTCGACGTGGACTCTTTAGCTTCCGCCATTCGGCTTCGCAGTTACTTCCAGTTACAGACCAACGTAAACAGAGAGGGAGACTCGTAGGAGAGGGGGAGACACAGATCGCAGTTTGTGTGGACTCAGACTCTTCCCAGGCCTTCTGTTCCGTGTCCTCTCCGGGTAAAGACCCTGCAGTTGCTCCCCCTGTTTGGCTGCGGGGATAACCTCTATACCTAAGACGGTTTAACAAGTTTAACTGTAATTGTTTCTGAGCGAGGGGCTGTAGCTCAAATGATAAAAAGGCAATAATCACAACTACACTACTATTCTCTTCGCAGACACAATGTTTATGTACACGTAAGTCTCAAATAAAGACGCAAGACTCAAATGAAGGATACACTAGCCCTGGGCACGGTTCGGGTCGGGTCAAAATTTGGCGACCCATGGCCAAACAGAAGAGCTCAGTTCTGGTTGGGTTAGAGAGAAACCCGAAAATAGTAGAATCGGAAATGGGCTCGGTTCTGTCGGTTCCGTTTTGTTCGGTTTGGGCCTGAGCCCATTTTTACCATTTTAAAAAGCCCAAATTGTATTTATTTTCAGCGAAAAAAAAAAGCCCAAATCAAATTTTTTTAGCAAAACAAAGCCCAAATCAGATTCACTTTCAGCCCAAAACCCTTTTTTTGTTGTCAAATTGCCAAAACCTATTCAATTCTCATGATCAAGCCCAAAACACTTTTTACTTCATTTTCAAAACCTGAAATTATGTAAATTCAACCTATAAAAATCCATAATTCCAATCTAAGTTTCTAAACTAAATAAATCTCACATTCAAAACCTGAAATTATGTAAATTTAACCTATAAAAATCCATCACTCCAATCTAAGTTTTTAAACTAAATAAATCTCACACACACATTCAACCAACCAACCAAGGAAAAGAAATATAATTTCTTACAAACCATTACAAAAAATAATACAAATACCAAATTAAACTTATGAAATTAAATATTACAACCCATCACAAAAATACACATGAAGATAATGTCCTTGCAAAAAATCTGCTGCATCCATTCTTCCAAAAGCATTAACAAAGTAATCTGCACAACATTTAAAAGAATTAACACAAAATTTCACCATCAACAAATCATAATTAACATAAGATGCAAGAAAACTACCTTCCAACATATCTTAATCACACTAAGAAGGAGAGTCTTATTCAAATTTGTCGTGGATGTTTTACTCCCCATTTCTACAAAATATAATAAAATAAATCAAACCTATTTGAGTTAGAACACATAAAAATAAGAACAAAATCATATTCAAATATACTTATATAAATGAAAATATTACCCATTTCAATTGATTCATAGAACTCCATCTCCTCAATGCTTGGCACATATTGCAATGAAGATATATCTTCGGACCTTATCCAATTTTGAGAGCAAATCAAAGCCTCAACCATCCTAGGAGACAATGAGCTTCGAAACGAGTCAATCATTCTCCCACTTGTGCTAAAACAAGACTCGAAGCTATTGTGGAAGTAGGGATTGCAAGCACATCCTTTGCAATTGATGCCAAAGTAGGATACTTGAGCCCATTTATTCTCCACCACCCTAGTATATCAAACTCCTCATCAATGGATTCAAGTGGATCCAACAAGTACCTATCCACTTCATGTGTTATAACCACATTCTCACTCTCTTGTTGAATTTTTTTCCACTTTTTCATCATGGTTTTTCGCTTACGACCTCCAAAAACCAAAGAAGAGTCGGTTTCATTGTTAGTACTACCACCACTCTCATTGGTAGTACTAGTAGCACCCATATTGTTACTACAAGGCTTATACACTTCATACATATTCATAAGAAGTTGTTTAACCTCATTTGTCTTTTGAGCCACCAATCTATCACAAATAGGGTCATTTTCAAATATTTCTTCAAAGATGTGCTTCAAATTGCGAAGCTTGAATCTGGGTCAATCACAACTCCTATCATCAAGAATGGGTTCACTTTATGAAGTTCACCCCAATATTTATCATATTTCTTCTTCATTGATGCTGCCATATCATTTAAAAGAGTATCCATGACTGCCCGTTCGTCAATAGGAATTGTAACATCATATCTATACAACTCCCGAATCTCCCCATCTATGGCAAGCAAGTCATGGAAGGTTGAGTGTGATGTTGGATGCAAAGAAGCTGAAATTTTCAACGTGACATCATAGAAGGTCTTCAAAAACATAACAAATGTCACGGCTTTTTCCCAATCTTCATCATTAGGTGGACCCACCCTCTTATTAGACTTAGACTTTCCCTTCCCTTTCCCACTTCCTTCAATGACTTCAATTCTCTCGTCATCTCCTTCATCTTCCTTGAAGTACATTAAGTAGGAAGAATCGGGATCATCCCCATTCTATCAAAGGCTTTTCGAAATTTCAATGCCGCATCAAGCATCAAATAAGTGGAGTTCCACCTAGTGGGCACATCCATCACCACCAACCCTTTGCACTCTATTTTTTCCGTCTCAACACACATTTTGAAGTAACTCAACCGAGAAGGTGAGGACCTCACAAACTTGACCGCATTACGGATTGCCACAATTGAGCTTTCTAATCTCTTCAAACCCTCCTTAACTATCAAGTTGATTATATGAGCACTACACCTCATATGCATGTGAACTCCTCCTAACACACTATTCGAATCTTTCCACCCATTTATTTTCTTCCTCACATATTCAATTGCCTTAGTATTGGCAGCTGCATTATCTGCGGTAATTGTGAGTATCTTCTCATGTCCCCAATCAATCAAGCAATTTTCAAGCAATTTCCCAATGCTCTCCCACTTATGACTATCAATTACACAAAAATTTAAGATCCTTTTGTGCATTTTATAGTCGGAATCCACAAAGTGGGCAGTCAACACCATGTAATTAACATTTTGAACCGATGTCCAAGTATCGGTTGTAAGACATATTCTATGTGAATGAAGATCAACTTTCAACTTCTCCTTCATTTTTGTGTACATTTCTAGAAATCTTCTTCCAAGAGTTCTACGAGATGGCGGATTAAATTGTGGGCATGCAACACTACAAAATTCCCTAAACCCTTCACCCTCCACAAAGCTAAAAGGTAGCTCATCTCGAACCACCATCCTAATACAAGCATCCAAACAATCATCTTTGTTAAACTTCCTAGAAACAAGAGCATTACCCTTGGATGCATCAAATGCGAGCGTCCGTGTGCTCTTATCCTTGTGCCTATAAGGATATTGCAAGCATTGTTTGTTTATATGCTTCCACATGTTGCTAGTACCATTTTTCTTGGTATCACTAGCATAAGTAGCACTACAATACTTGCACTTAGCCCTTTTTTCAATTTCCTTTCTTTTAGTCTCATCTACCCCTTTCAAATCCAATACGAAGTCATACTTTTCAAAGTGTTCCCACACATCACTCTCCTTCTTACAAGGTTTCCTTTTCCCGGTACTAGGTTCTAATGGTGATGGTGTTGGATTTTGTGATGCTGCTGTAGGAGGTACAACAGCATCACTACAAGGTAGAGAATCATCATTCCCATGCATTTGAGCCTCATTAGAAGCAGGTTCCTATTCATAAACAGAGTAAAACCATATTTAAACATAGCCAAACAAAGTTTAACTACCCATAAACATATTAAAAGATATATCCGATTGAAAAAAAACAGATTTAAACTGTCAAAACTGATTTAAACTATGCATACAACTCCCGAAACATATATCCTATCCAACAATCAGACTACAAAAACAGATTACAAATTACATAATACAAAAACAGATTACAAAAACAGACTACAAAAACATATTACAAAAACAGAGTATAAAACCAGATTACAAAAATAGATTATAAAACAGATTTAAACATATTACAAACACAGATTTAAACAGATTGCAAAAACAGATTTAAATAGATTATCAAGACAGCTAATATGTACTCCATTTAAAAATTTTCCAAACTTTCAACGCTCAAAGAAAAGAACGACGCTAAACAATCGTGAATGAAATCAAAAAAGGGTTAGGTTACAAACAAGCTTCATTCCTTTCAATGCCTCCAAACCAAATAACCTTAAATACCCATTGCTCTAAAAAAAGTCCTAAAATTAAAACCAATATCTGAACTGCATGCCTTAATCTTTAATATGTAACTAACCATAATTCATTCAAGAAAATTGAAGTATCAAGCATGAACAATGTCAGATTGCAAATAAAAAGACAATACAAAGCTAGAGCAATTTAGCCCTGCTTTATTAGCTTCAAGCATGTTTTTCATCATTAAGAATAAGATATCATTATTATGCAAGTTTCCACTTAACAATTATGTAATTAGTTTACGTGATTAATAAAAATATTTTGGGAAAAAAAACCTACTATTTCGCAAGGTCTCTGATTAATTATCAGATTGCATTTTATAGTCACATCCTGTACATTAGACTAATTAGAATTTTCGTTTATAAAAATTAAAAACCTACCAAAATCAGTTTACTGTAAAACTATATGTCTCTGTTTGGTTGCTGTGAATTAATTGCGAAACCTTAAGGGATTCATCAGAGAGACTCATTGCAACCCTAATTTGTATAATGCATGATACTTACAGTTCATAATTTCTTTGTAAATTTCAAATAATCATCAAAACACAGCATAACCTATATGGTAAGGGTAAGGGAGAGGAAGCCTCTACAAGGTAAGGGTTTGAGAGAGAGCAACAAGCGAGCAAGAGAGAGAGAGAAGGAGAGACAGATAAAGTATTCTCAGCACCGTATTCTCAGGATGAAAATGTGGCGTGAAGTTTTCTTACCTCTACATGTGGGAGTGGGAACAATCAACAATGGCTTGCTTCGATGGAAATGTTGGCTGCTTGAACCGGTTGGGCTGGGATTGACAAGAACCGAGTGGGGCTTTGTTTGGCCGTCTATGGAAACAGAGTGGGGTTGTGGCTACCTCAAGAGTGCAATGTGTGCATGCCCAAAGCAGAGAGGGTGATGTGGGTTAGGTTTAGGTCGACTCGATCGACCGATCGATCGATCGAGAGAGAGAGAGAGAAGGGGCGATACAGCGCACGAGAGATCGTGAGAGCGATGAAGGAGCGGACAGATCGTCGCCGAAATTTCGAGGTCGATTGAAGATCCGAGGTGAGATCGGGAGTGAGAGGCGCCCAGCCCTTAGGTCAAAAAGAGAAGAAAAATGAAATGAAAAAAGAGAAGAGGAAGAGATCGAGAGAGTCGCAGAGATGAGGTGAGGGTTACGGAAAAAGAAAATTTCGAGGATACGCAAAGCAGATGCACAAGAAACTCTTTTGGCCAATCAAATAACGCCACATGTAACATATATATATATATATATATAAATATTGAGCGGTTCGGTTCAGTTCATCGGTTCAAAAATTAGACCCGAGAGCCGAACCGTTGACCTTTGGTTCGATTCAGTCCATGGTTGACTTTTTCGGTTTGGTCAAAAAACACTTTTTTTCGGTTCGGTTTGGGTTGGTTCGGTCGGTTTGATCGGTTTATCAGTTTTTTTGCCCACCCCTAGGATACACTGCTAAAATATGAAAATTATGAGAGAATATTTGTTTATGGGAATTTTCTATGTATTCTTCTCCTTGTAGGAGGTCATATTTATAATACAATAAAACTTGAATGGACTAATAAATAATAAATTCCTAAATCTATTTACAGTAGGAAATCAGGAATTAAAGTAAATCAATTACAAATAAAATAGGAATCCTTGGTGTGTAAGGAAAGTAAGTCAATATCCACAAGTCACGCCAACACTCCCCCTCACGTTGGTGCATAGATGTCGCCAATGCCCAACTGATCCAAAGTGAATTGTGGAATGCTTTATCGAAATCGCCTTTGTCAAAATATCCGCCAATTGATCCTCGGATTTTACAAAAGGAAATCAAACACTTTAGCCTCAAGCTTCGCTTGATGAAGTGTCGATCCACCTCAACATGTTTAGTACGATCATGCTGAACCGGATTCTATGCAATGTCCATAGCACCTTGTTGTCACAAAAGAGATTCATTGTAGATGTAGGTTTATACCCAAGTTCAGATAAGCAACTTTCTTAACCAAAGAAGTTCACAAATCCCTTTAGTCATGCCTCAACTCGCTTCGTGACCGATAAAGCTACTACATTCTGCTTCTTGCTCCTCCATGTCATCAAATTACCTCCACGAATGTGAAGTAACCCGATGTGAATTTTCTATCATTACATTACCCGCCTAATCTGCATCCAATAACCATCAATATTTAGATGACCATGCTTTGAGAACATAAGTCCTTTTCATGCAGACTTCAAATATCTAAGTATCCAAGAACTCTGCATTCATGTGGTCTTCACTTGAGAGTGCATAAATTGATTGACAACGCTCCTTGCATAAGCAATGTCCAGTCGAGTATGTGACAAATAGATCAATCTTCCCACTAACCTTTGGTATCTTTTTTGTTAGTTGGAACTTGATTCGGATATTCTCCAAGATGATGATTCGAACAATAGGAGTGTCCGCAGGTTTGCAATCTAGCATTCTGTGTCTGTCAACAAGTCCAAGACATATTTCCTTTGAGAGAGAAATATGCCTTCTGTGATCGAGCCACCTCAATTCCCAAGAAATACTTGAGTCCACCTAGATCCTTCATCTCAAACTCAGTAGCCAAATAGTCTTGTAGCTGTGATATTTCCTGTTTATCATTCCCAGTAATAATCATATCATCAACATAAATTATTAATGTTGTTACCTTCCTTTCCGATGTTTCAAGAACAAAGTATGATCTGAGTTGCACTGTTTGAAACCATTGTTCTTCATTGCCATGGTGAACCGTCCAAACCATGCACGTGGTGACTGTTCAACCTATACAATGCTTTTAAGTAGCCTGCAAACTGTTCCAGTCTGAGTAGTATTATAACCGGGAGGAATGTCCATGTACACCTCCTCCGTGAGTTCGCCATGTAGAAAAGCATTCTTTACATGAAACTGGTGTAGTGGCCAATCCAAATTAGCTGCAAGGGACAATAAGACTCTGACGGTGTTTAACTTTGCAACTGGAGCAAAGGTTTCTTCATAGTCTATACCATAGGTCTGTGTGTACCCTTTTGCCACAAGTATTGCCTTGTATCGCTCGATAGATCCATCTGCATTGTGTTTTATAGTAAATACCCATCTACATCTGATAGTCTTTTTTCCTCGTGGTATAGTCTCCAATGTCCAAGTCTGATTTTTCTCAAGAGCTTTCATCTCCTCTTTTATAGCTTGGACCCACTTAGGATCTTTCAATGCTTCAGAGACCTTGGTTGGAATATGGATAGCAGACAACTGATGCACAAAAGCCTTGAGTGGTTCAGACAACTTCTCAGTAGATATATGATTTGCAATTGGATACTTGGATGTCTTGCCAATATCAGGTGAATAGCGGTTTGGTGGCTTCCCACGATTTTGCCTGAAAGGAAATTGATATCCAATAGTTTTATCCTCTAAATGCACAAGTCTAGTAAGAGTAGTTACCTCAAGGATATTCTCGGAGATTGGTCTTTGGTACCTGTTGAGTTAGAGGGGTCTTCATCTTGTTGTTCTGTATTGTCCAGTAGGTGTGAGACTCAATCGAAATATATTCGTATGGATCAGGTGGGTCAGGTAATTGATCGCTATGAATGGGCGATTGGTCACTTTTCGGCAGAGAGTAATCTTGTGCTCCAGACTCGGGATGATCAATCATTTCACATAGGAGAATTTCTTCGCTTTCCAACTTGCCCCACCCCGCTCTTCATTTCAGATCTCCTCCAAGCGTAGAATTGAATGATGGGTCATGGAAGAACAGCTCAAATTCCAGAAAGGTCACATCCAAAGTGACATAGGTACGTCGGGTAGGAGGGTGATAACAACGGTAGCCTTTCTGATGAGTGGCATAACCCACAAAAACACAACGAAGCACACATGGATCAAGTTTACTACGTTGATTTTTGTGGAGATGAACGAAAGCCACACATCCAAAGATTTCGGGGTGTGAGTACCAAAACAGAGGCAGAGGTCTGTGTTGCGCAAGCACCTATAAGGAAGTTTTAAAAGTCAATACACCAGAAGGCATGCGGTTGATTAGGTGAACTGCAGTGACAATAACATCATCCCAGTGATGGCGAGGAACATGAGCGCCAATCAAAAGTGCTCGGGCGGTTTCAAGAAGATGTCGATTCTTTCGTTCAGCAACACCATTTTGTTGCGGTGTCTGAGGACAAGTCATCTCATGGATAATTCCATGTTGTTGAAAGTAAGTCTGAAAGTCATGATTGACAAATTCTCCACCATTGTCGGAGCGAAAAATCTGGATTTGAGCATTAAACTGAGTTTTTATCTGTTTGTGGAATGACTGAAAACGGAAAACACTTCGCTTTTATTCTTCAGCAAATAAAGCCATGTCATCCGTGTACAATCATCTATGAATGTGACAAACCATCGAACACCATAAGGAGCAGTAATATGTGAAGGTCCCCAGACATCGAGTGAATTAACGTAAATGGAGTAGTACACTTGTTCGTACTCAACGGGTAGGGCACACGGTGACTCTTAGCCAAAATACAAGTATCACATGTGAAGTCAAGTCCTTGAAACCGAGAATAAATCTGGTATAAGATGCTTCATATAACTAAAAGACGGATGTCCCAATCGACGGTGCCACAACCAAATTTGCTTTTGTTTGCTATCAAAGGGATGTGTCACACTGTTAGCCATGCCAGGACTGAAGTCATCGACATAATATAACCCCCCTCTCTTAGTACCACGACCAAGAATCTCCTTAGTGTGAATATCCTGAAGCAAACAAAAACTCGGGTAAATGAGTACACAACAATTCAATTGTTCAGTAAGCTAACTAACGGACAACAATTTAGTGGATAAAGATGGAACAAGTAAAGTATTAGACAGTGTGAGAGAGGATGAGAGTGCAACAGTGCCAACCCCTGTCACAGGATAAGTAACACCATTGGCATTTACAATACAGGTTCGTCGAGGTTGTGTAGTATTTAGAAAATCATCAGGATCAAACGTCATATGATCAGTTGCACCGGAATCAATTATCCAACTCATAGAATCAATCTTATCGGAAGTATGGAATCCATAACCAGTACCATTACTGGTCGTATTGCATTGTCCTCAATCTTTAAGAGTAGCCCACCAATCGGGGTAGCCATGCAATTTAAAACAAGTCTCACGAGTGTGTCTCGAATCACCACAATATGCGCAATCTAGTCCATGTGTCGGTGTCGTTAGTCGAGAAGTCATAATCTGTGCAGCGGAAGATGCATAGGATATGGTAGAGTAGGAATTTGGATCGAGATCTGAGCCCGAGTCGGGCCGGAGTCGAGTCGAAATCGGGATCGAGGTCCAATCATAGACAAATTGGGGTTGTGGTCATCATTGGAGTTGGGGTCGAGGTCATCTTCGAGTCGGGTCGGGTCGTCCGTCATAGTCGAGCTCGAGGTTGGGGTCGTCAAAATAGGATCCTAATTCCCGATTGGATTCGGGGTCATCAAAATAGGATCTTGATTTAGGATCAAATTCGGGGCCAAAGTCTGCAGATCTGTAGGAGCTGAGCCATTTGGGCACTCAACTCAGGTATGGTTGGTTGAGAAGGAGAGAAAGAGTCGGTGGTGCTACCTCCATGAGGGTTGAAAAAATCATCAACCCCCATAACGGAGGCGGGGGTTTGAAACTAGAGTCAGCAATTCCGAGATCGCCACTCTGATACCATGCTAAAATATGAAAACTATGAGAGAATATTTGTTTGTGAGAATTTTCTATGTATTCTTCTCCTTGTAGGAGGTCATATTTATAATACAACAAAACTTGAATGGGCGAGTAAATAATAAATTCTTAAATCTATTTACAGTAGGAAATCAGGAATTAAAGTAAATCAATTACAAATAAAATAGGAATCCTTGGTGTGTAAGGAAAGTAAGTCAATATCCACAAGTCACGCCAACATACACTAGGAGTTTTAAGTTTACATGAGTCTCAAATATAGGACATGCATGAGTTTAGAATAAAAGACATGCTATAAGTCTCAAATAAGGATACTAAAAGACTTATTTTGCTTTCAAGTTTCATGTACGCATAAATAAAGGATATACTAAGTGCCAGTTTGACATTGCTTATTTGGGGTGATAAGTGATTTTTTAAAAATTTTGAGAAACCCAACCCGTTTGGTAAACTGTGAGAAAATCATTTATTGTTAAAAATTGCTGTGAGTGAAAGCTATAAGGGAAAGCAGCTAATGAGGTGCTTTCATTTTCTGATTATGCAAGAATCAGTTTCGAAGAGGCACTGGATTTAATGATTATGCGGCAACCATTTTTTGATTATGCGTAAAATCAATACCAACAACACTTTTAATAAAATTTTTACCAAATGCCAAATTGCTTTCTCTCACAACTGATTTCTCCCACAGCAAATCAGGATTATTTTCATATAAAGCAATGTCAAACTGGCCCTAAGTGCCCGTTTGACATTACTTATTTGAGGTGATAAGTGATTTATAAAAAAATTTGGGAAGCTCAGCTCGTTTGGTAAACTATGAGAAAATCACTTATTATTAAAAATTAGGGAGTTTCACTAAAACACCCAAAATGGGGGTTGAAATTATAAAAAAACCCAAGCACTATTTAAACATATAAACACACCCAAAACCCATCATTACACACACTCAAAACCCATTTATAAACACACCCAAAAAGTTGACTTTGGGGTTGATTTTGGGTGTGTTTCTATGTTTAAATAGTGCTTGGGTTTTTTTATAAATACATGTCTAGGATTGGGTTTATTTATAAATTTGTATAAAAATTATTGTGACAGAAAGCAGCTAATGAGGTGCTTTCATTTTCTGATTATGTAGGAATCAATTTCGAAGAGGCATTGGATTTAATGATTATGCAGCAATCTTTTTTGATTATGTGGGAATTAGCACCAACAACACTTTTAAAAAAATGTTTACCAAAAGCCAAACTGCTTTATCTCATAACTGATTTCTCTTACAGCAAATTTGATAGCTATTATTTTCACAACACAAATGTCAAACTGTCCCTAAATGACTAATTTTGCTTTTGGGTTTAGTGAATGGAGGCCCAAGGTACTGTGGGCTGCTTATTATGAGGAGTTACATTTACAATTTTGTCCTTTTTTTTGCATAACCAAGCACACCCATGACCTCCACTTCATAACAAGTGCCCTTAACCAACCAAGCTAAGTTTTACTTTGTGTTTATCTTGAATTTTTATAGTATTTCTATTATATTCACTAGCCTCTCCACACGTGCTTCCGCGCCTGCTAGAGGTTTTTTTATTTTTATTTTAAATTTATTTTATAATTAAAAAATATAATGGGTAGTTGTGCTTCATAAAAATAGGATTCATTATCCAATTTTTCTTTTAATTTTAATTTTTTTAATATGAAAAAGTGTGAATTTACCATATTATCCTCATTTAATTAATAATTTCAATTCTTAATGTTTGCATTAATCAATGGCATTCTCGGGTATTTTGAATGTTTTACCATTCTCTACCTTTTGCTTTATATATATAGATGAACATCAACTTAAATCCTTTCTCTTTTCATTTACACAAATTATCATTTTCTATTATGTTTATACTCAAAACTGGATGACCAATGGTGGGTCCAAACTTAAAGATGATGTGTGATCTGCCTTCGGTAGGTGCCTCCCTTCAGCAAGCCAAGGACTGTCTGTAAGGAGAAGAAGGAAAGACAAAGAGTGAGACCTTGGGTACTGGTGTGGTACCAGCCGAAGGCCCTCCGATGCTAAAGTTAGCCAAAGGAGAGATGAGGTAGCTATTAACAGAGCAGGGGTATAAATGTCAAGTTGATGCTATCTTGTGCCCTGGAGGTAAGGGGTTCCATTTATAACGGTATGAGGGTGTTCATTTGGTGTAAACTTTCAATGTGGGACTCGTGGAAATGGCCTAAAAGGGTGCCACGAGTCCTAGTGAATATGTTCAATATGAAACCTCGTGAGGTACCTTCAGTAGGCAGAATTGGCACGGGGTATCGAAGGTCCCCATCAATTGGCGAATATGAGCCTCAACAACTGGGTTGGCCAATGTGGGCTTTTATGGACCTTTCTTGGCATCAGGTTCCTTTAACATGTCATGGCTTGTGGGTTCGATCAAATATGGTACAAACAAGAGCCTTATAAGTTCCCGATTGAGAAGGGACTTCTTGGTTGGGGACTTGCACGTGTTTTAAGCATTTTGACCCAGAGCCTCGGCACAAAGATTTAAGCTAGTTCTCCATACTTTCTGATGATAGTCTCATAATTCCCCAAGTCTCCAACCAAGGGGTTGCTTGGAATGAGGGTACTTGGACATTAGCTACCAAACGACAAGCTTAGAGTGGTTCCATGGGGCATGTAATAGGGCCCTGCCAAACGGTATGGAAAGTGGTAGTTCAATCATGTGCACCTGCTGTTCAACATGCAAGGGTGAATGGGAGGGAATGGGAGGAGCATGACCCTATGCGGCTGCCGCTCGGCATGTGTTGATGACTTGAGTTGGTTGTTGAATCGCAACGCACTTTGAGATTCCTTGGAACTGGTGGCATGGGATAGTAGTTGTTGCATGTTATGATGTCTAGGCTTCTATGCACGCACTGCTGGGTATTTAATGCCAGTAGTGGACACGTGTCACCAGGGGGCTGCCATAATGATGGCGTCTTTTTGCTTCTTGATGCTATACCATGAGTATAAACAGAGCGAAGGTCGAGTTGGAAAAGCCCCGCTTAGTGTTGAGAGAAAAAATTTGGGCTTAAAAGAGGCGATTTCTGGCGAGTGAATTGTAGCAAGAAGGTAATTTGGACATGCGGTTTCTAGTGAGCGGCGATTTCTGGCGTTCTTCACCACTGTGCGAAACAAGATATGTAGCCTCAGCCCTTGTCCTAGCAAATCAAAGTGCATGATTTTTTTTGAAGTTTTTCATGAACATATATGAATTTGCATGAACTTGGTATGTTTAACATAGGCTTTGATGCATTAGGATCGAGTAGTTGGATTTGAACATGGCATTTAATTTCCTTTCACTTGTATTTGTAGATGTCAGAGAGCGAGTCAGAGTATGAGCATAGTCCTGCAGTGTTCAATGTGGATTCATCGAACAATAATCAGGCTACCGATTATGGGGGTGCCGAATCAAATGGCACTGATCTAGAAATATTGGATGAAGAGCATTTGGTGGTGCCTGTTGAAGCTGTGGGTACTTCACATCCTATTTCGAATTCTCTCGCAGGCTGTTGATGCGGTTAAGTACTTAAAGTTTCGGCGAGGTATTGGTGTGACGGATAAGTATGCAAGCCATCAATCAAGACTTCTACATCGGGCCATGGTGATCAGTGAAGGTTCCACATCCGTCCCTACAGAGGGAATCTGAGCGTGGTTGTAGGCAACCAGTGAGTGCCGATGGCTCAGCCGAAAGGCTCGGTCTTTGGCGTGGATTTCCTGGTGCCAAATATGGTAACAAATTGGGAGTTGGCCAAGATCCGGGCGAACTATCACATTCCAGCATCAGTAGGGATGCGGCTCCTTGGTTTGTTGGAAATAGCAAGCAACCCAAACGGTGAAGTTGTCTTTTTTACCGATGTGCTCAAGTATGGCCTTCGGCTGCTGTTGAGGCCATTGGTATAAAGGATATTAGCGCAGATTGATTATGTCGCAAGGCAATTTAATCCGGACTTCTAGATAATGCTTGGATTAGGGAGTGAAAGACTTCATGACTAGGGTGTTGAGCTCGCAAAACAACATGAAGACATTAATGGGTACTAATGTCTGATAGTTAGGAATCAGCTACCAGGGAGGCCGTAAAAAGTATATCCCTGCCTCATTTCAAACAATCGGTAGGCCCGGGGGGTGTCATTTGACAATCTGTCTAGGTCTATTTTTCTGCACGTAGAAGCTGTTTCATACCGATATTTTATGCATTGATTGTTTTGTGACGTTTCTAAGCAAGCTGGGTTATTTTGTGTGCAGTTTATTTGAAGTAGTCGAGCACATCGAAAGGGGACATTGGAAAGTTCGGAAGAGTGAGAAGGAAGGTTGCTGAAGACGATCGATTCTCTAAGATGTTGTTGAGCTTTGGCAACCTGTTCAAGGTGAGGTTGATAGGTAAAGCTAAGAAGTTAAGGAGAAAGAAAGAAGAGAGTAAGTTGTTCGTCTACCGTTTGGCAGTTTCTTTTTGCCCATCCCTTCGGTATCCTAGTTGGTGGTAATTTATGTTGATCCTCTACTAATATACATTTTGTTGCAGTGGCAAGAGGAAAGATCAAGAAGCATCCTGACCCATTTATGGAGAAGAAATGAGGAAATTCATTTAAGCCATTTGATTGAGGTGACAGCTTTTGATTAGGTCAATGAAAGACCAAGAAACATCCTGACCCTTTGATGGAGAAGAAAGTGTTGGTGTAGTAGAGTAGAGCCAAACCGAGATCATAGAAAAACTTTTTCATCAAAAGTAACATGTCTAGAAATAGAAAAAGATAAAATTCAATTAATTATCAGATGTATTGTCGAGGATTAGAGCTTGCATTGCACCTGGTTAATGGGGCTCATAATTTCAAGATAAGTGTACAGCCTTGTGGATGTAATTGCGGATTTGAGTTTATCAGTTTAACACACCTTGCATTTATTACTTGATTATTTTATTAATCGATTTTCACCATATTCTCAATTCATTGACTGGCCAATATATTCAGTGTTTACAGAAAATTTTAAGTCGAAATTCATAAAAGCAACCAATAATGAAAAGAAAACATAAACACACATTTTTTACTCCAAAAAGCTAACTTGTGTTAAGAATAGGGATGTAGCCAAGGATAACATAAACAGCCATAGGCTTTCATGAATTGATAATCTGGTGCACAATGACACAAATTTTGGAGAGGTGAGATGAAGTTGATACAAGACAACGACATTCTATTTATGAGATAGACTGTCGTTTGTGCAACTTCAACCCAATATTTCAAAGGAAGATTTGACTATGCAAAAAGAGTCCTAGTAAGCTCAATGATATGTCGATGCTTTCTTTCGGCTATCCCATTTTGTTCAGGTATGTGTGGACATGAAAATTGTTAGATAATTCCATGAGAAATGAGAAAGTGTCTGAAAGCATTACTAGTGTATTCTCCTCCCCCTCATTGTCATTGCCAAGAATTTTGATTTTATGATCAAATTGATTTTCTATGAGTAGCTTGAATGATTGGAATACTTGGAAAGCTTAGATCCAACAAAAACAAGTGAAGTCATCAATGAAAATAATATAAATCGATAATGAGACACAGAAGATTGAAGGGGCTAGTCCTCAAATATCAGAGTTTACTAATTGAAAAGATACACTAGAATTACAAGAGGAAGGTTTAAAAGACAATTTTGAGACTTTTCCTAATTAACAATCTGAGTATAGAGGAAGTTGATTCAATGAATCGGTTACATTGATTTTGTTCTTAGCTAAGAGTTGGCGAATAACTTGTTGAGAAGGGTGGCCTAATCGTTGATGTCATAATGGTGTAATGGTTAGTTGTGAGCCTTAATGGTGGAGTGTGGCTTGGGAAGGAGTGACCAGGACTGTTCCTACAAGTCAAGGCAGTGTGGCCTTTTTGAAAACAAAGTTGACATGTGATTCTGTGGTTGAAGTAGTTTGTGGGACGAAATGAGGGCATGTTGGAGAATGATGGTAGTATGGTGAACTTGTTGAAATTTCGATTTGAGTGAAAGTTAGAAGTGGATTGGTTGTTGGGGTTATTGTGGGGTAAAGGACGTGGATGTTGAGAGTTTTGATGATATGGTGTGAAGGCAATGGTTTGTGGTTCAGAAAGTGTGGGAATACGCTTACTTAGAGCCATTTCTTCACTTAGGAGAAGACCGTGAAACTCTTCAGCATTGACTGTCTCAAATTGAACCCGGATAGAGATGGCAAATGAGTCATATTCAGGGGGTAAGCCATTGAGAACATGGGCCACAAAATCTGTGTGAGCAAGTGGTGAACTAGCTGCAGTAAGAGCATCGAAAATTTGCTTAATGAGCTGTAAGTATTCAACAATTGAGAGAGAGCCCTTTTTGAGTGTTTGAATTTTTGTCTTGAGCTGGAAAAGATGAGACTTTGTTGTGGAGGAGAACCTTTTCTCGAGATTTAACCAAAGGTCATAATCGGTGTTGGAACCTACTATATAAGGAAGAATGCTTTCAGTGAGAGAAGCATTGATGATGATTTTGCAACTGAGATCCTTTTTATTCCAAAGCATAAAATAGGGGTTTTTGTGATTTGTTAGGGGGAGGCAGTGGATGTTTGCTTAGTTGTGGTTGTGAGGAACTAAGGAGGGCAAGGTTCTGATCCATCAACAATGCCAATGAGATCATAGCTCTTGAGAATAAGGAGAAATAAATCTTTCCACAAAATGTAGTTGTCACAGTTGAGTTTTGTTGGAAGAAGAAAGACAATGTGTTGTGTTTGAATGGAGGGATGAGAGGAAGAATTTTATGGCTCTACAAAGGGATTTATCATATATGAATTTTCAAACATATTAAGCTAGGCAATGTCGTGTGACTATGGCTACTTTAATACCATGAAAGTAAAAGACATAAAGAGGAAAATGAAAGTTAAAAGGTATAAAAGAAAAACACTCATTTCTATTGATAGTTTGCGTTTAGGCTTTTTGTAGTGTTGTTTTGTTTTTACAAAGTTGTTATAGTAGTGAAGGAAAGATAACTAAAGCATAAGAGACGAAAGGTGATGGGAATAAATTACAAGGCATGGAAAGCAACAAGAGATAGGTCTCAATCAAGATGGTAGACAACTTCATGTGGCCATGGAATATTCACGTTGTCTTGATGAGTGTATGAGTGCAAATGATTATTGTTAATATTATTAATTTTGGTTGCTGAGGAGAAGCTCAACAAGGCAACCCATGTAGCTATTTCTTACGTCCTTTGTAAGTGGACCCTCTTGATACTATGGACACTCTGCTCTTATCAGAGTGGTAGTGGTAGTGATGGTAGTGGATGTGGTTATGGTGGTGGTGGTAAGTGATGGTCGAGGTGGTTGGGTCTTGGTAGTGGTTGTGGTAGAGGTGGCCCCTTTCTCTCTTTTTACAACCTCATGGACAAACAAAATAGGAAAGTTACAGAACATGACAATGAGAAAACGGATAATAACTTTCGATTGGGATGAAGAAATACCTTAGTAGAATATTGTGAATTCTGTGAGCAAGAAAGAACAAAAAAACAAAATTGTTTAAATCACAAATATTCAATTGATTAACACGATGTAAGGATGAATGGTTATAGCTTTATTAAGGAAATAGGATTTTCTTGGAGCTAGATCGTACGTAAAAAATGATAGGGTTTAGACTTGTTATTTCCTTTTCTCTTCCTTTAAGTCTTGAATGACCAATCTCCTCTTTACAAGAAGTCTTATTCTATTTATAGGGAGTAAAAAATATTGATTAATTCACAAGCCGCCCATCTCGGCTTCGCGCCGAGCTGATTGTGTCACATCAAATCTGCCAGATGACGAGTGGTCGGGTTGGTCCACATCCCTAGCTCACGATAGATCTCTTACATTTCTACTAAGGGCGGGCCTGGGCAGAATAGCTTCCCTGCACATATGGCTGCAATCCCATTCAAGGAGATGGCGACTCAAGTGGCTAACACTTAGCTTATGATGGGATGGGGGCACGCTTTAAGAGGTGTGAAGGGTCGGCGGTCAGAAGGGATCTTGTCATCGACGTGGATGGCTTACATCCTTTCGTTCTTCCTGGGGCAACTCGGAGGCCGAGGCCGAGGCCGAGGTGTTGGTGCATCGTATGAAACCATGTGTTGTGTTTTTGTTGGGCGGATGAGTTCGGTGAGTGCCGAGCATCAACAAAAATCTTATGGCCGAAGAAATGAGGAAATTCATTGAAGCCCTTTGGTTGAGGTTGTAGCTTTTGATTGGGGCAATAAAAGACTAAGAACATCTTGACCTATTTAAGGAGAAGAAAGTATTGGTGGAGTGGAGCAAAGCAACAAAAGAACACTTGCAAAATATCAAAAGAAAACACGGTTTAAAAAGAAGGGAAAAGAGAGAATTTTAAAAAATGAAAGAAAAAACAACTATTGTTGGAGGAAAACCTCATCTAGCTCTTTCTCACCTATAGAGCTATAAGGCACACCTTTCTTATTCTGAAAGAGATGGCCTCTATTTTCCACTGGAAAAGCAAAAAAGCAAGTTACTCTATTGCATGTAATATTCTTTCTTGGTTACTAAAGATTAAAAGAAGAAAAAACAGAAAAATTGGAGAAGAAAACCACATAGGTAAAACGCATATATCAATATATGAATCAATCAAAATGAAAACAACATGAATTAACAATAGAGAAATTACATGAACAACAAAACCCATAAATCAACTACAACCCAAAACAATTATTATAAAAAATAAAATAAAATAAGGAAAACAATCACTATATGAATCAACAAAAAAGATAAAAAATGAAGATCAACAGAGAAAACAAATTATAAATATAACTAACAGATCGATAGAATCGGTCAACCTACAATCGACCAACAATTAGTAGAATCAATAGGCTTAACAAAGCTTACCCCTCTTATCGATTTTACTTGCTTGGTTTTAATCGGCACACCAAGAAAATTTATCTTGCAATTTTCAAGAAGGATGAGTTGAAACAAAGAACGATGGAATGAAAGAGGAAGAAACGATGAGAACGATGAAGAAATTTCTAAGCGAGTGAAACGTTCAAAACGAAGGAGATGCAAAGGGGACGGGGCAAAAAGGGAAATGGTGAAAAGGTTTAGTTGAGGGCAAAATCCTCATTTTACTATTCCTAAGGAACAGTCTAGGAACAACGACTCAGATTTAGTTTTAGTATATATATAATTTTGCAAATTTATGAAATACTAAGGTCCAAAATATTGTACAAAGGGTCCTTAATACTTTTTGTTTTTGTTTGTTTTTTGTTAATAACCAACATCACGCACAATGAACATGAGATCAAATGACTTGTTTTTGTTTAATGGTTCAAACAATGTTCTAACAATTATTTCATCTTCCAATAGCACGTGCAATAACAAATTGACACAAAATTGTAACAAGCTAGGTTGCTGCATTCTCCCTCACCACCATCTTTCTAAAAAGTTAAATTGTGTTGTTCAAAGTTTTAACTCATTGTAGCGCTATAGCAAGCAACAACTTCTAGACTATAATTGAACGTATAACTTACTACTTATTTGCAGATGCAACATCAAATCTCGACTGGCCAATTCCAACAACCACATGTAAGTTCTTCATTTGTTTTACCGTTATTAATTGATTTTTTTTTTTTTTGGTGGTTTAGCTTTTCTCTTTTCTTTCTACTATCTAATTCTATTTTTTTTTTCTCCAGCCTAAGGGGGTTATTGTGAATTACTTTTATTCAGTAGGCATCCTTATAAGTCACAATAGATATCGGGGATCGATAACAGACTACAATGGTGGTACTTATTATGCAAACTATCACGTATTTGATCGAACTACAAAATATATAGCTGAGTCATAGTTAGCTACATCACGTAACTACCACAATGAAAAATACCTCAAGGTATTCCATTTTGTTGAATTGTTGAGTGGCGGGATTATCATTTTCACACAGACCGCTAATTATACTCTTCAGGATTGGGTTAATGACAATCAACTTACCGATCTGAATAATCACTCCATAACTCAAGGGTTCCGACAAATTTTGTTTTGTTTCAGTGATCTTCTTTCTTATTTATTGATGCTTGTTGCCAGTCCACTTGATAAGAAAGAGAAAAGTATAGTACAAGCAATGAGCTCAAAATTGACTACTAGGAACAAAGATATAAGTTTCCCCACCACTTTTACTATTTGCTTTGCTATGTATTAGCTTTTATGATACTCTTTCAACTCATGACAAGAAAACATTAATGCTATATTTAATGTTGTCTATTTACATATTTCTCCACTTAAAAAAAATTTCTTGCTAAGAAAACATTAATGCTATATTATATGTTGTCTATTTAAATATTTCTTCACTTAAAATTTATTTCTTGCCAAGAAAAAAATTAATGCTTTATTTAATGTTGTTTTTGTAGGGATGTTTTGAACCATATCATTCCTCGTGCCGCTCATGGGAGCAATATTTCTCCAACAAATATTTATATTGTAAACAACCGTGTGAAATTTTCAAAAATGTGCCCAGTGATAGGAGATGATGTTACTCAATTTATCCAAATGATCAATTCTTTCTTCCTTGCTCTCTAAGTGCCTACAGAGTTAACAATGTTTCTGATATACCTAGCAGGCAACTACAATGACATGTAAGCAACAACTATTACTTTTTTTAATAGCTTTTTAACTCACTATTATAGTAGTTATTTGTATAGCCAAATATTATTAAAGCACCCAGTGTAACATCCCACATCGATCAACGGAGAGGGGGTGATGTGCCTTATATGTACATGTCCACCTCCATATAAGGCACATTACCCCCTACTATGAGATTATGCACTATGTCCACAGAAAGCCCAACAAACCGATTACAACATGTGTCCCTAAAAGCTACACAAACACTACATTATCATTCCTTCAATACAACCGCAATATAGGCACACACCCGGTATACTGAACTACTATTTATTTTGTCTTTCAATTTAAATTTAGTTTTATTATTCTAATTTTTATTGTATGTCCTTCTAGCCCTCAACTGATGAGGAAGCATATGATGCCCTAAATTGTTTTATGTCAACTTTTTTAGCGCATTTGTTTGAGGCCCTTGCTAGGAGAGGTTTATATTTTTAAAGGTATATATCACATCACATTAATACTTATTTTGAAATATGCAGGCATCAATTTCATTAATATCAGGCTTCTTGTTGAAATGGTAATTGTTTTATTTGCAGGTATTGGGGTTTGGACCAATCAACTTTGTTTTCAGCACGAGAGGGTTTAGTGCAGTAGATTGGTCATGGACTTGAAAATCATTGTATTAGTTGTTGGTACAATTTAACCAATCGTTTCTTTCATTTATTTCTCTTTACTCTAAAGAAAAATGATAGCACAACTCTCTTCACTTGAAAAAGTTGAAAAAGATTTAAGTTACAATATCAAGTTGTAGTCTTATTTGATCGTTCACCTATTTCACAAACATGTACACAGCAGCTCACTTATTGCTATAATCATCATTTACCCAAACTTCATAAAGCATGGTTTTTTTTTTGTTTTTGGGCACACATAAAGCATGGCTATGAGGATATCTGCTCGACAATATTCTCAAGCCTCCTCCAAGAAGAAAAATGAAAAACAAAATAATCTGAATCAATTTTTACAAGGCTATAAATATAAAAGCTATTTGCTTTAATAAGGTTATTGGTATAATTTTTCCCATTTAGTGGAACACTATCAAGAACATATGTGGTAACATATGATGACTAACTGAGACCTTGTAATTTATTAGATTAAGGATCTAGTATACAAGTTTATGGAACACTTATGTCAAGGTTAGGCTTTGGTCCTAAAATGATCCCCACATCGTCCCAAGCACGACAGTATGCTCGGATTTCATTTTGGTTACCGTTTGATTGTCGATCGGATATTGCATCTTAGGTGTTATCTGGGTTGGATATGTTCTGACTGTTGGATCGACTTCATTCACAAATATGTTGATTTAGGCACCTCTAGGATCATGTAGAAATTCATGGATCAAGAATTGGAGTCCCGGATACTCCGATTCAATAATTCAAAGTTTAGGTAAACGATAATCATCCGATCGTGCGATCTCAAGCGATCCGACCTTTCGATTTGGACCAAACTTGCAAGGCATGTTTAGTAAATTGTGTTGAACCTATAAGAACTCTTGGATTGGTGATTGAAGGTCGTGGACTCCACGGGGACCAGAATGACCAATATGGAAATTTAATTGCTTATTCAATCTCGAGTTGACTCGATCCAGCATGATTCATAATTGGGTAATTTTTGGGTCAACCCACCACCCGTTAAAACACATGTTTAACCCGTTTATTAAACGGGTCGTGTCAGCCCGTGTAATACAAGCCAACTCGTGAAAAAATGAAGAGAAATGGAGACTTCAAAACACACACTAGGGGTTTTGAACCCCCACCACCCTCATTCCTCTCCAACACCTTATCCATCATGCTATATACAACTTTGTGATTATATACTATGCCTTTTGATATCTATAATGTTTCTTTTTCTTCTTTTGTTTTCTTTCTTTTCTGTCTATCTTCTCCTCTTTTCTTTTTTTTCTTTCTTTTCATTCTCTCTTCTCTCCTTTTTTTTTTCTTTTTTTTCCTTCTCTTTAGTTTTCTCTCCTCTCTCTTTTTTTTCCTATCTTTTCCTTCTCTTTAGTTTTCTCTCCTTTATTTTTTATTTTTTTATTTTTATAAATGTCTTTCCTTCTATCCTCTCTCCTCTCTCTCTCTTTATTTTTTTTTCTTTTCCTTCTCTCTTCTCTCTTTTCTCTCTCTTTTTTTTCTTTTTTTTCCTTATATTTTCTCTCCTCTCACCTTTTTTTTTATTTAAATTTTTTCAGTTTTGAGTTTTGGAACATGCATGTTATTATTTATGAACCCGTTACACGACTCGAAACCCGCACGATAAAAGACGACCCGAACCCAACACGACACGTTTATTAAATGGGTTAGGTTCGGGTTGAGCATTCTTGTCACGTTTATTATCCCGACACGACACGACCCGACCCATTTCCAGCCCTTTTGCTTTCCAAGCAATTAGTTTGAATCCAAATATTTTTATTAAATTCTATTTATGTTTAAATGTGAATGGCTTGGAAAGTAGAAAAAGGAAATGATAACAGGAAAGGTTTTTAAACCACCATAGGTACCCAAAAGGTTGCCTTCACATTAGCACAACTAAATGGAAGCTCATCTATAATAATCATCTTAGCACAAGCTTCCAAAACATCAGTCTGCACAAACCCCCTGGCTACAAGCTTGTTACCTTGACTCTTATCACTACTAATTATCTTCTGGTTTTTGTCAACATTTGCAGGGTAATATTTGCAATACTTTCTAATATGGTTAAGCATTCTACTTGTCCCATTTTTCCCACTATCCATAACATAATCTCCTAAAGGACCTTTAGGACAATAGACACATTTTGCTCTCTTATGAACCACTTCAACTTCTATAATCTTCCATGTTGCATTTTTTTTTTCTTCCTTTTTATTGTCCTCATATGTAATAAAATGATCACAAACCCAACTACGTTTCACACCTCTATGTCTAGTTTCTGAGTTGATTTCACATACTGAGTCATCATCATCTTCTTTAATTTGAGGTGGCATTAGCACTACTGCTCCTTCTACAGATTGGGTTGGATATGGTGCAGATTGTGTTAGTGGTGGTGCCATCTCAAGTGATGGTGAGGTTCCTGTTGAAGAAGCAATATATCCAGATTGCATGAACAGAACAGAAGTATCAGATGGATATTATTAATAGATTCCTAGTTACAAGCTTAGCAAAAGTAATAATAATAATAAAAACAAGTTTCGGGGCCTCTTACCATTCCAAATTCCCAATTGGGGCTTTGGACTAGGTTGAAGCTGCAGATTCAAGAAAAATATACCTACAAGCTGCATCAAATAGCAGTTTCAGATTCATGAAAACACAAACAATTTTCTAGAAACCTGTAAAGACAATTTTTGTAGCATGTTGCAAGTTGTAAGATGTCCAACTATAAGACAAGCATAGAAGTTATCTAGAGCAGCAGAAGATGATTAGCAATGTACAAGTATAGGAAACTCTCAAAATCAAATTGAGCATTAGATCCTGATTAGTGCGTCTTAAGGCATTACATAATCAAATAGCAAACACACTCACAAATCAAGTTACATAAGCTTCCATAGTCTCAAAGCAAAACTCACTAATAATAAAATGGCTTCAAATAAAACTTGAGATAGTGATGAAAAATAATTAAGATTTGCAGCCTCACACAAGAAAGCAAGGGTTCTTTAATACAAAAATCAGACAGAATTTCAATGGTGGTCAACTATTGCAGACTTAGTATTTAGGTAATCAGACAGAATTTCAATACGAAAATATTGTGCTATCGAAACTAACTATTGTAGACTTAATATTTAGTCCACGGACAAAAACACATGGCCTTAACAAACTTGTTGATGACAACAGTTCGTATAGAATAGTTTATATGATGCAAAATTAGGGAACTCAAGGCATATATAAAAAACGAAAAAGGAAAAACAAGGAGACCAAAAAAAGAAATTAAAATCTTACATATCTCCTTCCAAAATAACTAGGACAAGCTTTCACAACACAACCCCAGTGACGATTTTTTAAAATGGTAGATCTTACAGATGTGTTGTACCTTTTCACGATCCACACCTCCTTCTCCTATGGAATCCTTAAGTTCCTTTGAAGCAAACAACTATATAACACCCAAATCACCAGTATAAATGCTCAAGAACAATACCAGCAAATCAATGATGTTGGGGACCAAAATCAAAACAATTTCTCAAATTTGAAAACAAATAATTGCAAACCAAATGAATACCTGAGAATTTGAGATCAGATTGAAATTGGTAGCAGAGGGAAACGGGTTTGAAGAAGTCTACAACCAAACCAACAATATGATCTTCAACAACCCCCTAATTTTTCTACATAGAAACTCAGAGAGACTTTGGGTTGGGGCTTTCCTTTTCCACTGGTTTGGAGAAGTACACAGAGAGAGAGAGAGAGAGAGAGAGAGAGAGAGAGAGAGAGAGAGAGAGAGGAGGAGGAGAGGAGGAGGAGGAGGAGGAGGAGGAGAAGATGAGATCGATTGATGGTGGAGGATTTGGGAATTATGGCTTCAAATCGTGATTGAGAAAGGAGAAGAGGAGAGAAGGGAAGAATTTGACAGAGGAAAGGAAAGAATGCACACAAAGAAACAAAGAGAAAGAGTCGACGAAATATCTGTGAGAGTAAGGTTGGAACTAAAATTATATTAGGATTAATAAAAATAATGTACTGTTTGGTACGGTATGACACCAACCGGGATCACAAATGTGGAACCAATGTTGTGTCAAACAATAACGAGATGACCCGATATCATCCCGTTTACATGTCAACACCAAATGGGATGGCATGAAATTGGCATAGTTTCAAGATGGTTTCGGTATTCCCATTTTGATGCCCACCCCTATTACAAATAGATTGTGGGTTAGGTCATTTATTAGGTATTATGTATTATGTTGACATCCACTTCATCTATGTAAAATATGGATTTAGAACATACACAATGAACTCCTTAAACCATCTCCTTAGATAAAGTTTAGAGAGGAAGTGAGAAAACCCACCTCCAACCATGCTCTCTATCCAAGTCCTAAAATATGGAGACTTCTAGGAGCTCCTAAATCTAATGAGAGAGAAATGACTCTTAGAGCATCCACAATGATGCTCTCTATTTTTTAGCTAAAATTTGGCTAAGAATATAAGAAAGCTATTTTAGGAGCTCTAAAAAAAAATTTAACTCCAACCATACTCCCTAATTTGGAGAGTCATAAATGCTATAACTCTTTTTTGATTGGTCCATCCCTATTAAAAAATAAAATAAAAAATGGTTAGCATTAAATAAATGTTTGAAATACTCATTAAATAAAGCAGCATTAAATTATAAGGAGCCACTATGAGTCATTTCTCTCTCCTCAGATTTAAGAGCTTCTAGAGGACTCCTTATTTTATGAGGTGGATAGGGAGCGTGATTGGAGTTGCATTTTTATCATTCATCCCTAAAATTTGTCTAAGGAGGTGGTTTAGGGAGCCCATTGTGGATGCTCTTAGTAGCTCCCTATAATTAAATACTACTTTACTTTAATGCTATTTTAAGTATTTATTTAATGCTAACTAATTTTTATTATTATTTTATATGAAAATGAAGCATTTATGCTAAATTAAAAAAATAAATAAATCATTTATGATCCCCTAAATTAGAGAATATGGTTGGAATTAAAATTTTATTAGAAGATCCTAAAATAACTTTCTAAGTATTTTTAGTTAAATCTATATATATAAAAAGCAAAATGCGGAGAATGGTGAAACATTCAAAATACTAGAAAATGCCCTTGGTTAATTCAAACTTTAAGAATTAAAATTATTAATTAAATTAAGATAATATGGTAAATTCACTTTTTTCATATTAAAAAAATTAAAATTAAAAACTAAATCAGATAATATATTATATTTTAATGAAATATAACAACCCATATTATTTTTTCTTAATTCTAAAAATAAAATAAAAATTAAAAAATAAAACCAATTGACACATGCTCCAAGGGCTAGTTTTAATTAAAAAAGAAGGAGCATGATTGTGATGCCCTATAAAAACACCGCCAATGTGGGGAAAAAAACAGAATAAAAGGAAGAAACACAAGAAAAATAACCACCGGTTCAAACTCAGTCTTGGTTCTCGAGTCTTGAACTCTTCCTTCTCTTGCACTCTTCCTTCTCTTATACTCTTCTTCGATCGCACACCCACGTCTCTGTGTAGTGTGTATAAAACACCCCAAAACTCATGTGGTCACACACCAATTGTCCCTGCAACTCGTTCGACGAAAGTCCCAATTCACATTCATTTCACACTCTGGAAACCCATCATCTCAAACTTTCTTTTGAGGCTTACAGAAATGTACGTGGTTAAGAGGGATGGGCGCCAAGAACCGTTGCAATTAGACAAGATTGCTGCCCGTCTACAGAGGTTTAGTTATGGGCTTAATGCCGCGCACTGTGACCCGGTGCTCGTGGCACACAAGGTCTGTGATGGGGTCTACAATGGAGTCACCACCACACAACTTGATGAGTTGGCTGCTGAGACTGCTGCGGCTATGGCTACAAACCACCCTGATTATGCTTTGGTTGGTCCTCTTGCTTAGTTTTACTATATGGGTTTGTTGAATTTCGAGTTATTGTGCATAGTTTTAAGCTTTAACAATGCTGCTGCTCTTGTTGTTGCTGTTAATGTTGTTGTTTATGTGTGTTATATTGAGTTTGAAATTTTGGTCAATAATGAGTTTGCCTTCCTTTTGCTGTTTTATGTGGTTGATGTAAAAATTTTGTGTAGTTGGCAGCTAGGATCTCTGTTTCGAATCTGCATAAGAGTACAAAGGAGTCATTTTCGGAAACGTGAGTGTTTAATTTAGCCCAACTGGTTTTGTTTTGTTTAATTTGGTTTTTGAGGCTTTCTTGGGGCTTGAAGATTGGATTTGCATGCTAAAGGAAGTAATTTTTATCAATGAGTGATTCAGGATTCGAGTCATGTACAACTTCTTTGATAAAAGGTCTGGGAAGAAGGCTCCTCTGGTTGCTGATGATGTTTATGAAATAATTATGAAGGTACTCATATAATTTTATTCAATTAATCTGATGGAACATTTTCTATTCTAACTTTTAACAATGCTTATATATTTTTGACACCGGTAATTATGAGCATATGCAGCTTAGTTAGCTACTGATTATGTGCTTATAATTGTAAAGTAAAGTTGAATAAATTTATGGTTAATGTAGTTAAGTTCATAAAGAGTGATGAGTCATACTCTTGACATTTGACAGAGAGGGGAAAGAAAAAAAAAGGATGAGGATTCCACTGGCTTATTTTTCTCTTCATTTGTTTCAGAATGCTTCACGCCTGGACAGTGAGATCATTTATGAAAGAGACTTTGATTATGACTACTTTGGTTTTAAAACTCTAGAGAGGTCCTACCTTTTAAAGGTAAATGAGAAGATTGTGGAAAGGCCACAGCACATGTTGATGAGGGTTTCTGTTGGTATACACAAGGATGACATCGAGTCTGCTCTCCAAACCTACCATTTGATGTCCCAGCGTTGGTTCATTCATGCTACTCCGACCCTTTTCAATGGAGGAACTCCACAGCCCCAAGTATGTATGATTAGATAATTTCTGCAATTTGGAAGTTCTACTCTTGGACTTTTATATTTACCATGTTTATATGTATATATATTTTTCACTTTAAATGTTAATTGCAGTTGAGTAGCTGCTTCCTTATGTGCATGAAAGACGACAGTATTCAAGGAATATTTGATACATTGAAGGAATGTGCCATTATTAGCAAATCAGCTGGAGGGCTTGGTATCTCCATTCATAATATTCGTGCAACAGGTAGCTATATTCGTGGGACAAACGGTACTTCAAATGGTATTGTGCCTATGCTTCGAGTGTTTAATAGCACTGCTCGTTATGTTGATCAAGGGGGAGGCAGAAGAAAGGGTACTTTCAAAAGTTCTAGCATCTCCGTGTTTATGTACATTGTTATTTCAAAGAAAGTAGATCTAGAGCTCCATTATATGTGTTCTAATGTTTGTAATATTTAATTTATTTTTCTTCCATGTTTGACATCATCAATTTTGTTTCCTTTTAGGTGCTTTTTCCATATATTTGGAGCCATGGCATGCTGATATATTTGATCTTCTAGATCTTAAAAGAACCATGGCAAGGTGAAGCAGAAATAGGATTAGCTTAATAATTTGCAAATCTATATGCTGCGACTTTTACTCCAAATGTGGTACTTAATGGGTTTCCAGATACACTGTTGTACCCCAATGATTTTTGTCCTCGATTTTTCTTCAAACCTGTTGTGTAGGATAATTTGTCCTTGATTTTTTTTAACAGGAAGAACATCGGGCTCGAGATCTATTTTATGCTCTCTGGATTCCTGATCTCTTCATGGAAAGAGTCCAAAATGATGGGCAATGGTCTTTGTTTTGTCCAAATGAGGCTCCTGGCTTAGCTGATCTTTGGGGAGAAAAATTTGAGAAGTTGTACACCCAATATGAGGACGAGGTAAACTTGATCTTCTGCTGTTGTGACAGCACTGAAATGATATAATATTCTTCTGGATTGATTGTGATATGAAAATTATGTTTTTCATGGACTAGGGTAAGGCAAAGAAGGTTATCCCTGCTAGGAAACTGTGGTTTGAGATGTTAAATTCGCAGATTGAAACAGGAACTCCATTTATGCTTTTCAAGGTATTCTAAGAGAACTGACATGCCATAGCTTCACAGCTTTTCCAGTGCTTTCTTTATAGTTTCCTTTTTTTTCTTCCATCCAGGATTCTTGTAATAGGAAAAGTAACCAGCAGAATCTGGGTACCATCAAGTCTTCAAATCTTTGCACTGAAATTATTGAGTTCACAAGTCCAACAGAAACTGCAGTTTGTAATTTGGCATCCATTGCATTACCCCGATATGTCAAGGAAAAGGTGTCTTTGGAATCTCATTTTAGTTTTTTCTTTTTCATTAATATAGGTTAGCTGAACATTTTTATACATGTTTCTCCAGCAGGTGTCTATTGACACAAACTCTTGTAAGATGATTGGATCTAGAGATTCAAAGAACCGGTACTTTGATTTTGACAAACTAGCCGAGGTTTGTTAGTGTGACTATTGTTCGTCCTTTTGCAGACAAACACAATACTAATAAGTAGACGCACTGGCCTTTTTTTCTTCCCTTAATTGCTTTCCATGTACAAGGACTGGAGAGCTATAATTTGATTGATCATTGCCCATTTTTGCCTTTTAGGTTACTAAAATAGTTACTGCAAATCTCAACAAAATAATTGATGTCAATTACTACCCCATTGAAACTGCAAAGAGGTCAAATTTACAGCACAGACCTATTGGTATTGGAGTTCAGGGTCTTGCAGATACTTTCATTCTTCTTGGCATGCCATTTGATTCGCCAGAGGTATCGTCTTACTTTGTAGGTTTGTATTGGAGTTTCTTTGGTTTAGTTAGGTTGAGTGTTTTGGTTTGTTAATTGCAGGCCCAACAGCTAAACAAAGACATTTTTGAAACTATTTACTATCATGCATTGAGAGCTTCTACTGATTTGGCCGCATTAGATGGTCCCTATGAGACATATCATGGCAGTCCTGTGAGCAGGGTATTTATAACTTTCTCCATTAGATCAGTCACCGTTTGTTGTGAGATTGTTGCATATGAGCTACTTTGCTTTGCCTGCATATTTTAAATAAATTTGTATGTTTCTAGTATGATACATGGCAATTGCATGTGGTCTGGGAATTATAAATTTGATGTAGGGTTGTCAAAGGGGTGCCCTTGGCCGTTGTAATTGACAAATTACTTCTTTAGATTGTGCTACTAAAGAGAACTTATAACATGTCTATTGTATTAGTACTGGACAAAAGGAAATGATTAAACTGGTCACAAAAACATTTTATCTTCACCTATGCTTAAACTTTTTGTTAGAAATTAAGTTATTGCACTAGACCAGTTGTTCACATTCTATTTTAAAGCTGCAATAGTGCAAAACATATGTTCCTATTAAACTTTATTTGTTTACCGGCAAAAGCAACTGTGGGAAATAACAGTAGAAGCATTGATATAAATGTTTTGTTCAACTCCTAACATTAATGCCTGAAGGGCTCAAAAAGGAAAACAAATTAGTGCAGCATACATACATTTCTTGGTGAACTCCACTTTTTGGTACTCCAATGTGCCTCATTTCTACCTTTTGTTTTCTTTCTTCTCTCTATATGCTCAGTTAAGAAATGCAGATCTTCATTTGTAAATTAATTGCGGTGTTGTTGTGGCTGGATTCCAATTTCTAGTTAGAAAATATAAATACTATTTTTCCCTTTTTGTCCTTAGGGAATTTTGCAAGTTGACATGTGGGATGTAACACCATCAGATCGATGGGACTGGGGTGCTCTTAGGCAAATGATCTCAAAAAATGGACTGAGGAATTCCCTTCTTGTAGCACCTATGCCAACCGCTTCAACCAGCCAGATTCTTGGTAACAATGAGTGCTTTGAGCCTTATACATCCAACATATATAGTCGCAGAGTTTTAAGGTTTGAACCTTCATACCTTAGTAACTCTAAAGGAGTGGTTTCAGCACTCTACAGGTCTAACTTTTCTTGTGTTTAGTGGCGAATTTGTTGTAGTGAACAAACATCTACTTCATGATTTAACGGAAATGGGTCTTTGGTCTCATGCTGTTAAGAGCAAAATAATTTATGAGAATGGCTCGATCTCAAACATCCCTGAGGTTCCTGAGGAGTTGAAAGCTATTTACAAGTACTGATTTCTTCTTTACCTTCCCGATTTTCAACTTTAACTAGTCTCTTCATATCGAGCTTGATGCTAAAGTCGTTACATGCAATTAGGTCTGTCTGGGAAATCAAGCAGAAGACCTTGGTTGACATGGCTGCTGATCGTGGGTGCTACATTGATCAGAGTCAGAGTCTGAATATTCACATGGATCAACCTGACCTTGGAAAGCTTACGTCCCTGCACTTCTATGCTTGGTCTAAGGTAAGAACATTTATCAATGAAGGTGACATTTATGAATTATTCAACTAGTTAATTAATATATATTTCATCGCTAAAAATGATCTAAAACTCCATCTGATTTCAATTTCCCATGTGCAAGGGTTTGAAAACGGGAATGTATTATCTAAGAACACGAGCTGCAGCGGATGCTATCAAATTCACTGTTGATATCTCTGCGCTTAATAACGTAATGTATTCAGGTTTTATTTATTTAAGTAGTTATAAATATTAAATCATATAAATCATATGGCACAACCTGTATTCATTGGTTGAGAAAGTTGAACTGATGCCGTCATAGTTCATTTTCTACAAATCCATGATTAGCAGTGATGTTTCCATTGGTTATAGTAGTACCGTACCATTCACATGACACTTATACACTGGTACCTTGAGATTTTATGGAAATAAATTTGAGCTATTTTTCTTCTTCGTAGTAATTTCTAGTAGTTCCTTCTTTCACTCTTGTATAATTACAACTAACAAAACATTTCTTGTTTTATTTGATGGAGCAGGATAATAATAACAAGGTGGATGGTGATGATAATGCTGATATGCCAGAAGTTTGTTTTCTGCAGAATCGAGAGGAGTGCATGGCTTGTGGAAGTTAAGCCCCCTCTCACCTCCACCTCTTATCTCCAATGTCTGAATCATGTCCTTGTTGACGAGAAGTGAGACGAATGGAGTTATGTACATCTGAGATTAGCTCATTTTGTCCATTCTAGTATCATATGCTACTTCAGCATGTATAATTTCAGTCTCAGCTTGCTAAACCATCAGCTCATCCTAGTCAACATTTCTGGCAGTCTATTTAAATTAGTTACACAGCCAGGCTGTGATTAATTAGCTCTGAGTGTATAATTAGTTACACAACTATGGTTTGATTGAGTAGTATAAATATGTAATCAGGCTATGCCTTAATTAATGAAAAGCTCATTACTTCAGTGTATAGCATCTTCTATTCGGATTCAGAGATACGTAGCTGCAAGAAAATGTATATAAAAGGCATTTGCCAAAATTGTTTGTACAAAAGTCATATTTGTGTTCTCATCTCTTGTTACACACTTGTGCATGCCTTGTCTTATGGGATTGAACTATATTAATTTGCCCCTAATTGCACTCTCTAGAGGAGTTTGCAACACCTAAATGTACGTAGTGTTTAGTTAGTGCTTGATAATTGTTATTGTACTGTTTAATGTGCCTTGAGTACAATGTCTTTATGGAAATCTTTTAGACACTGGTGAATCTACCAACTAGCTATTAATTTATCTTTGCTTTTGAAAGAGGACTCAAGTTCATCAAGTAGCTTGGAATTTGTCCATTTCTGGTTATAGTTGAAACAGTTGCAACCAGTTCCTTTTTGCTTTTGAAGTTTCATGTAGTCTTACCTTTTGACTCAACTTTTTATTGCTTTGTCTATGATCCGAAGTATTTAAGGTTCAAATTTTCTTAGGGGATAGTCAGGTCTTGAATGTTTATGCTCAGTGTAGTGCCCACAAGTCATGGCCACTGAGTTTGAATTGTACAAATTGCTTTGACAATTGACCTGGATGAGGACAAATTTTCAACACTTAAGCTATCTTTTGCTAGGGTTAATGGACTACAACTCTAAAATCTTAAGTTTGATTTGTCATGTAAAACAATTTCGGATAGTCGCAATCAAGGGCGGATCTATTACTAGGCTAGAGTGGGCTCTAGCCTAGGGGAAGATTTTTAAATATTAAATATAGTTAAGTTTATTCCTACTCCAATAAATATTAGTCCACTACACCAAATAAATATAATAAATTAATAATAGCTCAATTTAAGTAAAATAAATAATAGCTTTATTTAAAATAAGCTCATTTCTTAAGCATGTAGGAAATAATAAACATCAATCCAAACCTATATAAATTTGATTAGAAGTAGAACTCACGCTAAGGCTCTACCAACTTGATCTATTCTCATCGTACTGATATTGGGCTACACCCACAGAGAGCAAACATCAAAAAAATTCTTCTAGCCACCCAAAACGCTATATTTGAACCTTGAGAGCGTGGAGGAAATAGCTCTCATCCTCTAAAAAATTGTACCAACCTATCCTTAGTGGGTTCTTCAATCTTGATATGTTTTTCTCTTTTTTTTTTAATATTTAATTTCCAATTTTAATAATTGTTGTTAAGTTTTTATGATTTAGGGTTTGGGTGAATTTTTTTTGGAGATTGTTGATATATGTTTTAATTTTTGCAACTTGAATTATTAATTAGCATTTTTGTGACTTTGCTTGTAAAGTGACTTCGTTTGATTTATAAAATTTTATTTACATTTTTGTTTCATGAGAAAAAAAGCTTATAATTTATCTCCTTTAAAAAAAAAATTATTTAGCCTAGCCCTATAAAAATTCCTGGGTCCGCCATTGGTCGCAATCCTTAAGATTTTGAATGTGATAGTGTATCTTTCATCTGTAGTTAGATTTTGCCTTCTTTGTTTCTTTGTTTCATCTCATGGAATGTGAATAATGGTTTGATGGTGATAGATTGAATAGTCAATAGCAAAGGATTTTTCTGTGAATGCACATCCTAATTGTGTGTAAATTAGCTTAAATCTTTATCAAATTAATTCCTTGTTGGCAAGGGGCTTTAAAATTAAAAAAAAATTAAAAAAAAAATAGTAAAGGCAATGGGCTTATAGTAAGTGATTAAGAGCATTTGGCATCAGATGTCCTGGGTTCAATTCCTCGTTCCTCTCCCGACCACACTATCATTTGTATTAAAATAATTAATTAATTCCTTATTGTAACCGCGAGCCGCCCATGGCATGGAGGTCCCATTTTTATGTGAAGTGTGCTTTCCGCTATTATGTCCACCTTGTTCATATATTCATGCAAGAACAATTCACAACCACTAATTATAGAATACTTTAGTTCATAAGTTACTCAAAAAATAAAATGCTTTAGTCACTTCAAGGGGCTCAATGCCTCAACAATTTTGATACGAAGTACAAAATGAAATCTTATTCATTATTATTTTCCCCTGCTTTGATAATATCGTGGTTATGTACATTGCATTACCCATAAATTGATTCGTAAAATATTTAACAAAAACGTGCTTATATGTACTATTGGTACTTATCTTTAATCATAACTTCACTGTTAAGATAATCATAACTTCATTGTTAAGATTTGGAGATTCTTCTCTCTTTGCATTTCACATTGCTTTTAAGAAGGAAAGTAATCTTAATCGTGTTTTCCACGATGTCACAAGTAATAAGTTATTACTATATGATACAATTGAAAACACGATAAAAAAGTAATAATAATCTTTTTTTGTCTTGAGTCAAAATAATAACAGGGTTGGAATTATCATTCCCATCTGGTTATCAGTTTTGTTAGAGACAAAAAATTATGATTTTCAGTGGTTTTTCTCCCTGAATTATGACACTTACTGAAATTAACTCCCTGAATTTTTTTTTTAAACAAAATCAACCAATTTAGTCCTTAGAGAAAAACAAATAGCCTATTTCAACCCTGCTATTAGATTTTATCACATTTCATCCACTTTTCTATTTAAAAAATCACATGCCACTCATGTGACTTACTATTTGAAATTTTTATTATTATTAAAAACTAAGATATTTAAAACATAATAATAATAATAACAAAAATCTGACAATTAAAAAACGACAAATTCCAACCCATCATCCACCTCTTTCTCTCTCCTTCCCATCAATCAGAATTTTTTTTAAATGTTATTGTATTTTTCTTATTATTTATTATTTATTTTCTTTTTGTTTGATATTTTTACTCAAAATTACAAATTTACCCTTATAGTTAACGAAAAGTTGGATGAAATTTACAAAATTTAACGGGCAATGGCTAAATTGGACATTTTAATTAATTCAGGAATTAAATTGGCTAATTACCCTTTTAGTTTAGGGAGTTAAGTTCGATTAGGGTCCTAAGTCCAAGGGTGTACGGCAATTTACTTCGAAAAATTATTGTGTGGTACTCAAGGGCGGAAGTAAGACCATCTGCAGTCATGACTAAATGTAGTCCAGGGCTATAAATTTAGCCCTTCAAAATATTAATTTTTTAAAAGAATAGTATATAGTTAAATTTTTCCATCTCCAGCTATGCAGAGCTATATTTTAGGGCCCTTCATATTTTATTATTTTGGGATAAACTATGGTACAATGCTCATACATTCCACAACTATGTATTTTTTTAATTTAATTAAACTACTATTTTGAGAACAATATTTCTTATATAACACGTGTAGTTTTATTTTTATTTTTTTAAACAAGTAACGTTTCAATTAATGGTTTTGACCTTCAACGATCAAAAACTAATTATATATATTTTTTAAAAACAAAAATGTTATTTTTAAAAATAACCTAACAGATAGCTGATGTCATTGATAACGTCAGCGCGCCTTTAATACTGTCTATTGGATATGTAGTTGCACGAGATGTTTCGTGCTCTTACCAATGCATAATACTTTCTCTTCTTGGAAAGCATATGCATTGAGCCTAACAAAAATTTAGCCTAGGCCAAAGCTGGGCTATAAGGTCATCTCCAGTCATAGGGTTAAATGTAGTCAAGAGCTAAAAATTTAGCCCTCCAAAATATTATTTTTTTAAAGAATAGTGTAGGGCTAAATTTTTTCATCTCTAGCCATACATAGCTATATTTTAGGGTCATTCTCATATTTTATTAGTTTGAGAAAAACTATGGTATAACTCATATATTTCACAACTATATATTGTTTAATTTAATTAAACTACGATTTAGAGACAATATTTTTTAATTTATATATATTTTTAAAACAAAATGAATTTAAAACATTTTAAAAGGTTTTAAATAAATAAATAAATAATAACTTTTTAATCAATGGTTCTAACCTCTAACAATCAAAAACCAATTATATATTTAAAACAAAAAGAATTTAGAAACATTTAAAAAGGTTATTAAAAATAAAAATAAAAACTAACTATTAGCTGACGTCATTGATGATGTTAACGCGCCTTTAATATTGGCTGTTGGATCTGCAATTGCATGAGATGTTTCGTGCTCTTGTCCACGTGTGATACTTTCTCCTCTTGGGAAGCATATGCGTTGGGACTAAAAAAAATTTGGCCTAGTTGGAGGGCTAAAGAGCCAAATTTGGCCAAAATAATTTTTAGCCCAGTGGAGATGAGTTTTAGCCCTAAAATAATGCAAACCGTGGGCTAAAATTTTTTTTGGCCACATTTGGCCCTTTAGCCCTCAAACTAGTCAAATGTAGGGCTTTGGCCTAGGCCAATTTTTTTGTGGGCCAACGCATATGCTTTCCAAGAGGAGAAAGTATCACGCGTGGGCAAGAGCACGAAACATATCGTGCAACAGCAGATCCAATAGTCAATATTAAAGGTGCGTTGACATCATCCACGATGTCAGCTATCTGTTAGGTTTTTATTTTTATTTTTAATAACCTTTTTAAATGTTTTTAAATTCGTTTTGTTTTAATATATATATATATATATATATATTTTAGTTTCTAATCATTGGAGGTCAGAACCATTGATTGAAAAGTTATTATTTATTTAAATTTTTTTAAAATGTTTTAAATTCATTTGGTTTAAAAAATATTGTCTCTAAATCATAGTTTAATTAAATTAAACAATACATAATTGTAAAATATATGAGTGTTGTACTATAGTTTTTCTTAAAATAATAAAATATGAAGGGGCCCTAAAAATATAGCTATGCACGACTGTATAGTATCACATTTATAATATCCTTGAACATTAAGAATTTTTCGTTAGAGACATGATGGGAGCTTGATGGAAAATATTATCATCTCTATTAGGATTTTTATGACTTTTCCATCATTTGGTCAATAATCAAAACAAATAATAGTAGGATACATAAATAGAGAGGAAAGTCCTACTATTCCTCCTAGGATATATAAATTTCTGTTGGACTATTCATATCCATACAAGGAGTCATACAATGAAATAAAGTTTCGACGGATGCAGTGATGTCTTTTCAAGTCTAGCAAACAATCTTTCCGAAAGAACAAGAAATTTCATCCTAACTTGTCTATTTTGGCATGCTTCGAAGATCCGGAGCCATCAAAAATTTAAAAAATAATAATTAAAAAAAGATTTAGATCTATCTGCAAAGTCATGTTTATATCACTACTTTTGGATTTTTGTCCTTTTCACCACCAACCGACAATCAACGTCCTTCTAAATATATTTTAGAGAATGATATTAAAGTTTTTTTTTATATTATATTCTTTAAAATTTGAGTAAAGAACTTTTGGGCCTAAATTAAAAAGTTACTGGGTGTAAAGAGTGTAAATGCATGAGAACAAGTGCGAGGAAAGCGAAGCTAGTTCTTTATCCTTTTTTTTTAACAATCATATCTTAAACTACTGTAAATCTGTCATGTATAGAAAAAATGATCGAACTCGCATGCAAAAAGATCAGCATAATATTTTGACTAACTAGTCTAATTCACATATGAAAAATTAAAGCGAGTTATTGTTCAAAGAAATGAAGTATTCCAGCTAGTGAGAGAAAACATTTGTTATTTATGAAACAAAATTATTCTTACAAAATAAAGAGTGTAAACGGATAAGAACACGTGCGAGCACGTGAAAGAAAATCCCGTTGACAAAAGATGATAACAGCAACAACCCATCTAATAATTTGACTACAAAATGGTGCGGCAAAAGATCATGAAATCGACTTTTAAAGATGGAATCTTTTTTCAAATTAGTGTTAAAAAAAAAAAAAAAAAAAAAGGTGAAAGTTAACCCTAATCAATGGACCTCACCTTTTTCCAAGGAGAGAAACTCTAATGTAACGGAGATAGCACTTTTTAGTATTTTCGATTAATAACACAATAACACTTAAGATAACTTTTCCACATGTCATTGTGTTATCGATCAGAAATAGCAAAACAATGTTATTCCCATTACATATAAGTTTTTTTTGCTTCCGAAGAAAAGTGATTGGTCCTGAATTAATAATCACATCCAGGGACGGACCCAGGATTTCAAAATGGCATGGACTAAATTTACCTTACGTACCTATTGAAAACTCAACAGTACGAGTAAATTTCATTGATAACAAAAAATACAAGGGGGGACATAATAAGCCCTAAAATTTCATTGATACTTCATAAACCCTAAATAATATCTAAAATTTCAAAAGAAAAGAAGATGAAGAATGGAATATTACCTTAGTTTGCTTAAATTAAGTCAGAGGACATGCATAATTTTCCTTTTTGTTGAAGAGCAAGAGTTAGCTTAGCTACTATTCTTTTTTCTTTTCTTTTTTTTGGTAAAGGAGAGAGGGAATGTCTATGCTTAGTAGGACTGGGCATTCAAATTGGTAACCCAGTCAAACCGCCCAAACCAAAACTTTTTAAAGGAGAGAGAAATATATATATATATAATATATAGTTTCAATCTTTTTTTTTCCTTCTCTCTCCATCTCTCCATTTGTCATATCTCCATCAGTCCCTTTCTCTCTATTTTTTTTCTTCTCCTTCTTACGTTAGTCTTCACTCCCTCTCCCCATCTCCCTCTTTTTTTCCTTCTTCTTCTTCTCCTCTCCATCTTTCCCTCTCTCCATCGCTTTTATCTCTCTCTCTCTCTCTCTCTCTCTCTCTCTCTCTCTCTCTCTCTCTCTCTCAGAAAGCCACCCAAATCAAACCAAACCAACCCACCAAGTCCGGTTAACCGAAGTGGTCGGTTTTCATCAATTATGGTTTGGTTTCGGTTTTCAAAATAGCCAAACCGAGGCCTATAGTTTGGTGTTCAAGTTGAGCCCAAAACCGAACCATCCCAGATCGAGCCCACCCTTAGAGGTTAGTGTAGTGATTTTGGAATAGATGGGCACAGTAGCAGGATTAGTTAATAACTGTGGGGTTTAGTTCTTTTTATTTATTTATTGGTCAGCCTAATTCTAGTGGGATTAGTTAATAATATTTGGCAAAAAGTTACTTTTGTCCCTATGGTTTACTACTTTTAACACTAAGGTCCATGTGGTTTCAATTTAAGGACAATTCCCAATTTGTGATACTTATTGACGGGCATTTCAGTCCAAACTTGCAGCCCCTCCCCAACCACCTCCACAACCACTAGCCCCTCCAAAAACTCCTCCATGTTGTAAACATTGACAACCTCATTGTCTAAACCAGCAACAAACAATTCTTCTTGGAGATGTACAAAGAGATGTACCATTTATACAACCTTCATCAACAATTTTTTTAGAGATTATGTTGAATTACATAATAAGAAACTATCAAAGGTTGTGACACTGGCACAAGTTGCAGTAAGAGCTGCAATTGATGGCATTGTTGTAATCCTAGGCTACTTTTCTGAAGCTTACAAAAGACCGAAGCAAACTTGCTCTGGCTACCTTGTTTTTCTTTTTTGGTTGGAGATGACCTTCATCCCTTATGAAGAAATGAGATAGATTATGATTATAATTGTGAGTTTTTCTTTGGGTTCAGAAAAAAAATAAAGAAATGTATCTCCCTTGTATAATCCTGAGACCCGCTCGATTATGATTTTGTTAGTTGATGTTTATGTATAGATGGCCATAATTTTTATCAACAAAAATTCAAATGGAGCATTGTTTGTTGCGGGTTTACAACAGAGAGAAGTTTTTGGAGGGGTTGTTGGGTGGCTGTAGGGTGGTTGGGGAGGGGCTGCAAGTTTGGACCGAAATGGCCCTCAATAAGTATCAAAAATTGGGAATTGTCCTTAGATTGCTTTAAATTGAAACCACATGGATAAAAATGACGAAATTGAAATCACATGAACCTAAAATGACTTTTTGCTTTTTTATTTATTTAAATGACCTAGTCTAGAGTATTAATTTAGTCTTTAAAAAAAAAGAAAAAAAAAAAAAACAGGTTGCCTGGGCTTTAACCCAGGTTAGCATGCTAGTGGGGTACGTCCCTGATCACATCATCATTCTTTTGATCAAAATCTTGTTTATATTGTTTATTGCTTATTTTTCTCATACTTGGCATGCTTTATTTATGCTTCTTTTTAGGTTAAAGAGAATTTGCCAGCTTCCCAGCTGAAGATTAACATTAAAGTTTTGTTTTTAAGCTTCGATAGGCTCCACCACCCAGTTGTGGTAGGACAAGAACACAGTCACAAGTTTGTCTTTAATTTGGGTCCAAAATCATTGTTAATCCGCCGATAAAAGTTAAATTAAGATTATTTGGCCTTCTTTCTAAGTATGATGTGATAACCCAAAGTGGCTATCTAATCCTAACCTACTTAAAATCAGGAAAGTAATATTGCACGTTCAGATTTAAAAAAAAATAATAATAAAATAAAATTATACGAGGAGAATAAATAACTAGAATCAACCCGTCTTCAAAGGTGAGCTATTCGACAATTTGACCTAGTCTCTTTTCATTATGTAGGTTTCTTCCTTTAAATATTTTTATTATATATATAATATTTAAATAAACCACGTGCATAAAGGATATTTTCAGCGGTGTCTGCAGGCTGCAGCACCCATTTGAAAGATGTTCTTTGCTTTCACTGGCGAATCCAGTGAGGGACGAGGGAAGGCACGCCCTCAATCAATATGGGATCCACCCATTAAATTTTTTAGGTAATTTGTTGTTTTTTTGGAAGTATATGGGGACAAAGCCTATAAGGTGTTTGACGAAATGCCCCAAAGAGGAGGCAGAGTATGCGGCAATGCCAATAAGGTGTTTGATAAAAGTCTTCTAAGAGAACGTGGAGGGGCAAAGTTGTGAGGGCAGTTGAGCTTAAGTCTGTTTAAAATAAAGGAAGAAGAAGAAGAAGAAGAATTTGGCTTGATTTTATTTTATTTTATGTTTCTTTTTATGAATAAAAATATGATTTGATTTGAAGCCTTGGTAGTAATGTGCATGCATTTACGGTAGACATGGGGTCACTCACTAATTGTACGGTTGTGGTTGGTTGGCTTTGGATGTTACATAGGCAAATCTTCATAAACTCCCAAGTTACATTTTAGGTTTTTTTTTCTTCTGCCGACTGCAACTTTCGGCCGCCGAAATCTAACGGAAAGCATATCAGCTTTTAAAACACGTGTGATAATGAAAATGAACTCATGAGCCGCTTTGTTTAAGTGGCAGAGATGTAAAATGAAAGGACAAGTAATACGATTGATGGCAAAAGGTGGTAAACCGAAGGAATGAGTAAAAACCTAAATGAGTTCAAGGCTAGAATTCTACTTTATGTCGTTAATACAACAAATTCGCTATGCGCTATATTGCTATTGTCTCTCGTACATTAATCTCCTTGCAACGCTTCGCCAACAAAGGTTGGTTGAGTTGGTAAGGATTGTTCTCTTCGCTATTAAGGCTTAAGTTCGAGTTCCGTTGCTGACAATCTCTCTTGGTGAGTAATTTGTAAAAACAAAAAAAAAGGGCTAAGACTCCCTCTGTAAGTCTTCAAAGAGACCTTGATATGCCTTAGTTCTGGGATGGGGTAGCCTCCCCTCCCCCTAAACTTTTTTTAACCAAAATAAATAAATTCTCTTTGCAATGCTTCAAACTCCCCTTCTATTGAGGGACACCCTTTATGATTTTTTACGATTTTTTTCAACGATCTAAACTATCTATTTTTCAAATCTTCATTCATAAATCTTCCTTTATTAAAATCATGCAAATTGAAAATCATTAAGGCATCTAATTGAGACCAACAAAATAGAAGAACACAGTGCTTTAAAAAAAGACTATACTAACAACCACCTAATTGAGTGGTCAAATGATTTCGGATTCAAGTGATTTTTTGCAAAGACGATCTTTGAGATAATATCTAAAAACTAGACGGTTCAAATCATTGAAATACAATATGTGGTGGGTTCTACAAAAATGTCTTTCAAATAAGCTTATATATAAAGGGCTCTTGTTTGAGAATTATTAAATGAAAATTAAAATTGAGAAGATGTGATTATCAAAATTTCAAATAATGCATCTTTTAAATGACGAGTACAATACTTGTCTGTTCATTTTCCCAAACAAGGTGTTAGTAGCTATATGCACTCGGGACGAATTTTGAGGTAGTAGGCTTAAGCATGGGATCTAGGTAGAGGCTGGATTGCCTTTAAAGTTTTGAGGATCCTGTGCGAAATTTAAATTGGAACCCTCACATGATCTAATATAAAAATACTAAAAAAATATATATCATGAATTGATGCCATGAATAATAAAATTAATGAGAACAAATATTTTTCACGAAGACATAGTGGTGAAGTATAGTTATCTTGTTTTAGTGGTCATTGGTTCAATGCTCCTTCACTACAATGTGATGCTTATCCCTTTATTTTGGTACTTTTGGTCAAGGCTTGTCGTTGTGAAAAAATCACTTGCAAGTTGTGAAAAATTTCCCATGTGATCTTATCTGTGATATCTGTTGTGATTAGACTTAGGGAATTCTTTTGGGAGTCTAGATTGTATCTATCTTGATTAAGGTTGAGTTCTTGATATGCGTGCCATTGTGACGCAACCAAGTTATCAGAATTCCATACCTGTTGATGTGGCTTGCTGGTTTGCAATCAGTTTTTACATTCAGAACCAAAGGACAACACGCTCTCAACCATGGCATATATACTTGTGAATTGTCAACATCAGGTTACCAATCTCTGAAGAAACTTTGGAGATAACGGGTGCACCAGGCGTGAATGATTCTTTCTTGGACCATCTCTACAAAATCCTGAAGTCATCCCCTCCTAGTTGCACCCATTAGTCCACGTGTCATATGAATGGTTGACCAAAGTCAACATTGACATTATTATCTGCGATAAATCACTGATTGTCATTATCCCTAATAGCTATAAGGTCCCTTCCACATCAAGCCTCAAAACGACAAGCCCCACCGAATCGTCATAAAGAATATTGAACGTGGACAAGCTTAGGGTCCGTTAAAGTCTGCACAATGGGTTAGCTCGGCCAAACCAAGTAGGTTTAGATTTAACAGCAACCTACAACTCTTGATTAATTTTATAAACATTCATATTATGTGGTAGACTTTTTGTTAATTTTCCATCTATGGCAATATTCGCCCAACTATGGGCCTGACTTAGTCAACCTTTTGACCAAGTTTGATCGATGTATCCATCTATGGTAGGAGTTCAACTTCAGGATTTTATATTTTGATTGTTTTTTTATTTATAAAAAAATAGAGAAAGCATAGAATAATACGACCAGATACGTGTTAGAGTATGAATGGACGATAAAGTTAATATTTCTCCGTTCTAAAAAATAATATTAATAAATATCTTTTTATATTATAATACGTGACTGTACTACGTGTACATATTACTATAATTACTCTTTTTGGGGGTGAGATGTTTGAGTTTGATTGTAAACTGGTTATGGAGTTTCGTAGACCACCACTAGGGTGAATGTGGGAGGGGAGACGTGCTTTGACTGTACTATTGAAAAAAAAACCCATAAAATAATCAATAAAAAACGAACAAACAAACAAAACCCAATAGTTCATTTTGAATATTTCAATTTGAATTTTTATGCCATGTCCTATTAAAGAAATGGGATGTGTAGCACATGCATTTTACACCATCGGCAAAACCACTATAATAACAGTCCTACATGTGAACTACATTTTCGTCAACTACCCTACCCAAAAAAGAAAAAGAAAAAGTCCTCAATTTCTTCAATTCAATCGAAGAAAATATGATTTGAAATTCAATCTATCCTTTCACTTATATTATGTAATTTATTTGATCAAACAAAAGTGCGCGATAAATAAACGGGATTTAAATTAAAATTCTAAGTTCGAAATCCCCAACTCTCATTAATAAAACGAAAAAAATCCGTAGTTCACAACATCATAAGTAGGGGGTTGACATTTTTTTTGGGTGCATTCATAAAAAAGAATATTTATGCAATTGGTTGCACTGTTGCACAACAACCATGAAGGTTTTTTTTCAAAAAATTTAAATACAAAGTGATAATTGTATTGGCGCATATTGACTGAACTACACAAACTTTGAACCATGAAATGGTAGAGTCAAGCATTAACAAAAAATAAAATAAAAAGCATCGCAATTTCCTTGACTTTTCATCTATTGATCCTTTTTGGACCAAGGAAACCTTCCAAAAGCAATCTTCGAGAATAGATGAAGAACAATAATTAAAATGTACAGAAATATTCATTATTGTTTTGCTGTTGTGCTCCCATATATGCTTTGAATATTAAAATCCAAAAAGATGCCAATTAGAACGTGAAGTGTAACAAACAAATTGAACAGGACTTAATTTATTAGGCAGGAGAATTTTTCAGAATTCCCACCATTTAAATTAATAGGACATAGCATTGCTCTTGTTCACAATTACAATATAAATTAATGTAAGCAAAGTCGCACCAAACATGATGATGCATGAACTAGTTGCCCAAGTTACCTTTATCGAGTTGGGTTTTACTTCTTCATCTCAATCTATTAGTAATTATAATATAGTACTGGAGTATGAATACGCTGTATAATTCGTCCACGTATTATAATATAAGGATATATTTATTGATTTTATATTTTAGAAGTGAGAAATTTTAATTCTGTTATCCACTCATATTATAACACGTGAACATACTCCAATACTGTAATTTCTCTAATCCGAGTCGAGGAAAAAACTATGGAACTAAACCCACCTGAAAAAGTAGATGACTAAGGAATAATTAAGAATAATACTTTTCCATTCCCATAATATAAAAAAAGAAAAAGGAAAAGAATATACTTGTGCAATTAAGCCCATGTTGCCAAATTGCCAATTACGGGCTAATCACTGAAGCCCAACAGTACTTAGTACTATAAGCTATTCCAAGCATTACATGTCGGCATATAGTCTTGCAATGGAGAACTCAATTCAAACATGAACTCTCTCTCTCTCTCTCTCTCTCTCTCTCTCTTTCAATCTCTCTCTCCCCGAAAGAAGTACACCGACAGAAGCCTGCTGTGTGTGAACACAGTCTCCACCACCTTATAGTCGGTTTATGCGATCTACATTTTGGGGGGTTTGGGCATAAATCACATCTAAAATAAGAAATTGCAAAACCACAAGTTTTAATTGCACAAAAAAAGAAAAAGAAAAAAGAAGAAAAAGAAAAAAAGAAAAAAAAGAAAAAAAAAAGAAAAAGAGAAAAACTCAATAAAGGTGCATGGTATTCGATGAACCAAGGTCTCTGAAGAATAGGAACAGCCAGCTGCACTATTTTAATGGCGGCTCGTCAAGTTTGAATTGTGTATCACCATATATATATAGCCGTTGCTCTCAAAAGGGTCTTCATAATTTGTCAAAACTCGATCTGGGTCAGCCTGAATTTCCTCGAATATCATCATCAATCATCGCCATCATTTCAGATTGAATTAGCTGAGAGCAGCTGGGGTTTACATGTGCTTGCTGAAGGTGGCGAACCAGAGGAGCTCAGGCGGTCAATACGACAGGTTCGAATCTTCAAACGACGACGACCATGGCGAAGAAGCCTACACATACGAAGAACAGCCACAAGCTGCTGCTAGAAATATTGATCATGAATTAATGAACCAATTACCTCACCAGAACGTTTCGCCGACAATGTTTTTGGGGTACAGTCGGCCAACGGAGATGTCGGCAATGGTATCTGCTTTAACACATGTCGTTTCTGGACAGAGAGGCAGTGACAGCTGGGGACATATTGGAGGCGGTGGAGTTACGTCTAGTTTTGGCCAACTTTATTCTTCTTCTTCTTGTGCTTCTCCTTCTGCTTCTCCTTTGTCAGCTTTTTCATCTACTTCTGGTCCCTCTCCCTCTGGTTCTCGTAATTGGGTTGGCCAAAAACGAGGGCGTGAAGAAGATTTAGCTGCTGCTGCTGCTGCTGCTCAGGCCCAATTCATGGAATCTGCTAACAGAGTTTACAGAGGAAGCTATGGTGATTTCAGAGCAACAACACAAGCTGAGTCTTCATCTGGTGCAACAGGTCTGTTTTCAATCATCCAAATCATCAACTTTCATTCACTTCTTCTATTTGTTTTCCTAATTTGAACTTGCTTTTTCTTTGATTTTATCTTCTAAAAACATCAATGCTTCTGCAAAAAGTTTGAAGCAAAATATTTTGGTCTTCAAGTTCATCATAAACTCTAGCTTGTTCTGAACTTATTTATCTAAACAATCTTTAATCCTAGACAATTTCTTCCTCATCCTTTCGTTTTTTTTTTCCTTTTTTGTTAAGATTTGAAGAGTATTCTACATAAAATAACAGTAAATATTATTATTTTCCCTAAGTTCTTGCTGATATGATAACATGCTAATATCTGTTTCTGATATTGCATGCTGCATACAGTTTGTTGTAAACTTAGCATAAGTAAGGAAGATTAGAACTTCTAATCTATCAACTTTCTAGAGAAGAATATTACAATCCACCTTCAAAATTATTCTTAAAAAAAAAAAAAAAAAAAAAAGACAATGAAACAGTGTCTTCCACCATGTAAGCTTACCATCTCAATATGGTATAACTTATATATATACAATATATAAATCTTCTTATTCCAATACTAATTATCAACATATTTTTACATACAGTGACAGAAGAAGCTACGAATGCTGTCACCACCACGACCACCGCCTCCGCCGCCACCGCAGCCTCTGCCGTACCATCCACACCATCAAGTTCAGAAACTGTTTCATTTGAAGAGCCCGGAGAGAGGAGGAGGAGATACAGGGGAGTGAGACAAAGGCCATGGGGAAAATGGGCAGCTGAGATACGTGATCCACATAAGGCTGCAAGAGTCTGGCTTGGCACTTTCGACACGGCGGAGGCCGCCGCTCGAGCCTACGATGAAGCTGCTTTAAGATTCAGAGGAAACAGAGCCAAACTCAACTTCCCGGAAAATGTCAGGCTTGTACATCCCCAACCACAGGCACCAAATCTCCAAAACTTCAATTCAGATTCTGCACGAACCAATTTAGCTCCAATCTTATCTGCTCAGCCATTGCAGCCACCACCACAACCACCACAACAACTTTACCAGCCCCAACCCTTTCATGGCTCCTCTGACTTTCTCAGAGACTACTTTGACTACTCTCAGTTGCTTCAGAGCTCCACTGACTTCCATGCACAGCAGCAACAACAACAACAACAGCCTCCAAATTTGCTACAGCAAATGTACTACAATTCCCAACTGGCTTCACTTCAATCTTCCTTGTTAAATCCACCATCATCCTCCAGTTCCTCTTCTACATTGCCATCCTCTGCTTCTGCCTCTGCTTCATTTCCTCTGTTCTTCTCTGATCAGAATCAGCAACTTGGTTTCTTCCGTCCACCGCGAAATCAGACTAATCCCGGTGGTTCTTCTGATTTCCCAGCACCACCTTGGTCACAGTCCGGCAACAACCCATCCTCTTCCGGTTAATACTTTCATGAACAATTTTTTTTTCCTTTATTTTATTAATTAGAGCATTTTCTTGTCACTAGGTTTTTATTTTTAATATATTATATAAATATACCCCTGTATTTTGCACGTAGTTTTGTTCTAGTTGTTTATGTCATCCTAGTATTGTAAAGCGAAACACAAACAGCAAAGAGAATATATAATGATAAAGCAAAGAGATAGAAACAAGGCAGTACTTAGGATTTAGGTGTAGTTTGTTCTCAGAAGATTTTATGTCTACATTCTTTTCTCAGTGACTATCTATGGAAAGATGTTGAAATATTTTTTTAACCTCTCTGCATTTTGCTTTACATCCAGAGATCAATTAAAGAATGCTTTTTTCCATTTTGTTTGTAAATAAAATAATTTTTTGTGCTGATGTTGATCTTGATTCGTCATGGTTATCCTTTGCGTTATGGGAATTCATCTTATGCTCCTTCGTGAATTTACCAATATACCCTGTTTGTGTTGATCTTCACACCTAAAACTGTGGATGACGATCAGATGAAACTAGAATAGCATATAATTTGTTCATGATGGATCCTATCCAAAATATGAAGGGATATGAATGAGACTGAAACCCACCAAGATTTATGGTGGGTTTTTTTAATTTGTTTTTTTTTTCTGGTATCACATCTTACAACCAATTTTAGGTTAGGTTCAGGTCATTACGAGTTCGACTCAAGCCTAACAAGAACTTTTTTTCTTTTCTTTTCGATACAAGCGATATTGAAGGAGAAGGAAATCGAATCTAGAACCTCAGATGCATTAGTAAATACTTGTAACCACTTGAGTTACAAACCTCTTACGAGCCTAACAAGATTATGTAAGAGATAAAAATTTGTAATATTTTCTAGTTGGGCAAGACATGAACATGAAAAGGGGAATAACCGAATTTAACATTTTTAGTTGATAGTTTCTTTAAATTAATGGCCTTAGTGGTTAACAAGTAAGTAGAGTACTATTTTTGTCGTTAACATTTTATTTCAAGAATTCAAAGGGAATAAGGAATTAGAATATTGGAACACTTGAATCAGTCCTTCATTTGACCAGTGGATATGGTTTAATTTTTCTTAGAATTTTTTTAGAAATAGGATCACATTAGGTCATCCATGCCATAAGCTTCCTATGAATTGACGATTCAAAGCCTAAATTTCAATTAACATGTAGAGCAAGCTTCAACAACTGTTTTTTCTTCATTATTTTATGGAAAGAGTGCTTGCCCTTAGTCTATATAATTATGATATTGAGGAAAAATCTCTATAAATCTTATCGTTTTTCTTTTTAGTTTTCCGAATGATTATAAATTGTTCTTTATAGTAGAAGATCAAGTATCATTATGTGACTAACTTTAAGGGATATTTTCATTATTATATATAGCCCATTTTAGTCCTACAATTCATGTTTTTACTTAGTAAGGTAATCTGCTATCTATTTAGGATTTTACATTTAGCTTGCATCAAGGGGAGCAGATAATCTTGTTGAGCAAAAGACGTGAACTATTGCTTTGTGTTACAAGTGAAAATGTTTGTATGTGGACGAAACGACACCTTTAATGTTGGTCACAATGACCAATTTAAATGGAGATTTGACGCAATGCGATGAGAATGAACAAATTGATGTGTGGACCAAAATAGTAAGGAGTACATTGATTGATTTGAAAATTTAGGAACTCAAATAAGAACTTTTGAAAAGCTCAGGACCATTTGTAATAAAAATCCCTTAATAGTTTTTTGAGGTGAAGTTTCTTCTTTTTCTTTTTCCATGGGTGCACAAGCAAAATAAAAACAAAAAATAAAAAGGCTAATAACAATAGCATCCATCGGTATGAATGATAATCTCTTTTGTTTTTGTTTTTTAGTACGACCGATAATCTAAACTGTAAGGGGAGAGGGGATTCTCACTTACACTCCCAAATGTCATGGAGGTTTGAACCTCCACTAATCTACAAATCAAGACCTTTTTTCACTAGGCTAGACCCTGTTGGCATCTCTCTTCTTGTTTAAAAAGACTGAAAATTGTATAAATCGGTGAGACCAAAAAGAGAGTCGAAAGAACCCTACAACTATGAATAAGCTCCATGTCCACTAGCGGAACCACCAACAAGGCTATGGTGGGCTATAGCCCAAGGTAGTTTTTGAAGAAAAAAACCTCATATATATGGCCCACCAGTAACTACGATACATGAGAGAAATATGAAATCTTGTTTTAATGAAAGGATTTTGAAGAAAAAAGAAAATGTATATGACCACCATAAATTACAATGTTAGAGCAGCTCCACCCCAAAAAGCAAGGGTAAGGCAAAGGCAAGGCAAGGTTTGACATTATTCACGTGAATAGTGTCAGCCTTGCCTTTTTTGGTTCCATCTCAAAGGGTAAGGACAAATACCATTCACTTTGCTTTATTTTCTATGTTTTTTTATACTTAACCATTAATTTTGATAAGCTTTTCAGATAATATTTTTGGTTGCCACGTGTCACTATTTATTATAAAATTCTCTCCTAAAATTTCAGATAACATTTTCGGATAAAATTTTTGAATAAGATTTTCGGTTGCCACGTGTCCATCAAATTTCAGATAAGATTTTTGAATGAGATTCTCGATTGCCACGTGTCTTATTTCAAATAAGATTTTCGGATATTAATTAAAAAAATTATAATATCAAATTTAAGATAAGATTTTCACCCTCTAAAATTGCGCCACGTGTCCTATGTTTGATAAGATTTTCAGATATTTATTAAAAATTATAATCTCAAATTTCAGATAAGATTTTCACCCTCTAAAATTACGCCACGTGTCATCTCTATCTTCTAAATCACTCTATAAAACTACATCTTCAACTCATACATCTCACACCATATCCTTTCTATTCTTTCATTTATCAGATTTTACAAAATACATTCTACTCTCAATGTTAACCTGAGGAGGGTGTTGGACAGGCAAGAGCAAGAAGAGGAAGAAATTAAGTGCAGACGTGCTGAAGAAGATCGTGAGGCCGATGAAGAGGAGGAAGAAATGGTTGTAGCGATGTGTATGCTCAATAAATCAAGGCAACACCACCATTGTCGTGGCCCAAATGTGGATAGACATAGGCAATCTCACGGTAAGAATCTCTTGGAAGATTACTTTATCCCAAATTCGTTATATCATGTTTCTTATTTTCGAGAGAGATATAGAATGTAGCCTTATTTGTTCCAAAAAATCATGCATGATATTTGTAATTACGACACATACTTTGTTTAGAAGTATGATACTGTTGGGGTTTTAGGTATTCTTTCGAGCAAAAACTTACAGCTGCTTTGCGGATGCTTACTTATGGGGCATCTGCAGAGCAAGTGGATGAGATTGCGCCGATGGGAAAATCAACTATCATAGAGTGCTTGGTGAGATTCTGTGATGCAATAGAAAATATGCACAAGAGGGAGTACCTTCGCAAACCTATGGCTAAGGACCTCCGAAGGCTTGTACAAAAAGTTAAGGCTCGAGTTCCCCATGAATGATTGGAAGCATCAATTACATGCATTGGCAGTGGAAGAATTGCCCAATTGCTTGGCAAGGAGATTATGGGAATCGAAAGGGCCAAAAAAGATTAATTCTGGAGGCTGTACCTTCATTCGACACTTAGGTTTGGCATGCTTTCTTCGGAGTTGTCGGATCTCAAAATGACCTCAATGTGCTTGGTCAATCCCTGGTGTTCAACGATGTATTGCGAGGTCATTTCCCATAGATCACGTACCAAATCAACAATACCGTCTACTCGGGTGCGCACTACCTAGCCGACAGAATTTATCCTAGGTGGACAACATTCATGAAAACATTTCCGAATCCCCAATCCGAGAAGGAAAAAAGATTTGTTGTCTTTCAAGAAGGTTATAGGAAAGACATGGAAAGGTGTTTCGGTGTCTTGCAAGCTCATTGGGCAATTATTAAGGGTGCTGCTCGGATGCTTGATGAGGATTATGATGACTTGCATCATCCTTCATAACATGATTGTGGAGGATGAGTATGATTATGATGTTTTAGAGGTGTTCAAACTCGATCCCATGAACACGGCGTTGACAAGAATTTATGAAAGGCCGATGAGACCAAATGAACAACCAATGGAGCACGAACTGTTAATTCGGGATGGTCGATACAACAACCCCATGATTGATCGTTATCAGGAAATGCAATCTTCATATATTCATGAGATACATCAAGTTGACTTGATCAAGCACTTGTGGGAGATGAAAGACAATCACAATGGATGAAGTCAAATGCTTTGTTTGGAATTATGCTTTGTTATATGCTTTGTTTTGTGTATTGTTTGCAATAAATTAAGGTTTGTTTTGATGTGCAAATGTTTTTAATAAATAGTCACATTATTTAATGCTTTCTTTATTGAATAAAAGGGAAATAATACAACAAACTAATACATATGGCAAATATTTCAATACAACCTAATGGTTTTGATCATTTAACCAATCCGTATTGCTAGGTTCGTCGTCATGGAAAAGTTTTCTTTTCATCACATCCCTTCGTTGTAGCTTCCAATAGGACTTTGTTTCAGGAGACATATGGCTCGTATCCAAGGCCATGATTATCATTTCTTTGTCTCCATGTCTTGTTCTTGTGCTTGCTGCCTTTGAATTGCAAATGCTTCATGTCGTGCCTTGTCCACTTCTTCTCTTTTCAAGTCTCTCTCAATTCTCAGTACGCCGTTCTTAGTTATTTGCTCCAAAAATTGTGCACATTCATTGTTTGAAGTGCTCCATCTCTTGGCTTTTGCCGCCTTTCTCGCAATAGGTCTCGGCACACATGAGAGTGGTGAGTCTTAATCCATTGGGGAGTCCAATCGCTAATCGGTTGCCGGCGAATCGTGGAGCGACGTCTCATTCAACACACCGACGGACCGTTGGAAATAATTTTGAATCTCGAACAATTCTTCCCAACTTCCCAACATTGGTGACTCAGGAAACTTTTTTTGCCTTGCCCCATGGCACCGAACCACATTTGTGCTTGTAGGATCTATTAAAAATAAATAATTGGAAATGCAAGAAAAAAAATGAATATGGAAGAAAATATAAACAATTTGGAAATGCAAGAAAAAAAAATGATTATGCAAGAAAATATAAACAAATTGGGAATGCAAGAAAAAAAAAAGATTATGCAACAAAATATAAATAAATTGGGAATGCAAGAAAAAAAAAAAGATTATGCAACAAAATATAAATAAATTGGAAATGCAAGAAAAAAAATTTGAATATGCAAGATAAAAAACATTAAATTGAATAAAACGACAATTATAAATATTTTACCTTATCAGCAAGATTTTGACCGCTTCGAACGTTGTCCCTTGCTTTTGCCAAGGAATCTCTCCATTTCCCTAACTCTTTATTTAAAATTTTCCACCTACTGGCCAAGGCCATTTCCGTCCGAGGCGGACCTGATCTTTCAGCAAATACTCCATGAATTTTTCTCCATATATGATAGAACTTCATCACATTGCCCTGCACGAGCAATGACTAACTTTCATCCAACACTCACACAACACAATATCTTCCTGAGTTGTCCATGCGCCTCCAGTTTCGACAACAGTGGCCATTTGTTTTTTGATACAAATGGAAAGTAGTTGAAAAATATGAGTAGAGAATAAAAAATATTGGAAGGAGAAGAGTTGTATGGAGATTTGGTGTGGAAAGTGAATAAAATATTTAGGTATTTATAGGGAAAAAATCCAAAATTTTTTGATATTTTTAAAAATATTTTTGCAATTTTTTTAGCCAAAAAACTCAAAACCGTCAGATTTGGACAAAACCGATCGGAGCGTCGGGAAACGCAATGTGGAGTATTCCCATTGGGAGCTGTCGGTGGCATCATGCGTGATGTCATGATGACGTCAGCGATACCGTTGGCGCGTGAAATTCACGTGCCAATGGTAATTTTTATTTATTCTTTATAGTAGAAGATCGCGTATCATTATGTGACTAACTTTAAGGGATATGTTCATTAATATATATAGCTCATTTTAGTCCTACAATTCATGTTTTTACTTATTAAGGTAATCTGATCTCTATTTAGGATTTCACATTTAGCTTGCAGCAAGGGGTGAACTATTTCTTGAGCAAAAGGCGTGAACTATTGCTTTGTGTTATGCGTGAAAAACGTTTGTATGTGGACGAAACAACACCTTTAATGTTGGTCACAACAACCAATTTAAATGGATATTTGACATAATGCGATGAGAATGAACAATTGATGTGACAATGATTGATTTGAAAATTTAAGAACTCAAATGAGAACTTTTGAAAAGCTCAGGACCATTCGTAATAACAACCCCTTAATAGTTTTTTTTGTGGTGAAGTTTCTTCTTTTTCTTTTTCCACGGGCACACACTCTCTTCTTGTTTAAAAAGACTGAAAATTGTATAAATCGGTGAGACCAAAAGGAGAGTCAAAAGAACCCTACAACTATGAATAAGCCGCATGTCCACTGGCGGAACCACCAACAAGGCTTTGGTGGGCTATAGCCCAGGGTAGTTTTTGAAGTAAAAAAACTCATATGTATGGCCCACTAGTAACTACGATACATGAGAGAAATATGAAATCTTGTTTTAATGAAAGGTTTTAATGTATATGACCACCATAAATTACAATGTTAGAGAAATATTTTTTTTCTCAAGTCTGTTTGTATTCTCTCAAGGATTGTAGGGCACAACTTGAATAGGTACAATTTCAATTATGTTGTTGAATATATATCCATTTTTATAATATATATATGTTTATTTCATTTAATATGTATTTATTTTATGTTAAACCTATTTGGTTTTTAGTTTATAGATTTAATATATACTTTTATTTATAGAAAACTATATAATCTATAAGTTTTCTTTATAAAACAAATCATTAGATTTTAAGCAAAAAGTTTGAGCTATGGCACCGGTCGAAAAAGTTATGGTTCTTGCACATGTCTAATAATGATCTTACGTTTCCATGGAAAAGTGTCTCTTTCTTAATAATTTTTCCATTAGAACGTGCTTCTATATACAAAAAACGTTCTGGATGTGTTCTTTTCAGATTGCTTGATCTGATCATTTTAGGGTTTTGAACTTTTTTGGTCTTTTTAAGCTCAGGTGCCCATTTCACATTGGATTCTTTGTCGAGGTCATCGATGCATATAGAAGGCTATGGGTAAGTGTCAAAGTAGGCCACCAAATCTTAGACATTTTTTTCACCATTAAAAAAAAAGTTGAAGGTAAATATTAAAAAAAAAAAAAAAAAAAACAATTTGAGGGGATGTTCAAGTATCTTGGTACAAGTAGGTGAAATATAAACAAATTAAATCTAAAGACATTTTTATTATTTTCATCAGAAACGTACCAAGAACAATGTCCTCCTTTTTATTTTTATATGTTATAAGCTAGTCATAAAATAAAAACGTACCTATATTAAGTAATAATTTTATATTTAGTTAAAGAAAAAAGTCTAGTACGAGCTTAAAAATATATATAAAAAAATAGTTCGAATCATTGAACTACATTCCGAAGAGATTCTAAACAATCGTCCCCTCCCTTCCTTTCCACCCTCCCAAGAAGAAATATTCGTTTATGAAAGGTTCCATTCCTCCATATTATATGTTTATGTTACATCATTATTTCATAGTTTATTTCACAAATCCAAAACATGGTTATTTTGAAATAGAAGTTCCGTATGATCCAAGTCAAGGTCGCTCTCTTTCCTCTAGAATGTATAAAAATAAAAATAAAAAAAAAAATAAAAAACGAATCCCTTTTTCTACAATTAGGAAGGCAGTGTCCACGTGGGAGAGCACACTCAAAAGAGACACGAATAAAGTAGGTCAAAACTCAAAACTACGATATGTGTGGGTCCCACGTACCGCGTGTGAAGCAACCCGATGGAGCAAATGCTGATGACGCCATGCGGCACATAGGGAGAGGAGGAGAGACATCCAATGGCCACGACGTGTCCTGTTTGGTGAACACAAGGGAGAAGACCCAACGCTTGGCAACCACATATTTAGACACGTGCTACAATTCTTGGTTCCTGGACTTTTTAAAATTGAAAATGACCTAAACGAGAAAGACCCGAAAATCTGCGCTGTGTTTCACGAGTTGGGATGAATCATGATTGGTACTTTTGGTAGTTCACCTACCATTACGCTTTGTGGGAAAATTTGCAAAAGGAGTTGGGGTTTAGCGGGGCATGCTTGATAGCTCCTCAAGAAGATGTTTGGCACTTCAGCCACGCATCATTTAAAACTAAACAGTTATACATTGACATGTGCGTGAATCTCATAAGGACATGCGATGTGAGTTTTTCATATCGGTCTTTTTCTTCTTGTGTGATACGTTACGTAATGTGACGAGACGAGAGAGACATACGTAGTGATTGAACTTTGTGAAAGATAGGTTTTTTAGGCTGTTCTGGGCTAGTGATCCTACTTTTGTTTAGGCTGTTTTCTTTTATTTTGATGGGTTGTTGAAATCTTTGGTCTTAGGATGGGCCACCTATCAATATCAAGCCTAGCTTATTCATCCCTTCTATCACACACTGTATTTTGTCTCTATAGTGAAGTTCAATTTTCGACTAAAACAAAGTTCATTTACGTACAGTTGAAGATTGAAGAATAACAAAGATGAGTTTTTTTTTTTTTTTTTTTTCATTTAACTTTTGCGAACAATTTTTTGCTTTTTAAATTGAGAACTGCAAATTATTGACATGTTGGTGGCTCGACTCGGACTAGATTGGAGTTGAGTTGAATTTAGTTCTTATGAGTTCAATTCCTCTAATTCAGACATGTAATGATGTAAGACAATGAACTGTTGTCAAATTTAATAACCTTAATCCCAACATCTATAAGTTAATCAAACAGCGGCCCCAAGAGATTCGTTTTATTTAATTGAAATAGACTATACTGAACCACCAAATAGTGTGCAGTTATTCAATCTCTTGTCTTCTTGTTGAACTAAAATGAGAGATTATGGATAGCTATAAGCTTACACTCTTGATATAGGCCTAATTAGGGAGATCCAATAGGTTAGTTCAATTAACCCGTTAGGCTTGGATTGTTTGGGTGGGTGTGGGCCTCGAGACAAGTAAAGAAAGAGATGGATAGATGAGGTTTCTTTTTTCCTATAAGAAGGTCTATATACTTTTCATTTTTATTTATTTCAAGAAAAATATCTTGCCTCCGAAGAGATTGGTGAAGATTTACATGTTTTTACAATTAATTAAAATGGAAACACGTAGCAAACATGGGTTTAGCCAAGTTGGCTAGAGCGGATGTACTCTCCACTCTGCACCCTAGTTCGAATCTTCTCCGTAAACTTGCTTGATCAAGATTAATATTCTTATTTTTACACATTATTTAACTTTATTCACTTTGTGATTTTATCAATCACAAATACAATCGGCACTACATTCTTCTATTTTTTTGTTTGGTTTACAAGGGTGGCCAGGGATGAAGGGAGATCCCAAGTTATAGGCTTAGAATGTAGGGTTCAATGCTTACGAGCCCTAAGCCAGATGCTTACCAACTGAGAAGTGACAGTGCATCCAATGTCCTCATACAACCTCACCAAATGGACTCTGTTAGATATTGTTTGAGGAAGCTCAACCCCATCAGAACTCAAAGCTTTTTCGCAAACCACAATCGAATCAACGATGCGTGCCGCCGTATAGTTGACCATATCATCTTCCTCCTTCACCCTCTCTAGTGTGCCCTGGAAAGCCGATGCCACTGATCCGTACGATTGTGCACACTGTTGAATAGCTTTGGTGCCGGTCTCCATCTGCAGATAACTGTTAAACAACTCTTGTGTATCTGTAGCAGTTTCTGCAGCTATCTCAAGAACATTTATAGCAACATCTTTGAGATCGTTGGATGCAGAGGATCGAATTCGAGCATCTGACGAAAGAATTTTTATGCATTCGGTGTAGTTTTGATGGAATGAGTCTCGGGTTTGCTTACAAACACTTCTAAGTAATGGAGAGGCTCTTGCGTCTGCGGGTGCAGGAGAAGAAGAGAGGAACAAGAGGAAGAAAGCAAAGAACAAGACATAAGAAAGTTGGGAGTCCATTGACCAAGGTAGACCAAAAGGCTAAATTATTGAAGTCTTGTTTTTATTAGTAACTATTTGGTTGTGTGTGATGCAATGAATGAATGGGAGTAGGATATATATGAGAACCCCAGGGCCGGTGTGGGCATAAAATTTAGGAGCGCAGAAGCTGGAGAACCATCTTGTTCTAACGTATTCATGAACAGATTTTGTTGTTAGTATTATTATTTTTTTATATTTGTTGTTGTGTTTGTTCTCAAGGAGCTGGATCCTCTGTCAGTTACTTTTTCTCGGCACCCGACGACAAATTACCAATCATGATCATTTGAGAGATCCAATGGTCACAATTGTGCCTCAAGATCATTCTAAAACCATTTCTGAAAAACCAAACGTGGATGCATTCTATTGTCATTAATTATTTTGTAGATTTATTTGCTGAAAAGCCAACAAGAACTATTACTACATAATTTTGGGGGCTAGTACTACATAATTTTTTTATTGGTACCGATAAAGTAACTCTAATTAATTTTTTTGGTTCATCAAATACACGTTGTTTGCTTATCATTTATACCATTTATGCTTTTTTTAATACAAGAGATATTGAGGGAGAAGGATTTGAATACAAGACTTTAGATGCATGGGAATAGCTCTTAACTACTTAATCTACAAGTCCCTCGCTATACCATTTATACCTTACTTGCTAAGACTTTGTTTGTACCATAATCAACTGAGCATATTTGCGCACTGGGACATAATCAACTGAGCATATTCGCGCACTGGGAGACCACAGCGCATACATACCCATAGCCTATCGAAGGTAACACACTTATGGGAATCCCCAAATACTGATGACACCATCATGATCTTAGCTACCGAAGACAGCTTCCTCCTATGTGGCAATTGCTTGTCGAAGGACATTGCCGAAGCCCTCAACTACATATCCTAAGCCTTGGACATGTGTCACCACCACGGTGACTTGCACAAAGTCCCATATTGAAACTTTGTACAAACCCCTAATTTCATTTCTCTATAAGAGAGGAATAGTGCCCAAGTAAAAAGTACTACTTTTCACATTTACTGTTATTCTATCAAAATTACTGTGTACCCCACACTTGTTGACTTAAGCATTAGAGAGCCTTTGACAAGTATCACATCGGTACCCGAAGCTTGACAATTGTTTCTTCCATCCTTCTTCTGCAGGATCACTTTGTGACCGAAGATCTCTTTTGCCGAAGGTCCACAACCCCCTAGTCATGCTGAAGACTCCATATTTCTTTTATCTAAGTTGAATCCAGTTTTGGACATCAATAGACTTCATGAGCTTTCAAGCTTCATTTTGTTTGGTTCCTTTTGATGAGCTTCAACCTTCACCCTAAGTTAAAAGACATTGTTAAACGGTATCTAACAAGGAGATTTAAGAAAAACGAAAATAACAACCACCAATAAAACTATTAGATCAATTGTCTAAAATTTTTGTGGACAATAAAATCTTTTGCAAAAACATTAGCAAGTGAGATGATATGTGTGTTAAATTTCAAAGAGATAGGTTAACCGCCCACTACTAACAAAACTGATATTAGCCAATATGTGAACACCACATGTTGGGAAGGGGTAAGGGTAAATGCCCATTAATTCAGGCTCAGTCAATCAACCTGCTCTGATACCATGTTAAATTTCAGGGAGACAGGTCAGCGGCCTACTACTAGCAATACAGATATTGTTGCCAACTTAACCACCTACAAAGCCCACTAAGTATTGGGTTTTATCACAAACAGCATCGGTGTTATTAAGAGTGGTGCCATTTATTATTTATTGTATTTCATTTAGTTTCCGATGTATGACTTATATTCTTTAGCAATGTAGAATCACATCAAGAGAGTTTGATTAATAGAACTTTATCCTACAAATGTACAATTAATTGTTATGAAAATTTGCTCAATGTGATGTCGGGTGGTTTGGAGCTTGGCTCACTATGTTTGAAGGAAGAAGGAAGTAGACAAGCAAGTGGTCGGCAGTTGCAGCCAGATTGTCGATTTTTGGAAATTGTTATTGCAAATACGTAGTGCTTGTTTGGCAATATGCGAGGAGGAGGGAGACAAAATTGATATGTGATAAGGTTTTCACAGCCAAGTATTTGAAAAAAAAAAGAAAACAAGGGCCAGTAACAATAGCATCCACGGGTATCAATGCTAATATCTCTTCTTCTTATTCTTCTTGTGTTTTTTTCCTTTTTATAAATAAAATATAAAATAAAAGTGATATTCTAAACTACATACGGGAGAATTTCTCACGCACAACTATTAGATCAATTGTATCATAACAACAATAGTTATTTGTTTATTATTTTTAAGGTAAACTGGTGAATACTCCCCTGAATTATCACGCTTGTCGAAATCTCCACCATGAATGATTTTTTTTTTTCCAACCAATTTAGCTCTCAAACTATTTTAAATGGTCAATTTAGCACCTGGCGTCAAGTTTTTAGACTTCCATCCAATTTTCTGTTAATTATAAGGGTAAGTTTGTCATTTTACGAGGACAATACCAAAAAATAATAAAGAAAATATAAAATCATGATTTCTTCTCTCTCTTTCTTTTTGTTTGTTCTTTTTCCTTTTCCATCTTCTTCCTCTCTTTCTCTTTTCTTTCTTCTCTCCCCGTCTACTCCAGCTTTTTCAAATTTATTAGCTCCAGTTGTCCTCTTTTTACAAATATCCAGAGGCTCCACTGCTGTATCAAAATTTGTCGGTTCATGCAACAAAAGCATTTGGAGGGAGATTAGCAGCGAAAGATTAATAACAGCCAAGAGAATGCTAAAATTGAAGGAACGCTTGTAAAACACAATACGAGAAGGAAGAAGAGGAAAGGACGAGTGAATAAATAAACGCGCAATCTTCACACCTCATAGAAATATGCCACACAGACCCGGTATTTTGGGGAGGAGTTGATAACTTGATGCAATCCCTAAATCTCATTGACCCAATCGAGAACAAGTAGGTGTCGATGAAGATGTAAACATATCTTGATTCTGATTATATGTTTATTTACAAGGACCAACCATTGGCATTCACTCGAAAACCCTTGTGGATGTGGGATTGTAAACAGAGAGTCTTGGGATGAAGGGGTTGGGGAAGACGTTGATTGCCTTCCCCACCTCCCCAATTTTCTTTAATTTTTGTCTTCTTCTTCTTTTTTAGTTTTGTAGTTTTAACAATTTAATTATTTTAAACTTTAAAAAAAAAATTAAATTTTAATTGAACAGTGAATCACGTGCCTAACATGTGACATTTAGAGAGAAATTGGATGAAAACTAACGGTAGGGGCTAAATTGACCATTTAAAATAATCTGAGGGCTAAATTGGCTGAATAAATAATCCAGGGTGGAGATTTCGATAGTCGATATAGTTCAAGGGGGTATTCAGCAGTTTACCCTTATTTTTAATTTGTTATTCAAGTATATAACAATTTCTTGACAAAAAAAAAAAAGAGGTTTACAACAATTTCACTATCTCATCTCATCTCGACCCTATGTCAATCACTCCTCCGGAAGGAAGAACATGTTCTAGTAAGTAATATTAGTTGAAACATGCCCTATAAGGAGAACATGTTCGGAAGGAAGAACTGATCTAGACTAATATAAGTTTCTTTCTTGTTCAGGCTTGGATGCATAATTTATCTTTATTCACTTTGTTCTTTAGTTACATACATTTGCAATACATTCTTTTATGGGAGATTCACTATTATACCCAATATAGAGGCTCAAATTATAAAAATACCATATATAAAATGGACTTTAGAAACACACCAAAAGTCCATTTACAACATAACAAAGAGGTTTTTAACTTCTTATAAATTACAAAATCGCCATAAATTTCTTAAAACAAGTCCAACCCCAAAACCTCATAAAAAAACCCAAAATACTCAATAGGGTATCAAAGTAATTTAATAATCAAACTTAAATTCAATAGGGCCAGCTGCCATTTTTTGGGTTTGTTTATAGAAATTCAATGATGTAGGGTTTATCTATATTATTAGTGCTAAAAATGGGTATATGACTAAATATCTCTTCTTGTATCTCACTCTTCTCAACTTTCCCATAATGTGTAGGTTTCAATGCTTTTGACCCTTAAGCCCGATGCTTGCTAACTGGGAAGTGAGGGTGAATCCAATGTCCTTATACAGGCTCACCAAATTGACTCTGCTAGATATTGTATGAGGAAGCTCAACTCCATCAGAACTCAACGCTTTTTCGCAAACCGCGATGCCATCAGCGATCGGTGCCACCGTATACTTGACCATATCTTGGTCCTCCTTAACTCCCTCTAATGTTCCTCGGAAAGCCGATGCCACTGATCCGTATGATTGTGCACACTGTTGAATAGCTTTGGTGTTACTCTCAGTCATGCGTAGATAACTATTAAACAACTCTTGGGTATCTGTAGCAGTTTCTGCAGCTATCTCAAGAACATTTATAGTAAGATCTTTAATATTGGATGCTGACGATTGAATTCGAGCATCTGACCCAATAGTTTTTATGCATTCAGTGTAGTTTTGATGGAAAGAGTCACTGGTTTGCTTGCAAACACTTCTAACTAATGGAGACGCTCTTGCATCTGCGGGTGTAGGAGAAGAAGAGAGAAAGAAGAGGAACAAAGCGAAGAACAAGACATGAGAAAGTGGGGAGTCCATTGACCAAGATATGAGAAGTTTTCTTGCTAAATTGTTGAAGGTTTCTTGTATTAGTAAATATGTGATTGTGAAACAATGAATGAATGGAGTATATTATATATATGAGAATCCTAAGGCCGGTATGGGTCTAAAATTTTGGAGCGTAGAATATGGAGAACCATCTTCTTCTAACGTTGATGAACTGTTTCGTTGTTTTGTTATCTTTTGGGTATGTTGTTGTTTTAGAATAATCTATTGTAATTGATATGTTATTATTGTAATATGTCAATTATAGCTGTACATAGAGTAGTTTACTTGATATAGGTATAAAAATCCAAATCAATCCCTAGGATTGAGGATTATGACTTTGTAATATTGGTAGTAAGAATGATGTTAACTTTGCCATTAGTTGGATTATGATTTTTTTTCTTCTTTTTTAATTAGGAATAAATTGGGCTTTTGTTTGAAGGATGATGTGTCAATTTTTAAGTCCCTTAGATTAAATTTTAATGAGGTGGTGTATGGAGAACAAAAGTAAAGTAGATCGTGGCAGAGAAAATTAGAGCAGAGGATCTGGATCCACTGTTGTTAATACAACAAAATCTTTCAACCAAACATTCTTTACATGGTATAGAGCGGGCAGGTTGACTGAACCACATTAAACCCAAATCAAACAAACTCAAATCAAACAAAAAATCCCAAATTGAACCAAAATCAAACAAATCCCAAATGAAAAAAAAAGTAGAAAAAAAGACAAATGTGGTTCACTAAAAAGTGGTCCCACATGAGGAGGAGTGTTGAAGAATACACGAGTCCCACATCGAAAACTTAACAAAATAGGAAGTTCTATATAAGAAATAGGTCCGCTCCTAATAACATCGAGCCCTTTTGTATAAAACCCAACACCTGCTAAATAGGTTGTTAGGTTGGGGACAATATTGATGTTGCTAGTGGTGGGCCAAAGGCATGTCCCTTTAAAATCTTAACATGGTATCAGAGCACCGTCTTGGGGCCTGATTACTTGACTCTCCTAGAACCCTAGCAAACTTTCCAACACCATGGCAAGAGAAGATTCAACACCCCCATAAACCAACAATTCCAATTCCAAAAATTCGAACAATAGCAACGATAATCCTTATATGGATTCATCAAACCCATACTATGTTCATCATTCAGATCATCTTGGTCATATGCTTGTTCCAACAAAATTGAACGACACCAATTAACCATCTTGGAGTAAATCCATGGTGCATGCTTTCACAGCCAAAAACAAAATTGGCTTTGTCAATGGCTCCATTAAGCCCCCATCAGAAACAGAACTCCAGGCACAATATGCTCTCTGGAATCAGTGCAATAGTATGATTTTATCATGGCTTGCTCATTCAGTGGAGCCTGATCTAGCCCAAGGAGTTGTTCATGCCAAAACTGCCTAACAAATGTGGGACGATTTTCAGAAGTCTATCGCAACTCTCTCACAAGGCACCATGACAGTCACGACCTATTTCACAAAACTCAAAGGCCTTTGGGATGAATTAGAGACATACATAACTCCTCTCACCTGTAATGAGATGAAAGCACACAACGAACAAAGAGAAGAAGATAAGATGATGCAATTTCTCAAGGGCCTTAATGACACATTTAGTGGCGTTCACAACAACATCCTCATGATAACACCATTGCCCTAAGTCCATCAAGCTTATTCACTCATCATTCAAGACGAAACACTACAACATATGACATCGGGACCAACCGAGAACTTTTCTATTGCCACAACTATCCAAAGTCGTCCAACCAATTCCAAAATTAAACATTGTGATCATTGTGATCACAATGGTCACATAATTGCAAATTGCAGGCAATTAAAATTCCATTGCAATTTTTATAATTGAAATAGACACAGAAGAAACTTGATGATTCACAAATAGAACACATCAAGTGGTCAAGGAAATCATGCTAGGAATGAAAACCAAAGGTCCAATTGAGGTGCAAACTCACGTCGAAATTTCGGTTTCTCCAGTAGTAACACGTGCACCTTCACGCAGCAGTCACATAGGTTTGTTCCACATTCATGCTCATCTTTCCCATCCGCACATGTGGCCCAACAAGCCGACTCAAGCTCCAGACTTTCTTGAGTGGACTTATTACTAAACAATACCAACAATTGGCCATATCCATGTCACTAATCAACACCAATGCATCATCATCCTCTAGTGATAATCATGCAGTTGCGAATGTAGTAGGTCTATCCACCTTTACTGTCCCTTCAATCAATTATGTTTCTAGCAAACCTTGGATTTTGGATAACGGGGCTACAGATCATATTACATATGATTATACACTTTTCACAAAAATTCAACCAACTCACATTCCCATTGTTAACTTACCCACTGGTTCTTCTGCACCAATTACTTCAATTGGCACAATTCCTTTTAATAACACCATCACCTTAGATAATGTTTTGTGTGTTCCTTCCTTTTGTTTGAATTTAATGTCAGCCAGTAAACTTACCGAGTCACTTAATTGTTATGCTATATTGTTTCCCACATTTTGTGTTTTATAGGACTTGGCTACCAGGAAGATGATTGGTATGGGTAAACAACGTGGTGGTCTATATTACATGTTGGCTTTACCAAGGACACATGTTTCCTGTCAAGTTTCACAAACCTCCAATTTATGGCACCCTCGTCTCGGACACCCTTCACCTGCTCGTTTTCATTTACTTTCTTCATTGCTTCCTTCAAAAATTGTTTCTATTGAACATGATTGTGGCATTTGTCCTATGGCCAAACAAATAAGAATTATTTCCATTTCATTGCATTCAACATTTGACTTATTACATTGTGACATTTGAGGTCCGCATAAAATAGCCTCTCATTCAAGAGCTTTTTTTTTAATTTTTTATTTCTAATAATTATTGATGATTTTACTCGATGTACTTGGCTTTTTTTGATGGTTTACAAATTTGAAACACAAACTCTTCTAAAATCTTATTTTACTATTGTCAAAACTCAGTTCAATTTCAATGTTAAAGCTATTCGCACTAACAATGGTTCAGAATTTTTATCCATGAGAGAGTTTTTTGCAAACCAATGGGATTGAACATCAATGATCATGAGTTCACACTCCACAACAAAATGGAGTTGTTGAGTGCAAACATCACCACATTCTCAATGTTGTCTGTGCTTTACATTTCCAAGCCAATTTTCCTCTCAATTTCTGGAGGGGAAGTTGTTTGAATCGCTATCTATCTCATAAATCGTTTGCCCACTCCATTATTGTCCAATAAGTCACCCTTTGAGTTGCTCTATCACCGATCACCAACCCTTGACCATCTTAGAATTTTTGGGTGTCTTTGTTATGCTACTATGACTCATCCCATACAAAAATTCGATGCTCGTGCCACACCATGTATTTTTGTTGGCTATCCCATGGGACAAAATGGCTACAAACTTTTTGATTTGCATAGATCCAAAATTTTTGTCAATCAAGATGTTCAATTTCATGAATATATTTTTCCTTTCTCCACTATCCTACCTCAACCTCAACTTGCTTCCTTCACTCATGTTCTTCCTAACCCAATTTTCGACATTCCCCAATCACTTTATCTAAATACAACCCATCTGCTATCTCCACCCCTTTCGACCCTAGCCCCAACTAGCCCTGACACAACTACTTAGGACCCTATAGGTCCACCTCCTAACGCATCCCCTGTAGAACCTACAAGCCTCACTCATTCATCCCCACAACCCCACCCTACCAACCCCACTCTTTAGATTGCCACCACTAGTCATGTGGTCCCCACCCCCTCCCAGGCGCCCCAACAACCCACTTTTCCTATCTCTCTTTCATCTGACAATACCTTGTCACTCATTCCTTTTCAGTCAGAACCGACCCTACCTAGTCCACCACATTTATCTCCTATAGCTCTAACACATCATTCCACTCATCCAAGGCAAGCTCCAGTATGGCACCAATATTACCACTTATCCAACCATGCCTCTTCATTTGCTGTTACAGGTACAAAATACCCACTCTCATTCCTTGTCTTATTCTAGCATTTCATCGCCCAATTTTTCCTTTTCAGCTAACATTTCAGGCACCACCGAACTCACCAGTTATGCTCAAGCTATCCTTGATCCCAATTGGATGCTCAAGCCATGCAAACAGAATTAGACACTTTGGCACAAAACCATACTTGGACCCTCATCTTGCTGCCACCTCGACACAAACCCATTGGTTGTAAATGGGTTTTCAAATTCAAATATAAATCTGATGGCATCATTGATCATTACAAAGCCTAGCTTGTGGCCAAGGGCTACACACAGGTGGAAGGCATTGATTACTAGGAAACATTCTCTCCCACCGCCAAACTCACCACATTGTGTTGTCTTCTTACTGTTGTCGCTGCTCGTAATTGGTTCATCCATCAATTAGATATTCAGAATGCCTTCCTCCATGGCGATTTGCACGAAGTTGTGTACATGGGAGCTCCTCTCAGACTTTGCCAACATGGGGAAAATACCGTATGTCGACTCAATAACTCCCTTTATGAACTTAAACAGGCTTCCAGGAACTGCTTCTCCAAATTTTTTGGTGCTATTCAATAGGCAGGCTTTCATTAGTCAAAATCCGATTACTCATTGTTCACCAAGGTTCAAAATAATTCTTTTGCTGTAATTCTTATTTATGTGGATGATATTCTTCTCATAAGGAATGATTTACAAGAAATGGAGCATCTCAAATCTTTTCTCCTCAAGCATTTTCGCATCAAGGACCTTGGTGATTTAAAATACGTCTTAGGTATTGAGTTCTCTCATTCCAAGAAATGTATTTTCATGTCTCAAAGAAAATACGCAGTGGAGATATTACAGGATGCAGGTCTCTTAGGCTATAACCCAAATAAGTTTCCTATGAAATACTGACGGTTAGTGGGACGCTTAATCTACCTCACTGTAACAAGGCTCGACGTAGTATATTCAGTTCGGACATTGAGTCAATTCATGCATGAGCCTAGAAAACCACATTGGGATGCAGCACTCTGTGTTCTCAGATTCATCAAACATTCTCCAAGTCAAGGCTTATTATTTCCTGCATCTAACAATCTTGCTTTGAGAGGTTAGTGTGATTCAGAACATGCTGGTTGTTGTACCACAAGAAAATCTATCACAAGCTTTTGTATTTTTATGGAAAATTCTCTTATCTCATGGAAATCCAAAAAGCAACAACACGTTTCTCATTCATTCGCAGAAGTAGAGTATCGAGCCATGGTGTTTGGGGGTGGTGAAAATTCACCCAACTCGGGCACTTTTCGGAAACACGAGCAGCCGGGCTACAGTTTATTGTGGCCAAAATGGCTCGAGATTTGGAGAATAGGCGGTCGGGTATTGAATTGCTAATATGCGGCCGAGCTACATGGCTAGGAGAATGGGCAAGGCTGCGTGGCTGAAAGAAAGGACTGGGCTGCATTCGAGCTTGGTTGAAGAGTGCGGTCAGACCACGCAGCTAGAAGATGCGGCCGGGTTTTGGTAGAGTCGCGGCCGTGCTCTCAATCGCAGGGTAAAGAAATGTGGTGGGCACGCCAAAGGAGCCGGGTCGGATCAAGTTGGGCAGCTTCAAAATGCAAGCGGCCGATCTAATGCGGAGAATTCCTAGTGGCCGAGAATTCCTAGCAGCCGAGAATTCCTAGTGGTCGAGAATTCCTAGCAGCCGAGAATTCCTAGCGACCAAAGAATTCCTAGTGGCCAAAGAATTCATAGCGGCTGAGAATTCCTAGCGGCCGAAGTGCTTTCTTAAAAAGGTGCCCAAGGTCTTTTCTTCAAAGGCCATGATGCCTTCTCAAAAATGCAGCTGAGGTGTTTTCTTCAAAGGGCATGGTGTACCTTGGTACCCTTCTCTCAACACTTGGGCAAGCAAAGTCGGGCCGGGGGAGTTGAAGTTCGACGAGAGGTGTGTCCGTTGAGTTCCCAATATTCGAATATTTGAATATAGTCCAACGTAAGGCCAAACCCAACATCCAAATATTTGGAGCTCCCATACCACCTACCTTGGCGGATGGTTGATAAATGGTCAACCAACCCTAGAATTCTAAAAACTGAAGGGGCACGAGGTCCAGATGTCAAGATGAAATCTCGGAGGTTAAGGCCCAAGCCACGGATTCACGCCCAAGATTTCCGAAGGTCAATATGCATGTGATGGAGGCCTCACAAGGAAACAAATCAAGGAGATTGATGATAGTTTAGCATATTCCAAAACATGAGAGAATCAAGCAATTAGAATATTTCCACTGATTCAAGGGGCTTCAAAAGGAAAGAGTTTTAAAAGAGTTGACATTTGGCCATTCAATGGCCAGCCCATGGGCTGACGAAAGCCCTATATAAATCTTACCAAACGAAGGCAGAAGACACACAACATCAGACAGACAAACCTATTTTTTGTCTCGCACTTTTCTTTTTCTAGACTTAGGATTTTACTTTTCATGCCCCTAGTGTAGCGAGTTTTTCCTTTTCTTAGTGTAAGTTTAAATTCACATTCAATTTATATTTTCTTTCATTTAAATTCAAGTTCATTTCAATTGCTTTACTTTTCATTGTTATTGCACTTCAATTAAATTTAATTTCAAGTTCATTTTACTTTATTGTTTTTATCGCTTTCATTTCATTCTTGCTTTATTTATTGCTTTGATTCATTTTATCACACTTTAATTCTCGTCCTTATGTTATTTATCTTTCGCACTTTACTTCACGCATTTGCCTTTAAATTATATTTAAGTTTAAACACCTTTACTTTACGCACTTGTTCTTCGTTTCATTACGTTTCACCTTCAATCTTCATCTCCACCCATTCCACATCATTTGGTCGCTCACATAAAGCCTTGACCGTGAGGTAGTAAAAGAACCTAGGCCATGAGGAGGTTCCTTCCTCAGCCGAACAATCGTTTAGTTAAAGTTAGATCTTAGTCGCAACATATCCATCTACTCACATTCCATTCAAGCCTAAATTCGGGGCTTGGTGGTGGCACGCCTCACACTCAAAAAAAGAAGAAACAAAAGTTTCTTCCGCCGGCTGCCTCGGCCGAAAAGGGGGAAACACATGGCTAACGCTTGTTTGGAACTCACTTGGCTAGGATACATACTACATGATTTGAGAGTCCCTCAAGTTAACCCGACTCCATTATATTGTGATAATCAAGCTGCTTTATATATTACTGCGAACCCTGTATTCCATGATTGCACCAAACATATTGAGATAGACTGTCACATTGTTTGAGAAAATATGCTTGCCGGACTAATCACTCCTTCATATGTTCTGTAACATCCCACATCGACCAACGGAGAGGGGATAATGTGCCTTATATGCACATGCCCGCCTTCATCTAGCACGAGGCCTTTTGGGAGCTCACTGGCTTTGGAGTCATGGGAACTCTGACGTTAAGCGAGTTGAGGCTAGAGCAATCCCAGGATGGGTGACTTACTGATAAGTTTCTCGTGAGTTCCCATAAACAAAACCGTGAAGGCAAAGAGGGGGGTCCAAAGCGAACAATATCGTGCTACGATGGAGTCGATCCCAGGATGTGACAATTTGGTATCAGAGCCACTCTGCCGTGTGGTGCAAGTGTGCCGACAAGGACGTCAGGCCTTTAAGGGAGGTGGATTGTAACATCCCACATTGACCAACGAAGAGGGGGTAATGTGCCTTATATGCACATGTCCACCTCCATCTAGCATGAGACCTTTTGGGAGCTCACTGGCTTCGGAGTCATGGGAACTCCAAAGTTAAGCGAGTTGGGGCTAAAGAAATCCTAGGATGGGTGACCCACTGGGAAGTTTCTCATGAGTTCCCAGAAACAAAACCTTGAGGGCAGATAGGGTGGTCCAAAGAGGACAATATTGTGCTATAGTGGAGCCGATCCCGGGATGTGACATGTTCCTTCCCATGCTCAGTTAGCAGACATTCTTACGAAGCCTTTGGGAAAGTACGACTACACTAGATTAAGCAGCAAGTTGGGACTTCATGACATTCACTCTCCAAGTTGAGGGCGAGTATTAGAATAATATATTATAATTGATATGTTATTATTGTAATATGTCAATTGTAGATGTACATAGAGTAGTTTACTTGATATAGGTAGACAAATCCAAATCAATCCCTAGGATTGAGGATCACGCTATAGTGACTTTGTATTATTGGTATTATATATTTTGCTGTATACTATTGTCAATACAACAAAATCTTTCAATCAAACATTCTTTTCATGTTGTGCTTGTTCTAATCCTTCCAGTTTTTTTTTCTCATACCAAATACCAAATTTCTAATCACGATAATTAATTAAAGAGATCCAGTGGTCAAATTTGTGTCACATGATCATTCTAAAATCATTTGAGCAAACCTCCAAGAAAAATGAAAACGAGAAAATAAATTTGTGTTTTAAAAACTTGTCTGCTACTTTATTGGAAAATAATTTCAAAAAATAAGTAGAGCCAAAACGCGTCTGACACCATAATGTTTTTGTTACAAAGTAATGAAGTAGCCAGAATTGTTCTTTTGGTTCATCATTTCCACATATTTTGCTCAAAATTTGACACCATTTATAAAAGTAATTAATCAAATCCTTCATTTGGAATATTTGTGGGATTTAATCATCATGGAGAGATTGCTATTTTTGAGGCGGCAACATGGAACAATAAGACCACTAGTTCATTTATATATATAGTGGGTCTTTAGGTTTAGTGGTCCCTGAACTTTGATTTAAATATAAAATACTAAGAGCTGGAATGTTTCAAATTAAACTTTTACAAATATTTTATGCTCCCATTTTCTCCTCTCATTTTTTCATCTTCAATTTAAATATATTAGGTAAAAAAAGGGGGAGAAATCAATAGGTGATGAAGGAGTGATTGAAGAAAGAGAGTAGTAGAGTTGCATACTTTTTACGAACTAAGAAACAGGAATGGAGGAGAGGGATGGATGCTTGAGAGAGAAGAGGAAGAAAATAGGTGCATAAATTAAAAATTATACAAAAATACCATTTTAACCCTGCATTTAATAGAAAATATAACAAAATTAACGGCAAGACCATTTGTCCTAACAAAAGTGAAATTGAAGAACCATGGGAACGATTTTGAAAATTGAGGGACCAAAATGCAAATTGGGTCAAAGTTCATGGACCATTAGACCTAAAAACCCTATATATAGTTGTTTGAAACATTTCAGGAGGTCATACAAACCTTATTTATTGAACAAGATTCCGCAGTGGCTTGTGCACATGTGCCTAATATGTATCTCATGGTAGACTCTACTCGATAGAGTGATGCTCTCCATATTGTTTCAGCCATTTGAAGTACATCAACTGACAGATGCTTACTTTGGCTTGTAGTGGAGGATACCAAGAACTTGTTGATGCAGATCAGTGGAGATGGTTCATCTCTGCTTCTTTTGAAAGCGCTTTGAAAAGCGAGTCGAGCCGCTTTTAAAAGCTATCAAAAGGGCAATGTTTATAAATAATCGGGATATTTTATTTTTCCCAAATACCTTAAACCTGCTTAACTTTAAAGTGAAGCAGGTTTTTGGCGGAAGAAAGCAATTCCACATGGGGCCTAGTGGTAAGTCATTACGCGCATATAAAACTGTTTCTTCTTTTGTTAAGTCATTACCCAGCGATTCGAATCCAATGTTGAGGGAGGTGACAAATTTGAATCCCTCTATCCCATAATGAAAATGAGAGGAAAAAACATTAAGTCATCACCTATGGAACTTAGAAAAAGTAATTGGTATTTTTAATAGTCATAATTTGTGTCTATTTTATTATTTTGTTTGTAAAAAGTCTTGCATTCTACCATTTTCCATGCTAACTTTCTTAAGGTATCAGAAATGTAAAAAGAAGTTCTATAAAGGGTTTAAGTATTGTTGGCCTTGACAGACCCGAATTTTTCACAAAACCCGAGATTTAATCTCATGGAGACCCCAAAGATCACACCCATGCTGGTTTCACTCCTTAAACAAGTAACCTCCTTCTTTAAGAGGAGTAAGGGCATGAGACTTTCTCACAAAATTCGCAGAATCTCCCCTGTAATTTGAACATTTCCCAAAATTTCCACTGCATAAAACGATTTAATAACCACAACTGGCAAAGACGCACAATGTAGTAACATGCAACATCTAATTGGCCTCCGGCCTTCAAATATTCCCAAAAAGATCTGCCAACAAAGTCTTTAGATAAAAATTTCCTTAAACATGGCAAGAACAAGCTCAAACACACTTATAATTGCCGAAAGCAAAACTCACCACTAACTTTTCCCCAATCCAACAAACGAGGTTTTAACATGCATCAATTATCATCTATAAATTATCACCATTCATTCCAGGGCCTCAGCCCATTATTACACACTTTATTCAATAGTACACCTACACAACCCTCCCTTAGCCAACCGGGAGTATGAACAAAATCTAAACATACCTCGATTTCAAACGAGTTTCAGGGCCAACAACAAGGTCCGCATCACACTCAACCAAACACATAATTAGAGTTTAACCCGTGGCTGCGCCTAGTTACTCCAGCGCCTACGTACCCTTACTGAGGGATCAAGCCACACGTAGTTCTTTCATATCAACGGTCACATCTCCGATAATATACAATTAATTAAAGCAGAACCAACAAATACATTTCAAATTTATCACCAATCAATTTACAATGAACACATTCTCAAACTCTTCCTTTACATCAAATCAACCTGCAACCATACCCTATCCAAGGCGTACGTTGCCGAACAACATCTCCCAAACCGGGGCGTAAACATTTATACATGTACAAGGTCCTCTCAAAGGACAATCTCACGATTTCAATCCCGAATCAAAAACCACATATACACATATATGTATATATATAATAACACACACCTCTCACCATCATCATGTACCAGAGGAAACAATCCAACCGGGGATCGTTTGACTAGTCCACATGGCAGAGCAATCCCTCAATTCACCATGCGTCTAGGGAACGAGCCGTCCAACTGGGGACTAACTCTCACCAAAGACGTGACGGACGAAGAATCAAGACCCGTGACGTCAGAACAATCATACGCGTGCGCACTACCCATCAAGGGTCTACGGTAACACCCGTTAAGGTATGCCCGTATCAACACATTCACAGATCCATATCCATTTCCATGTATCAAGATTCAAAGGGAGGTACATGTGATGCGCACATCATGTATCGGGAAACAATCCAACAGGGATTGTTGACTAGCTCACAATTATCCGGCCCTCAAACGGCCATGTGGCTAGGAACGAGCCGTCCAACTGGGGACTAACTCTTAGCCAAAGACGCGTACCGATAAAATCAAAGCTTGTACGTCGAAAACCAATCCTACACGCGCAGACTACCACCCCTCGGGTCTACGGCAACATCTCGTCAAGGATGCCCTGTATTTCAACATATCCAAACCATATCATAATATTCCCGGCATCCCACAATTCCGTGATCCAGTAAGAAAGCCCACACGAAACACGGCACGTGTGTGAATAGTAACCAGGGAAGGTACGTATGATGGTGGAGTTCGTAACCCTTATCACAACATTATAAAATGATATTTTCTTCCTTAATTCAATTGTGCCAAACCTCTATATCTTTCGGATATATCATAATTCTAAATCAGATAAAAACACATTGAAATATTAACACTTCCTTCCCAAGGCATCGTATTAAGAAGACATCCGAAGGGCCTGGGCAAAATAAATCTCAAACATAAAACCCATAACCGAAGAGGTATTTAAGATAGTGCGTATAGCACTTCAAACTGACAATCTATACTCTTTTCATACCTTTATAAATACATACAAAAATATATATATTAATTTCTAATATTGTAAGAACCTCAACTACAATTCACAGGGGGGCACTTATAGTGCCCTCAAGCATCTTTATAACATACTAATATATATATTTAAATATAATCCACTATTGCATCAACCTCAACCCCAAAATATAACATCCAATAAACCCCCAATTTATCACCATAAATTGATATCCTAATCCCACATAATCAATATCACTCAACAACCCCCAAGACCTGTCACTAGGGTCATTATAATCTTCCTAGGAAGGTAACACTACCTAGGAAGTCTCACGGTCAACCCAGGGTCAAACTACCCAGTCTCGGTTAAACGGGCCCCCGGGTCCACGACCTTCAATTTCCGACCCAACAGTTCCTATAGGTCCTACAAGGTCTAGGACACACGTGCTCCAAGTTTAATCCGGATCGGACGGTCAGATCGCTCACGATCGGACGATCGAACGGTTACGAAAACCCTAACCCTAGGGTTGGCTTATCCGGAGTATCCGGGACTCCGTTTTACGATCCGTCGAATCCTATACGATCCTAGTACTGCCTAGATCAACATATTATAATCTCAGGACCATCCAACGGTCCAAACCTAACAAACTCGAAAAATACGCAACATGCGATATCCGTTCGAAACTCTAACGATATCCAAATTGAAATCCGAGCACACCTACGCGCTCGTGACATCGAGAGGATCGCAGTGGGACAAAAATTCTCCTCAGTTACAGTGCACGCGCCGGCAGCGCGTGGGTGTCCAAAGCGATATCGCATCGCCGAAAAATCTTAAAATCTCGTGCCAAGACTCCTACCCTAGGTAATACACCTAATTTGGAGTCACTTTTGTTCTTGGGCATACCCCAAAAACTGACCGGAAGTGGCCGTAAATTCAATTTGAAAATCGGCCGAAACCTAATTCCAAAATCGAACTACAAACTCTCAAAATTTCTGGAATCCTATCCAACAGGCAGCTAGATCATGAAAAATAGTCGAGAATCCATACCTCATTCGTCCGATTTGGTGGAGAAATGAGAGAGAACGAAGACTTGGAAAATCTGTCAAAATCTGTCCGGAAACAGCTCGGATTTCTTCAATTTCCGGCCAGTACCGGCGGTTCCAGCGGCTGAAATTGGTCGGGACGGGAAGAGGAAGGAAGCCCGGTCATTTTGGTACCGGCCCCGTCGAGTTTGGTGGCCGGACGAACGAACGGCCGGCCAAAACGTGGCCGGCTGCGCTGCTGTCACGCGAAGAAGAGAGAGACAGCACGCAGAGAGAGAGAGAGAGAGAGGGTTTTCAGATTTTATTAAAAACCCATTTCGAAATATTTACAATTATGCCACTGAAGGTGTTTTGATCGTATCTCTCTCGTCACAACTCCGATTCGAGCCCACTACGTGTCTACGGACTCATCTCGCCGTGCTCTACGCAACGGTACTGTTGAAATTTCCAAATTCCATCCCGATCAAAAAGTCAACTCTAAACCTCACAAAATAATCTGAGGGCAAAATGGTCCTTTTATATGAATAAATTAATATGCACCAATTTATTTAGAACCGGGTCCTTACAGGCCTAAATTTCTTATGGATATTCTAAACAAGTATATAACTACAGAAAAGATGTAGTTTTCTGAAAAATTGCAAGGGCATTGCGCTCCTTCTGCAAGCTCGTAACTACAGAAAAGTCATCAATATAGTATTTGTGTGCTGGAAAATAAATTAGTAAATAAATTATATATAGAGAGATTTTATAAGTACAAGCAAAAGAGGAACACATTAATCAATATACAACATGTTTGTGCTTCTCATGCCACCAAATGCAATGCTATTCTATGTGTGTTATTTTGCCTCCTGGTTGGCTTCTCCCAGCACTTGAGAAGCATGTAAACTTTGTCTTTGGTGAATAAAACTAGGTGATATCTTTCACTCATTCGCTTCATTCACTTTGTATAAAATAAACATATTCCTCATCGGAACACATTCCTAGTTCTGATTAATTAAGTTTTCCGTTGTACCGGAAAATTCCAGATGGACCCGAAGTGATAGCGAATGCAATGTCCCTATACAACATGGCCACACGAATTGAACTGGGAACCAGAACTCCATCAAAAGTATGAGTACCCAACGGTGGCGCCACCGCGTTTAAGCAGATATCGTGGTACTTTTGGACCATTTCGAGGATGTAGTTAACAACATCATGATCCTTCTTTAGCTCCTCTATTGCGACTTGGAAACCTTTTACCACTAATCCGTACAAATCCCCGCAAAGTTGAACATCTGTGTTCCCACTGTTGCTAATGTGGAGAAGGTTGTTAAACGAAGCCAGGGTTACATTTGCATTTTCTTTTGCCAATTCAAGAGTGGCTATGCCGAGATCTTTGAGATTCAATGCCGATTTAATTCGAGCATCTGCCCAGAGAGCTTTCACACATTCGCCATAGTTTAAGTTCATGGATAGGGGTTCCTTACAAACACTTCTAACTAATGGAGAAGCTGTTGCATTTGCAGGTGTAGGAGAAGAGAGAAACATGAGAAAGGATGCAGTGAACAATACATAACGTAAAGGTTGTGGGGAGGCCATATTGGTCAATTTCTAGGTGATATTTTTGGTGCCAAAATAGACCTTGCAATATTGCTAATTATTTGACTGTGTTTGAGTAATGAATGAATGGAGTATCATATATATATATGAACCCCAGGCCAGGTATGGGTCTAAAATTAGGTGCAAAGAAGATGGGGAACCATCTACTTGTAACGTTGATTGGAACATGTTTTTGTTTCTTTCTGTTTGTTTTCCTCAAACCGCCTTAAAATCGGTTGCTTTTCACTGGAACCTGATTGAAATTCTGATTTTTTGTTTTTTGTTTTAAATTACGCACAGTATTCAATTTCGTTTGTTAAGCTTATAAGTATTTTTGTATATAGGTTTAGGCTATTGACTTGCAGATCAGATGTCTCGCGTTCAATCAATTTAATATCTTGGTTGTGTGTGTGAGAAAATTCCTTCGCTTCGCTTGTAGTTTAGACTATAACTTGTTCTAAAAAAAAAAACAACAGAGTTGCTGATTGTTTTACCTACAATCCGCCACGTATTCTCAAATATAAAGTTCAGGAACGCAATATATCGTAGATAACATCTCGAGTCTCGAATTTTATGTCTATAGACATGCAGTGAAACATGAGATTTGTTCTAAGAGATTAAGAAAAACATAGCAAGTTAGGAGGAGGCATCTGAATATTGGTTTCGATAGTGGGCCCATTCTTCACAATGAGCACGGTGTCCATACCCCTACTAGCATGACGTTCCAAATGACAGTGCATAAACCATACTCCTCAAATTAATATAAAGATTTATTTATTATGTTGTCCATACCCCTACTACCCAAATAATATGTACGCATGTGAATAATATATCTATGTTTGAGTTTTAAAATGTGTATTTTATTGCATCTTTGAGATTGAAAACAAAAATATTGTTTGCCTACGTGTATAATATATATGCGTACTATAGGCGAATTGGACGATTTATTGAAAATTCAAACATATACTTGATGTAACAATAAAGCATCTCAATAGAGTTGAATTAATTTATGAAAGTATGTCTAGCTAGATCCTATGTATATGATGTTTTTTGTACTGATCCTGGGCTTCTGAATCATCAAACTGCGTCGTAGTGAAATGTAAGAATCCAACCCAAAACCAATTGGTAATAGTTGAAGAGGCCCAAGATCTTTCAAACACTAAAAACGGTTCCATCATTGGATGACCGACACCAGCAAAATCATGTAGATGGTAATGATATTAGTTGTTTGATTAAGTAAAAGTGGGAGGCAAGTATTAATATGCATGTACCTGTAGTATGCTTGCAGTATATTAGTACTAGTTGGGGTAGCAAAACTTATGTTGTTCAAGCTAGCAGATAGCCTATTCCCATTAGGACCCCCACAAGTTGCATTAGCACCACATGATCGTTCATTTACAGAAAATGAGATGAAGATTCTACCACTGTACAGTTGTGTTGTGCAATTCCAAAGAATATTTCTTCGTTCATCACGGCATTCACTACACGAAGAAGATAGGTTTTACCATACACAACTGAGAGACTATATAGTTTCTGCAAAATATGTCTACTCGGAATTTTTTTTTTCCATGAACAATAATTGGCTACATCATGAAGGGAACCATGGCCATTTGTCTTTCTGCGGGTATTTATCTTCCCAATTTTGAAAAAAGTCCCGAATTCGAATGCCTCCTTCCTTCCTCACGCATTTTATATTTGAGAAAGTAAAAGACATATGGCATGTGCATATATATATTACTGCTATTCATTGTTTTCAAAAAATAATTAACACTTAGAACTTTTGTAAGTTTTGTTGTATACCGTTGAAGCAATTGTATAAAACTCCTGGCCAGCCGTTGATGGTGAAGCCATCTGAAGTTTTTGTGTCACGTCCGGTTTCCATGGCTGTAGTGATGCACGTTGTAAGCCACAGAGAGGAGAAGCCCATCAAAAAAAAGAAACCCCAGCAAACCAAGCATAGAACTCATTTTCTTTTTCAATCTCCTGTGTCATATATATACAAGTAAAAGAAACAGACGCGTTCTTGTATATGTATATATTTTCTGTCATTTTCAGCTGCCGTTTCATGTGAGCTAGGACTATATTTTAGGCACAAACCAAACTGGTGTTTAACGAAGATAAATTATTCATTTGAAAAGTTTTAATGGGTTCGGTCCAGTCAGCGATTTTTTGGTAACTAGTCCCTCCGCACGCACTTCCGCGCCTACGAGAATATATATATATATATATATATATATAATTTTAAATGTTTAAATTGTCTAATAAATCATTCTAATTTGTTAAATCACTGTAATTTAATAAATCGTCTAATTTTACTCTATTTCATCTCAATGTTTAAATAATTTATATAATGCACTATCTATATAATTAAGCTTCGATTAGTTATAAACTCTAGTAATTTATTGGGTGGGAGATGAAAACTTGTTCCGATATTCATTAGCCTCTGAAATTTATTTGGTGGGTATTGATGTGAAACATTGCTGTCAGTCTTGATCACCCCCTATTCAAAGGTACGACATGTGTTTGGTGTGGTTCCATATGATTTAGATGATATTGGCCATTTGAAGGACACTATTTGTATTTGTTTCTGTAAATTTCCCCATTTTGTGTCTTATCTTTTGACGTAAAAAAGTTAAAACTACTTTTATTTATTTATTTATTTTTTGGAGAAGAAAATTTGACTGTTCAAATTCTCTTTCACAGTTTTACTCTGCTGCAAATTGCTCGCTTTATAATTATCTCGTGTGTATTTGATCCCTATTATAATTCCTTTTCTTACTCCTCAAGTCATCTTCGTCTCCAAAACAAAAAAACAGAAACAGAGAGAGAGAGAGTGTGCGTGTGTGTGGGCGTGTTGATTTTCGATTGTAATTTCAATCTGAGGAATTAGGGATGAAGAAACAAGTGCCGCTCCAAGTGTGTTTCTCTTTCACAAGGATTCTGAAAGTAATGGCTCCTCCTACTCCTACCATTCTAACTTCAAAAACTCTTCTTGTCGGTCCTCCAACACTGCTCACAAGAAGATTAATGGCTTCCAACTCCAAATCCAACGGTGACATGGCCAAGAAGATCTCCGTGTCCCCTATTTCTTCCTTCTCTTCCTACGGTGATCCCTGCCAAGATCTGTTTTTCCACGTGAAACCAGCAGACACAGTCAGTGATGACGACATGAAGCAGCAGCAGAACCAGGCCTCCCTTAACTACCTGAAGCAACTGCTGCCAGTGGCCTGGTCTCACAATCCCCTAACCACCCTCAAGCTCATCTTCAATCTCCTTGCTATTCGGAGCAGCGGAAAATCTTATCAGGAAGGCTTCTACAAGGCTATGTTTTGGCTCCACCAGAACCACCCCAAGACGCTATTATGCAACCTCCCCTCCATTGCCCATCCATTCGGGAGTTTTTTTGACCTTTTCGAGATTCTCTACCGCCTTATAGAACAAGGCCAAGATGTTGCAGAGCGGCTCCACTGTGACCCAGACTATAAGCTCTTACACGACCAGGTTATGGATGTCTTCGTGGAGCAGTTGAAGTCTGATATTGACAAATTCAAGCAGCACAAGCTCGATTTGAAGCCATCCGATTATATAACTGACGGTGATGAAGACGAAGAAGAAGACGACGACGAAGATGACAAAGATGGTACTCTTGATGCTGACACTTATGCTGATCTTTTTGTTAGCGAGGCTGCAGTGTGTTGCATTAGCAAACACCCCGAGGACACCCGTGCTTCCCGCGCCGTTTTGCTGTGTGAAAGCATTGCGAGGAGGCTTTTCCCACCCAAACCAGATCAATCAAATCAATCATATCAATCATATCAATCACAAGAGTGGGAGCGGCTTAGGAATGAGGTTTTGGCTCCCTTGTACAGGTACTGGAACCGTCAAGGCATGTTTATTGGACGACATCGCTCTGAAGTTAAGATGTATTTGGAGGAGCTGAAAAAAGCAGGAGGAAGAGGAGGCAATTTGAGTGGCCATGGCAGCATAATAAAGCCGGATGCTATGCTCCCAAATGAGATCATACGCTATGTAGTAGAAGATGGGGATGTCGGCGAAGCGGCTGAGCTTCAGTGGAAGGCAATGGTGGAGGATATGTACCTAAAACAGCAGCAGCAGCAAATGCAGGGGCAGGGTTTGGGAAAATTTAAAAACTGCTTGGCAGTGTGTCACATCAATGATTTCATGGGCATACGCGCCAGCGAATTGGCGGTGAGTTTGGGACTTTTGGTGTCTGAACTGAGTGAAGAGACGGCATGGAAAGGAAAGGTGATCAGTTCCGGTCATTTGCCGGATCAGCTGCTGCTGCATTCGATAGAAGGGCATGATCTCAAGTCCAAGTGCGAGTTTATGATGAGGACATGTAGCAGTGAGTTGGGATCGTATGTCCATAATTGGAAGATATGGGATGTCATTCTGGAAGTCGCTGTGAAAGAGAACTTGAAGGCAGAGCAGATGGTTAAGAAGGTGTTTGTGTTCACCGACTTCGGATATGGTGGTGGTACATTCTTGAAGACTCTATATGAGGCAAAACAGAGCCAGTTTAAGGAGCAAGGGTACGGGGATAATGCAGTGCCACACATTTTGCTTTGGAATATTGGGTACTGGAACAAGCTTTGTATAGAACATCATCCAGGGGTGACACTGTTGAGTGGCTTCTCTGAAAACTTGCTCAAATCTTTCTTGGACAATGGTGGGGAAATTGGCCGGTGCCATCTCATGGAAGCAGCCATTGCTGACAAAGAGTATCAAGCTCTCTCTGTGGTGGACTGAACTTGAACTGAGATCCAGATCACGATCAATCCATTCAGTATTTGGAGGGACTGATCTGATGATTCATCATCTGGTATCATAAATTTGAAGATTATCAGTACATAGAATCTCATTGAATTAGTTTAGTAACCTTGAATTTAATTTGCTTAGAACTTTTGCACTGATGTAGTGTCTGACTTAGCCTAGCCAGTGCTTAGATGGATCTATATCTTAGATTCCTGATCAACATTTCCAATCATCATTGTACATCATCTGTTTTAGTTAAATTTTCTCTGACTAGAGCATTTACAAAGCATTGGACATACTGAGACATAAATCCCAAACACCATGAAAAACACTAGCAAAGAATACATGGACTTGGAACAAATTTCTTATTGTGACTATCCCTTGACAAGACGGCGGCGGAGAGAGAGGGAAAGAGACGGGGAGAGAGAGAGGGCTGGGATGAAGGGGAAGGGTGTGGGGCTGATCAGAGGTTTTCCTTTTCTCAGCAACTGCAACGAAGTCTTGAAGAGAAGAGAACAGAACTCAGTTTTAGTACATATATAATTTGCCGCCTAAAAGCAATGGATACAAACCATAAGAGAATTTTTGTTTAGAATTCAAACACAAAACTACTAAACTAAACAGAACAGAACAGAACTCACTCCATATATCGAAGAAGCGTGGTATATCTTCATCCTTGCTCTTGCTATTGGGACCACTATCACCGCAGCCATGAAAACGGTGATTGGTTTGTAGAAGTGAGTTTGACCAGAAGAGGGAAAGTCTCTCGCACAAGAGGCTGAAGTATCTAGTCTAGAGAAAACTTGCCCTGTTTTTTTGGTCTTAAGCGCTGTGTGGGTTTTTGGGATTATTTTTGTTGAATGTGTTTATTGAATTATGGGTTTTGACACAACTTCGGGTAATCAATCAAAGCTATGTCCTTTTCATATTCTTTTTTCGTCAAAAATGTCCTTTTCATATCAGCTGGATACTCCGCGGATCCTTTTGTTTTGTTTTTGTTTGGTGTGTGTGTTGTCTTTCTATTGATTTTCCTAGTGTTTTATAGTTTTGCAATTCTGAGTAGAAATAAAGAAAGCAAGTATTTCTCTCGGAAGAAAAAATAATAATAATAAAGCAAATACAACCTCAAACATATGTATGATATCGAAACAATCCTAGCTAACATAGCAAATGAACTGTTCAACATTCACCATAACCTCATCCATCAGTGCCCATTCACACGTTAAAAAAGGTATAACGGAGACGGCTAATTTTCGTATTGGTTTCAGATAACCACACGTTTAACACGAACATGGCTGAAGCAAAAAGATGCGGTGAGAATAACTGGACGGTACAAGTCATTCGAGAAGGAAGTTTTTGACATGTCCGAGTCACTCGAGAAGGAAGTTTGTGAGTCAAAGAAGAGGGCTAATGAAATTATATTGAAAGACATGGAGGAAAGGTTGAAGAAACAACAAGAGGCCATGGAAGAGTCGATAGCTTCTCTTAGGTCTGAATCAAAAATTTCTGTGGAGACTAAGGAGGACGTTGCTAACCTTTGTGAATTGGTGAAACTTAAGCAGTGGAAGGTAAAGTTGTTAATCCACGATTCCGGCCATTCACACGTTAAAAAAGGTATAAGGGAGACGGCTACTAAAGCTGGGCCACGATTCCATCCTCACCTTTTTTAACATGTGAATCAGCAGAATCGCGGATTAACAACTTTACCTTCCACGACTTTAGTTTCACAAATTCACAAAGGTTAGCAGTGTCCTCCTTAGTCTCCACAACAACTTTTGATTCAGACCTAAGAGAAGCTATGGACTCTTCCATGGCCTCTTGTTGTTTCTTCAACCTTTACTCCATGTCTTTGAATATAATTTCATTGGCCTCTTCTTTGACTCACAAACTTCTTTCTTGACTGAATCGGACATGTCAGAAACTTCCTTCTTGAATGACTTGTACCCTCCCATTATTCCCACCGCATCTTTTAGCTTCAGCCATGTTCGTATTGAACGTGTGGTCATTTGAAATCAATACGGAAATTAGAAATGTGTTAGTAGAAAGGAATATATATATATATATATATATATAAAATTAGAAAAGAACTAAAAAATTTACGTTAGCAACTATAGCAAGTGAAACTTTTGGAAACCACAATCAGGAAAGAAAGATGCAATACTTGAGGGGGGAGGGGGTATTTAATGACTGAAATCATATGCATTCATTGTCCTCATGCAATTAAAATGAATAGGGTAGAATGTAGTTAACATGTTAACATGCAAATGGTAAGTGAACATGGTCAAGGGATGAACTGACCTTTTATCCACGAACATGAGAAAGCTATGGACAAACCACAAGCTATCGCCAAGGGATTGAACTGACCTTTTATCCACGAACATGAGAAAGCTATGGACAAACCACAAGCTATGGCCAAGGGATTGAACTGACCTTTTTATCCTTCCACGCAGTGCGCACAGTGGACTCAAATTGAACATATATACTACGGAGAGCATCTGTGCAATTTAGTCAATTTGATATTTTCGGTTTCGGTTTGAATTACAGTAGAAAAGTGTTCCCACCCTTACTAAAAACATTGGTGGTGTATTATAGTGGTGATTGCATTTCTTACAAGATAAGGGAAGGGAAGTAATATACATTTCTTACAAACTTCTCAAATGTAAATTGAGATTTTCTTTTAGGAGAGAGAGAGGTTTAATTGGGAGACACCATTTTAGAGCCCATTGTGCATTGTATTTCAATAATCTAAATCGTCTAAAAAAATCACTCTAATTTATTAAATCACTCTAATTTGATAAATCGTCTAATTTTATGCTATTTCTTCTCAATGTTTAAGTACTTTATTTAATGCACTATCTATATAATTAAGCTTCGATTAGTTATAAACTCTAGTAGTTTATTTGGTGGGAGATGAAAACTTGTTCCGATATTCATTAGCCTCTGGAATTTATTTGGTGGATTGGTATTGATGTGGATCATTGCTGTCAGTCTTGTTTGTGCCTTTACAATTTGGACTGCTTTTGCAATGGTATTAGGTACGACATGTGTTTGGTGTGGTTCCACATGATTTAGATGATATTGGTCATTTGAAGGACACTATTTGTATTTGTTTCTGTAAATTTCCCCATTTTGTGTCTTATCTTTTGACGCACAAAAGTAAAAACTACTTTTATTATTATTTTTTTTTGGAGAAGAAAATTTGACTGTTCAAATTCTCTTTCATAGGCTTACTTTGCTGCAAATTGCTTGCTTTATAAATTTGTATTATAATTATCTCGTGTATATTTGATCCGTGTTATAATTCCTTTTCCTACTCCTCAAGTCATCTTCGTCTCGAAAACAAAAAACACATGGAGAGATAGACCATGTTCACCTACCGTCTACATGTTAACCACATTCTACAGTACTCATTTTAATCGTTGAAACCATGCATCGATCGTCCTCATATGATTAAAATGAATAGGATAGAATGTAATTAACATGCATATGGTAGGTGAACATAGTGATTTTTCATTTAGTGTGACTGAATTAAATGGATGCAAGGCTAGTACCAAAATAAATACTTAGTCATTGAATTATTACTAATTAAAAATAATGGCTGCTGGTAGCCATTAATCTTAATTTTTATTCTTTAATTTTGCACCTACAGTCTACATGAAAAAGAATTTTACTCACACTCTCACGCTCATTCATCACAACACCAGTAGATAACAAGAAGTAAAACAAAAAAATAAAACAAAATAAAGGAAAGGGAGTGCACTTTTGTGGGTTTAGAGTCGTCAGTGTCCATTAAATCATTCCCATAGCATGTGGTGCCCAAGGACGGTTCCATTTTGAATCCTCCTTTACCGAACTTGCAGATTCATACGGTTATGGTTTTGGACACTAGTACATTCGGAACAACAAAACTACAAACTTTGCTTACGTACAAATGAAAATTAAGGGGCCTCATTTTAATTTTTGGACACGGGCCATTCAAAACTCAGAATTGGCCCTAATCTGCGTGGGCTGAATCCTACTTTTGGTATTGGGTTCATGTGCTTAAATGTTTATCCTCACAACGAATAAGATATTTTGACTGTCAATAGTATTTTTCTTCTCAATATTAATTTCAAAAAATTAAAATCGACCACTGTCCTATATTTCAACCGACCTATATTCCTGGGATTACCCCATGAAAATTTTAAAAGGAACGTTAGTCTTTTTGCATTGACCATTTTTCGTAAACTATAAATTGGAGAATAAATTGCAAAAGAAGGTCTTACAATAATGAGTAATCAAATATTCATGCAAAAAGGCCAACGAGATTGGTTCAGTTGGTAAGATTTCTGCACTGGTGTAGCCTCACCAGTGTTCGAATCTGCTGCCAGCAGTCCTCGTTGGTACGCGATTTGTAATTACCGACATAAATCCATACCAGTTGCAGTTGACAATTGGGTGCCACGCATAAGTCCTTCTGGCTCGAGGTTGAGAGTCTACTCTGGCACAGGTGGTGAGAGTAACCAATCTCCTCCTAAACTTTGCTCGTAAAAAAAAAAAATTACTCATACAAAAAAGAGACAAACTTATTGAACATCGAGAGCCTGGAAGGTAAAGCTTTTAATCCACGGCTCTGCTCCACCTTCAACGGAACCTATCCTCGGGTGTTTCAGGTTCTTGGGTCACACTTCTTTGAAACTTCACTTGCACCAATTCATCATTTGTGTTGTTACATGATGTGATCACCTACAATGGTGTTCCGCAAAGCAATAGAAATGTCAGGTAGTGCCAAAAGAAACAAGAACTTCATAGAGAGAAATTTAAAATTAAAAAAGAAAATGACAATAAGAATAATCACAGTGCAAATGTTAAAATCTAATAGAGTTTTAGGGTTTGCTTGGGCATTATTCTGACAGTGCCAAAGGCACTTTCAAATATCCAAAAGTGCTTCTCATATTGTTTGGCAAAACACAAAATGCTTTGGGCTATGGAAGAACTTTTAGGTGCGTCATCAAAAAACACTTCCAAAGCGAATGTGTACGAAGCGGTTGTGTTCTATACTCCTATCTAACTGCCCTTATAGCACTGTTTAAAAAAAAAAAAAAAAAAGGCATGCAATAAATGAAATTGAGTGCAACTTTGAGTAACAAGTATTAACCAAAGTGAAGGTACCAATACTCCACCAAGATTAGTCCATCAACTAAACTAATATTAATGGGCTCTTGCGCATATCATTCCTTAAATTTAAGATTAAGACCTTGTTTTGGGATTCTAACCTAATGAATTGTAGTATTTTGAATTACCATGAGCGTTTCATACATTGTCAAATTTTTAATACTTGCTTGAATCACAACCGGTTTGCTACTTTCTTTCATGCTTATCCTAAAAAAGCTAAACAAAGGCAGCTATGGAATGAAATTCTTTTTGTCAAACTTGCTGCCTCTTTGCCCTGGATTCTCCTTGGAGATTTTAGTAATATATGTTCAATAACTGAAAAGCTGGAAGGAAACCCCAACCCTACCTTGGCAATGTCTTTGTTAGATAAGTGACCTCGCTACCATTGCTCTATATATTTGTATTCCTTAAAACTTCTCAAACCGAGATATCCTTTTGGGAGAGAGAGATAGAGAGAGACGTTCAATTGGGGTCCACCCTTTTAGAGCCCACCGCACCTTGTATTTGAATAATCTAAACCGTCTTATTTTAGGTCGCATGTCAAGGATCGTCACTGCAAAAAATCACTCTAATTTGAAACCATTTAACTACTCAATTAAATAGTTATCATTCTAGTGTGTTTTCTTGAGACACCGTATTCATCTATTTTACGGATTACAATTAGATGTCTTCAGCGTTTCTTAATTGTCTACTATTTTGTAAGAAGGATCTATGAAACACAAGAAAAATAGACGGTTCAAAACCCTTGTATGATGTACTTAGACACTTTTATTGTTCATCACATACATTTTGCGTATCAAGTCGTGTCAAGAATTCAAGGTTCCAAGAACGTAAGGAGCAAGGATTTCGGCATGCAGTATCTCCCTTCTACACAAGAGGCCTGGGTTGTCCAAGTTTAGCTTGGGTGGAGCACCTTCCTACTTGAGGTGCTTTGAGGCAAGAGGTTTCTTGCCATGGTGGAGCTCTTAGGAATTACTAGAACGGTTTCCAAGAGGTTGAAAAGATTCTAGGGGTGATTGATGGTCACCAAGGTGGATATTGTTGTGTTTTGGCTCACCATAGATGCGGGAGGAATAAGGAAACTAAGGGGTTGCAAGGAAGGAAAAGAAGAAGTCACGAGGAAGTTGATGTACAGGCGACCAGTCTCCTAGGGTGACCAGTTGGTTTTGGTCGAGAGCTCAAGTTGACAAACTGCCTCCAAACGACGGGTCACCCATTCCTGGCAACCGTTTGGTTAGTGAACAATTTTGCGCATGATTTTGATGTTTTGGGGTATTTTGATGAAGTTTCCTATTATTTTGGGGTTTTGTAGCCTAATTTAATAAGGTTTTAGTTTCCTATTCCTAGTAAACTTGTAACCCAAGTCCTATGAGTTATAAATAGAAACTTTGGAGCTAGTTTAAATTTTCAGACCCAAAGAGAGGCAAAAGAATTTAAAAGAGAGAGACACAAGATATAATTCAAGAGGTTGAATTCTTGAGTGTTTATAAGGGCATCAAAGAGTTTGAGAAAGGGTGTGAGAGAAATTAAGACCTAGGGTTTGAGAGGATAGAGAGCTAAGGGGGTTGTTGTAACCAAAGTTGTTCCTATTCTTCTGGTGTAATTTCTTGAGGGGATTACCAAAGAGGATGTAGGCATGGAGCTGAACTTCTATAAATCTTTGTATTCTTATGTATTTGCTTACTCTCTTCGAGGTGTGTATGTGTGTGCTTTATTCTCAAGGGGTTTGTGTGTTTGCCGTCACATAGTCCATCAACAACAAGGTCTTGGAGTGTTTCCGCACAACAAAAAGAGTCTTTGGTAAGGACTAGAGAAAACGTTTCATTGTAGTGAATTCCCTCCCTTTGAATGAATTCTTTTGCTACCAATTTAGTAGTGGTAATCCATGGATCTAAACCCAGAAAACTCCTATGGTAAGTTTCTAGTTTTGGAATCGCTTCCCCCTAGATTCCCTCCTCCAGTATCACAAATGAATTATGGAAAGAGCACGGCTCTGTGTCTAATATGCGTCGCATATCTCTTGAACTCACCAATCTCATGGATTGACACCCCTTCATGTGTTAGCGAGATCCTAGCTGAGTTAGGATATTTATTTCCTAGTTTATTAGGATTATATTTCTTTCCTTTTTGTACAGATATTGTGTAATTAGGTTTTTATCTTGTTTCATAGTTTGATCCTACTAGGGTTACATCTTTGTATTATGAATACTTTCTTTAGGAGAATGAAATATAACCTGAAAAATATTCTACCCTTATTGTTTGACTTGGCATCAGAGCCAGCTTTTCTGGTGACCTGTGTATTGTGCCCACTTGTGTTCTATCCCCATATTTTTTTTTCTCTACTTGTGCCGTGTGTGCCCTCTTGGGTTTATGTGTTGTGTTGTAGTGTTCGTGCATCTGCCGTATTTGTGCCTTTGCTGTGTTCCACTGTACTCACCGTGTTCAGATCTGTCTTCTTGCATCTGCCTGATTTGTGCCTCTGCTGTGTTCTTGTATACTCTGCCGTGATCTGTTGAGTTTCTGCTGCAATCATGGGTGATAACTCCATTGTTGGTGCTGTTGCTACTGCCTCTACAAATTTGTATGTTTTTTTATTCTATTCCAGGTATTGGCTCTAATACTTGGATAATTGACACTGGTGTTTCTGATCAAATGATTTATGATGCTAAATTTTTTGATGAGTTGTCTAGTCACACCCGTGACCCATACATAACTAGTGCTAATGGCTTGCCCTCTCCAATTACTGGTGAGGGCACAATCTCTCTCACTCCTACTATGTCCTTGTCTCGTGCGTTACTAGTTCCCAATATCCATTGTAACTTGTTATCTGTTGGTCGATTACTTGATACACTTAATGCTTCTGCTACTTTCTATCCTACGCATTGCTCTTTTTAGGATCTCAAGACTCACGAGACGATTAGGCATGGTAAACAGATAGGGGGTTATATTATTTGACATTAATTGTCTTCTGCACCAGTTCGTGATCGTGTTGTTATTACTGTTCAAAGTTGCAGTATCAAAAATAAACAACAAATTTGGTTATGGCATCGTCACTTGGGACACCCGTCATTTGGCTACCTTAAGCGTCTGTTTCTATCTTTATTTCGTTCTTGTGATGAGTCCAGTTTTAATCTGTGAGACACGTATTTTGGCCAAGAGTCATCGCACCTGTATTTCCTTTGAGTGACATTAAAGCTGCAAAGCCTTTTGATTTAGTGCATTCTGATGTGTGGGGTCCGGCTCGCGTTACTTCGAACGGGTTTCGTTGGTTCGTCACATTTATTGATGATTGTACTCGACTCACTTGGGTTTTCTTGTTGAAAAATAAACATGATGTTGCTTCCATATTCCGGACTGATAACAGAGGTGAATATGCGAATAACACTTTGGCATATTTCTTCCTTGCTCAAGGTATTATTCACCAAACGACAACCCCATTTACTCCTCAGCAGAATGGTGTGTTTGAACGCAAGAATCGTTAGTTACTTGAAGTTGCCCGCTCCTTTATGTTGGATATGTCTGTTCCCCATCATTTTTGGGGGCATGCTGTTTTATCTGCTGCATATTTGATTAATCGTACTCCTAACCGGATTCTTGATTTCAAGACTCCACATGATGTGTTTGGTGACCATGGTTCCCCTATCTCAGTCTCCAAGTTGCCCCCTAAAGTTTTTGGGTGTGTTGCCTATGCTCATGTCTACTCTCATCAATGGAGTAAACTTGATCCTTGTGCTCTGTGATGTGTCTTTATTGGTTACTCTTCTACTCATAAAGGTTATAAATGCTATCATCCACCTACCCAGAACGTGCATGTTACTTTGGACGTGACTTTCCATGAAGAAGTGCTATATTATGTCTCTCCTTTCTTTCTAATTCAGGGGGGAGAAGGGAAGTGAATTGGAGAGTCTTGGATTGGAGAATGATGTGATTGAAGATACTGCTCTCGAGAAGGAAACGACCTGTCGCACTGAAGCAAGTGACCGGTTGCCCATTGGGAGATGAAGTAGGTGCTCTTGATGTCGTAACAACCAGTCACACTGAAGCAAGTGATCGGTTGCCCATATATGAAAATAATGACAGTGATTCTTGTATGGATGAGTTCGATGCAATACCCCCCTCTGCCCTGCTAGTGCCCTAATCTACTCGTGATAGTGAATCAAGTGAGGTAATTTCTAATGATCTATCTATGTCAACTTATCAGTTACCCCCACAAACCATTCGTGGGAAACCTAAAGTATAATATTCTCTTGATATACATGCCAAGTCTAAATATCCCATTAGCCATTATGTGTCAACTAATCGCTTGTCTAAGTCATATGCATCATATTTGTGTCAATTATCTAGTGTATGTGTGCCAACTAAGCTGCATGATGCTTTATCTAACCCCAAATGGATGGATGCCATGAATGTTGAAATTGATGCCTTGAACAAGAATAAAACATGAGATATAGTTCCTTTGCCACGAGGGAAGAAAGCTGTTGGATGCATATGGGTGTTTATTTTGAAGCATAAAGCTAATGGTTCCATTAACCGTTACAAGGCTAGATTGGTAGCAAAGGGTTATACTCAGACCTATGGAGTGAATTATTTGGAGACCTTTGCTCCAGTGGCAAAGCTCAATACTATGCATGTCCTGGCTGCTAACCGCGATTGACCCTTATTACAATTCGATGTCAAAAATGTGTTTCTACATGGTGACCTCAAAGAGGAGATTTACATGGATCTCCCTCCTGGTATTCCTATAACCTCTAAGGAATGTGTTGTGTGTAAGCTGCGGAAGTCTTTATATGGATTGAAGCAGTCTCCAAGAGCGTGGTTTGGGAGATTTGCGGCATCTATGAAGAAATTTTGGTATGTGTAGAGTAACCTCATACTATACTTTGTTTCTAAAGCGTCATAAAGGTAAATTGATAGATTTAATTATTTATGTTGATAATATGATTGTGATTGAAGATGATCAGGCAGAAATGCAAAATCTTCAGAAGTATCTGGCTTCCAAGTTTGAGATGAAGTCATTGGGTGATTTGAAGTACTTTCTTGGTATTGAAGTTGCCAAATCTAAACATGGTGTCTTTCTGTCTTAAAGAAAGTATATTTTGGATTTACTTGCAGATACTGGAATGTTAGATTGTAAACCAATTGATACCCCTAGTGAACAGAATCATAAGTTGGGGTTGTATCCTAATCAAGTCCCTACAGATAAAGAGCGTTATCAACGACTTGTGGGGAAATTGATTTATTTATCTTATACACGTTCTGATATTGCATATGCAGTGAGTGTAGCGAGTTAGTTTATGCATTCTCCTAGTGAAGATCATATGGGTGCTGTGATGCGCATCTTGAGGTATTTGAAAGTAACTTCTGGAAATGGGTTAATATTTTACAAGTATGGTCATATAGATGTGGAAGGGTATACAGATGCTGATTGGGCTGGTTCAGTCACTGATAGATGTTCTACGTCTGGGTATTTCACATTTGTTGGTGGTAATCTTGTTACTTGGAGGAGTAAAAAGAAAAAAGTGGTGTCTAGGTCTAGTGTCGAGGCCAAGTACCGTGGGATGGCTCAAGGTGTGTGTGAGTTACTATGGCTGAGAAGATTGTTGAGAGATCTTGGGTTTGGACCCCAGAAACCCATGGATTTGTATTGTGATAATAAAGCTGCAATTGCAATTGCGCATAACCCTATGCAACATGATCGTACAAAGCACGTGGAGGTTGATCGACATTTTGTTAAAGAGAAGTTGGATGCTGAAATTATTTCTTTTCCGTTTATATCATCCAAGCATCAACTAGCAGATGTTCTTACGAAAGCTGTGCTACGGTCTTTCTCAACTCGCTTGACAAGTTGAGCATACGTGACATCTTTGCTCCAACTTGAGGGGGAGTGTTAGCGAGATCCTAGCTGAATTAGGATATTTATTTCCTAGTTTATTATGATTATATTTCTTTCCTTTTTGTACAGATATTGTGTAATTAGGTTTTTATCTTGTTTCCTAGTTTGACCCTACTAGGGTTACATCCTTGTATTATAAATACTTTCTTTTGGAGAATGAAATATAATCTGAAAAATATTCTACCCATATTGTTTGACTTCATGGCCTCTCCATAACCCAGTAAACATATCAATAAATGAATTTGATGAACCAATCGGTGTGAAAGCACCTCCATCGCCAGGCTGTAATGAAATCATACCAAAGCGTTAGAGAGCTCTTTGCCTCTAGTTTAACCCCTCCGAGTTTTCGCTCCGAGAGCTTCAGCTTTAACCCAAAGCATTTCCCAAGTTCCTCTAGTTCCATGTTCTCTTTGTTGCAAGAACTGTCGTCCTATTGCTTCATAAAGTCCCCTCCCAGTAGCAATCGTTGTGGGAGAAATTCTGCTTGAGTCTTCAATAGGTTGTGGTAAACCCTAAACTCTAGCGCCTAAGTTTGTTCCTATTATTTACTTACTCCTCCTTTTCGACTTAAAAAAAAAAAAAAAAAAAAAAAAAAACTTACTCCTCCTTTGGAATCTTATCAAAGTGTGTGTCGCATGTGTATAAAGCGGACTCGTAGTCCTGGGCAGAGGTACATATGCATTGATTTTAATGAACTCATTTTAACCGAAAACAAAACAAAAAAGCTTACGCATGATTTGTCTTACTAGCTGTAGAAGTTGTAACAAGCAGAATAACGGTATTTGTTATTTTTGTCCCAGTCCGCATTGGGAACTATGCTTCTCGAACAGCTCGCACTTCGTTATTTTTGTCCCAGTCCGCATTAGGAGATAATTTTATAATTTTCTTATTAGATGGGGATTGTATTTATTTACTTTTCTAATTGACTTCTATGTATTTATAAGAGCATGTCCAATAGTACTAACAAATTAACGTTTTTTTTACTTATGCAGCATTTGGAAAGGTTAATTTGCTACTTAAATAATTTTTTATCCAACATTATAAGTAATTATGGTTAGAATAATTTTTGATCCAACATTATAACCAAATACCGTCTCTTTATTGTTGTTTCTTGCATTGGTAAAGTTGTACAACTTGAAGGTTAGAATTTTTTTAATCTTAAAAGTAATTATGGGGAAATAACCATTCAAATATCCAAGTACCTCCAACAAAACAAAGCGTCTACAACTTGCATCTGCATCCCAGTTATTGATTTTCATCAACTTGGTATTAAGAAGGCCTACCTGATCAAGCAAATTACAGAGGTTGCTCATTTTTCCAAGTTTGGCATACTTGTAGTGCCTGATACATTTTGTGGGCTTATTAGAATATTCTTACTTAGTTTTATGATGGCAAATGCACTTTGTACACATCATTGACTATGTGAGAAAATAGGTCTTTTTGTGCTGTTATTGTGACATGTCAATGAAACGTACATGGGTTGCCAAGCCCACGAATAGTCCAGCTGAGAACTAACATTGAGATTGGGGAGACCACTCAAGGCTAGTCTCCTCTGCGTGTTCCGCAACATTGTTAAGACACTTTTTTTTTTCTCCATACCTTCCTTTTTTTAAGGGGCATGAAGGTAAATGGATCAGAAACCATGGGCTCAAATCTCAACACAGAAGTAGACATCGCAGTTTGTGCGGTAGGTAATACCTTAGTTGGGATGCCGCTATTTGTCATACCTTCTTCTAGAGTCTCGGTCATATGGTGATCCCCAGGCAACGTAACCTCCTCATAGGGCACTAGCATCTGGGGCTCTTATACAGAACCAACTCTCCCATTCTTATTCACTACTTTATCCCAAGCTGGAGACACATTACCCATCACAATATCCCCACGGACTGGAAAGGGTACCGCCTCAATTTGGCCACCAATGCTTGCTTTGCTTTGTACAACACTTGAAACTTCCTCAACTCTTCGGGTAGTAACTTCTGGAACCACCAAACGATCAAGAACCTCTTGGCTCCTCAACTTATGAGATTTACAAGGACGTAACTTCAATAACTTTTGGTATCTGTTACCTCTAATTGCTCTATATTATTTTTTCTCCAAGATTGTGTCCTTGTAAAGGACTATTTTTTGGGTCACGCTCGCTGCCAAGACCCTTCTCCTCTAGAGGATTTCTCACTAGATTTTGATCCATTTTACAAAGATAATTTCCTACGGGCATGTGTACTGTTTACACCATAATCAACCGAGCATCTTCAGCCTCAAAACAACTAGCACCAAGGCAGACACGCCTTCTCCCCTGCCGAAGAAAGACATTCTTCCAAGGTGCCAGACACCTACCGAAGCTCCTGACTGCCGAAGCTCACAAACGTCCAAACCTAATCTCCATGACACGTGTCACCACCACAGCGACTTGCACAAAGTCCCACATTGGAAATCTACACAAACCTCCTACTTCCACTCCCTTATAAATAGGGAACAATACTCTAGTAAGAAGGGTAACTACTTTCTTACTTTTTACTGTTACTCTGCCAAAGTTACTACTCTTAGCTGACTTAAGCATCGGAGAGCTTTCGGTCGGCACCACACCGGTGTCCGAAGCTTAACAATTGCTTATCCTACTTTGTCTTATGCATACTCAACCCTTACAGAAGGTCCTCACCTTATCCACTGCTGAAGACAAACCCATTTTCTCTAAGTTGACCCTCTCCGAAAAAGAGCATCAACATGTACCAATTAGTTTACCCCACAGACCCTTCCAGTCCCACAAAAGCATACGTAAAACCAACGAGTTCATGAGCGATAAATTTTCTAGGCAACGCCTTGTTGAGAATTAAGTTGCATACTCAGCTTAAATCAACCTGCAGATAACAATCCTGCAGATTGGAATTGAAGAGATAAAGAATTAGTTTTTTTTTTGAAATAGCCGTTAGTTTAAATATGTAACAGCTAGCTTTATTTCTGTTTTTAGAAACCAGCACAGCTGTTATTTTTTTCCTATTTGGTTTGTACTGGGTCATCCGATCTTTCTCCAAGTGGAAAGATCGTAGCCTCCTGTGGTCTGAATGGCTGGAGATGAGTCCTTCCTCCCTAAAAACTAGGGTCTGTTTTTGATTGAGATAGGAATATAGTCATGTAATACCTCTGCGTTTTCTGATAGAGAAATATACTGAAACATTCAAATCCTCTGTTTTCTCCTATCCTTTTTTCTCTGAGGTGTATTTCTCCTAAAGGTTTCAGCTTCTGTTTTCAACCTAAAGTATTAAGCTTGATACCAATTCAACATGGTATCAGAGCCCCTGGTCTGAATCTAGAGAGGGGCGTGAGTTGTGAGAAAGAGGGGCTTCTTGAAAAATTCCCAAAAGGGATAAAGGTTGCTATTTTATTGATTGGTTCACTGAGACTCACTAGGAAAATGGTGGGATCAGGTTCTTCAGGTGGAGATTTACGACCTCCACAACTTGATGGTGTAAACTATGATTTTTGGGCTGTTAAAATGGAGACCATCCTTATAGCACATGATCTATGGGATGTAGTTGAGGTCAGAGTACAACCTTAGCCAGTTCTTGAGGTGGAAGAAGGCTCTGGAAGTGAAGGAAGTGAGGCTGAGCAAGTTCCTGTGAAAGCACCCACCATCTCTAGAGAAGACAGAATAAAAAACGCCAACGCACTGAGTCTCATTCAAGGAGCTTTAACTGATGAGCTTTTCCCTCACATCAGAAATGAAAAGACTGCAAAAGGAGCTTGGGATACTCTGAGAAGAGAGTTCAGAGGAGATAAAAAGGCAAGAGCTGTAAAACTTCAAGCAGTTAGAGCAGATTTTGAGTGTATGAGAATGACTGATGGTGAAAACTTAGATAGCTATTTGGCTAGATTTTTTGGTACTGTGAATAATCTGAAATCTCTTGGTGAAGATGTGTCTGAAACAAGAATTGTGCAAAAGCTTTTGATGAGTCTAAGTAGAAGATATAAGTCCATTGTGTCTATTATTGAAGAAACTCGAGATCTTCATGTTCTTAGAGTTGAAGAGGTCATTGCATCTGTCAAAGTCTATGATAAAATGGGGGACTTGCATGATGAAATAGATAAATTAGCTGGGACTGAGAGAGCTTTCAGTAGCCTCAAGGTTGGAAATAACCAAGTTCATGGTACTCATAAGGGCTCACAAAAGTATACCAAATCAAAAGTGGCAGGGACAAGACAAAAAGGGATCAAATTGGTCTCAAAATAGAAGCTTGAACAACAATAATGGCTCAAGATGGAATAATAGTGCTGGAGAAAATTGGAACAATAGCTTCAATTCACAGAACAAGCAAGGTAGTAGCAGTCAAGGAAGTGTGAAACCACAATGCCAAGTATGTCAGAAGTATCATTTTGGTGTGTGCAGGCACGAGGGCAAACCTAGATGTGGAAAATGCAATAGGTTTGGTCATACTGCAAAGGACTATGAAGGTCATAGTCACAAACAAGTAGCCAACTATGCAAAGGAAGAAGAAGTAACCACAGGAACTATGTTCTATGCTTGTCACTCTACAAGTTTGCAAGATAAAAATGTATGGTTTGTGGACAGCGCCTGCAGCAACCACATAACCTCTCAAGAGTCTGTGTTAATAAACATTGACATAACCGTGACTTGTAAAGTTAAAATGGGCACTGGAGATCTTGTACAAGCAACTGGAAAGGGCACTCTAGTGGTTGAAACTCAACATGGGAGAAGGTATATACATGAAGTGTTGCATGTTCCGGGCTTGGATGAGAATCTATTGAGTGTAGGCCAAATGATGGAGCATGGTTACTATGTCCTATTTGGGGGTAACATGGCAGTTATATTTGATGATGGCAGCCTCAACAATGTTGTAGCAAAAGTGGTCATGGGAGGAAATCGATGTTTCCCTCTTTCACTAGAATCTATGACACCTGCAGCAAGAAAAGCATCAGTGATTGAAGACTCTTGGATCTGGCATAGAAGACTTGGACATTTGAATTTTGTTAGCATTAAAAAGATGCAGCATATGGAAATGGTGACTGGACTACCTGTGTTAATCGAAATGAAGGATGTGTGTGAAAGTTATGTTTCAGGAAAACATCACAGAGAGAAATTTGATAAAGAGGAAGCATGGAGAGCAAGCTGTCCACTGGAATTAGTGCACACAGAATTGTGTGGACCAATGCAAAATGAGTCAATTGGTGGAAATATGTATTTCATCACATTCATTGATGACTTCTCAAGAATGTGCTGGTTATACTTCCTTACAAATAAATCTGATACCTTTAATGTGTTCAAGAAATTCAAAGCTTTTCTTGAATTGCAAAGAGGCAACTAACGATTGCCTACTCTCCTAAGCAAAATGGAGTTGCTGAGAGGAGAAATAGAACAATCTGTGAGATGGCAAGATCCATGATGACAGAGAAAGGAATTCCAGTGATTTTTTGGGCAGAAGCTGTAAGTACAGCTGTGTATCTCCAAAACAGATGTTTTACAACATCTGTGTCAAGCAAAACACCATTTGAAGCATTCATAGGTAGAAAACCAGGAATCAAGCATCTGAAAGTTTTTGGTTGCATCTGTTACACTCATGTTCCATCACCCTTGAGGCAGAAATTTGATGACAAGGCTAGAAAGGGAGTTTTTATGAGATATGGAAGTTGTGAAAAGGGTTACAGGGTGTATGATATGCAATCTAAGAAGATTGTACTCTCAAGGAGTGTAATTTTCAGTGAGGACAAGTCATGGAATTGGAAGAGTGATCAAGAAGAATCTTTTCCAATACCTTTCAATCTTGAAGGGGATGAAATTGAAGATGAAAACAATGAAATACAACATGATGGAACTCAGTTTGATGATGGTGGAAGTTCTCATCAAAACTCCACAGTTGGTGGTTTAGTTGAGAATGTTTGTGGTAATGGCAGTCTAAACTCCACACCTAGTTCTACTCCAACCAAATTAAAAACTCTGGAAGATATATATGCAAGGTGTCACATGTGCATCATAGAACCAGAGAATTATCAAGAAGCAGCTGGTGATTTAGCTTGGCAAGAAGCCATGAATGCAGAGTTGGAGATGATAGAGAAGAATAATACTTGGGAATTGGTTGAGAGACAGGCTGATAAACCTGTTATAGGTGTGAAATGGGTGTTTAAGACTAAGCTTAACTTGGATGGAACTGTTCAGAAACACAAAGCTAGGCTTGTAGCAAAAGGGTATTCACAGAAACCTGGGATTGACTACAACGAAACCTTCGCACTAGTGGCAAGGTTAGATACAATTCGAACTCTTATTGCACTTGCAACACAAAAGGGTTGGAAACTATTTCAGCTGGACGTCAAGTCAACATTCCTAAATGGTGTGCTCGATGAGGAAGTATATGTAGAACGGCCTGAAGGTTTTGAAATGAAAAATGCAGGTCACAAGGTTTACAATACAGTGAGATTGATGCATATTTATCTATGTGCAAGTTCAAAAGAAGCATTGGTGAAGCTACTCTATACACTAGATCTGATAATGAATGAGGTTTGATCATTGTCTCAATCTATGTTGATGACATTGTTTATACTGGAAACAGTGAGAGGATGCTTGCTGAGTTTAAAAGGGAGATGATGCAAAGATATGAAATGTCAGATCTTGGACTCCTTCATTACTTCTTGGGCATGGGAATACTACAAACTGATCAAGGGGTTTTCATTCATCAAAGCAAGTATGCCAAATCCTTGCTTGTGAGGTTTGGGCTTGAAGACTGCAAACCTGTCTCAATTCCTTTGCCTACTAGTGAGAAACTAAAAAAGGTGGATGCGAGTGAGTTAGCTGATGAAGGGCTCTACAGGAAAATAGTAGGAAGCCTACTATATTGAACTGCAACTAGACCTGATCTAATGTATGCTGCTAGCCTGTTATTAAGGTTTATGAATAGTCCTACAAAAAGGCATATGGGAGTTGCAAGAAGGGTTCTAAGATATGTGCAAGGAACTCTTAGATATGGCATTGAATACGTGAGAAATTAGTCAGCAACCCTTGTTGGATTCTGTGATGCAGACTGGGCAGTCAGTGAGGATGATAGCAGGAGCACTTCTGGCTATGCATTTAGTTTTGGAAGCTGAGTATGTCTCAGCATCTGAGGCAACAACATAGGCCATTTAGTTAAGATTTGTTCTTGATGATTTTGGTGAAATGCAATCTGAGGCAACACCCTTGTTCTGTGACAATATGTCAACAATTTCGATGGCCAAAAATCCAGTTTTTCATCAAAGAACTAGACACATAAATAGAAGGTATCATTTTATAAGAGAAGCTTTGCAAGAATGTGTGATCAACATGCAATTCTGCATAAGTGAAGAACATCTCGCAGATATTTTTACTAAAGCACTGCCCAAAGACAGATTCAATCATCTAAGGTCGAAACTTGGAGTTAACCTAGTAAGCAGCTTAGGAGAGGCTGTTGAGAATTAAGCTGCATACTAAGCTTAAATCAACCTGCAGATTGGAATTGAAGAGATGAAGAATTAGTTTTTTTTTAAAAATAGCCGTTAGTTTAAATATGTAATAGCTAGCTTTATTTCTATTTTTAGAAACCAGCACAGCTGTTATTTTTGTCCTATTTGGTTTGTACTGGTCATCCGATCTTTCTCCAAGTGGAAAGATCGTAGCCTCCTATGGTCTGAATGGCTGGAGATGAGTCCTTGCTCCCTAAAAACTAGGGTCTGTTTTTTAACTGAGATAGGAATATAGTCATGTAATACCTCTGTTTTTTCTGATAGAGAAATATACTGAAACATTCAAATCCTCTGTTTTCTCCTATCCTTCTTTCTCTGAGGTGTATTTCTCCTAAAGGTTTCAGCTTCTGTTTTCATCCTAAAGTATTAAGCTTGATACTAATTCAACACGCCTCATAGTGCTTCACACACTCGTAAGTGGAATGGCCTATCTTGGCACATGCACAGTGGTAGTCAGGCAAGTATTCATAGCCAAAATCCACCATCTTTCGCCAATCTTTGGGAAAGTAACTAGAACTTTCCGAATTAAAAGCAAATCCACGTCAAAACAAACATGAATGCAGATGAAATACCCCACACAATCTTCTCCAACACGATTTTCCACCCACTTGACCTCACCAAGAGCCACCCCAATCGCCTTGGCTACAGCTACTGACATACAAAACATTGGGACCCCGTACAACTAGACCCAATAATTCCCACGGGATATCAATTGGTATGGATGTTGCCATCATCCGAAGCCTCCTTCTGCCATCATTCGAAGCCTCCTTCAGGAGCACCATGAAGCATCAAGAGGCCCAAGGTTCCATGTCCAAAGCCCGTCATAGATCACACTCGAAAATAAATTGCGCCCAAAAGCGATTAGAAGCTCTTTTTTTTTTTGTTTTGTTAAGACCTCGTCTGAACTCGCCCTAAACTGGAAAAGGTCTTCACGAAGTGATCCCGAAACTTCCTCATTCAACAAAACTTTGACTACTAGGATGTGGATAAAACCTACATATTGATCTGAAACTGCAGCCTCTCCAATCACCACCCCCCACACATTCTCTATCGGTTAACACCAGTTGCCTACTGAAGGATATTTTGATATCGTCAACCTCCATACGGCCGTCAGGTTTTCGATGCTAAGGAGAACCCTAACTAAAACATCCTTGAGAGTTGAGGGAGACGAGAAAACCACTCCAAAGACTGAATAGGACAACTGAGAACAAGATTCTACATAGAAAACCAGAAAAATTGTGTCGAAAACCCTGGAAAAGCAGTAGCAAACTCGATGGAAACCCTAGCCACTCAAAGCTCTCCTCGCAAGAAAACGAGAGAGCGTCCCCGAAATTATCCTTTTAAAGCATGAATGATTTTTAAATGAAGAAAAAAAAACTGCGTATTATTGAAAAAGTGAACTTAATTAACTGTATATTATGTAAAAATAAGTATTTCTGATTGAGTACATTAGCAATTTCATATATTAAAAAGTAGTCATTTATTCATATTCGAATCTTACTTATTAAGTACAACTGATAGTCTAAACTACTGAGTAAGGATTTCTCTCATACACACCACAATGTGATGGGGTTTTGAACCTCAGACCACTAGTCTGCAAGTCAAGGCCCTTTCCACTAAGCTAAACATCATTGGCTTTATCTATATTCATTTCCATTTTCTTAGTATTTGCGTTCCTCAAAGATCTATTATGCAGACGATGCCCTACATATTAGTAAACGGGTGATGTTCAAATCTGATCATACAACTCCCATAGATAGCACGCCCACTTGTCATTCTATAACTATGATCTAGAAGTTCACTTATTGCAACATTAAGACACTTCTTACAATCTTCGGCAGAGATGTCGAGAGTACATTCAACTGTAGCATAAAGCTTAATCTTGTGGGATACTCGTAGTTTCCCATGAGCATACAACTGTCCACGAACAACTTGAGAACTTACTCGAGTGAGCAACTCAAAAACTTTATATTGAATTAACATGGAATCATCGACGAATTTGGTATTCTTCCCATAAACCTTGTTATATGTGTCAACTTTACCAAATAAATTTTCATATGAGTATTTTAAGAGTAGCCTACCATCCAAATTACACATCCTCGATTGAGAGGGCAACACTTGCGGAGTTCTTGGTGCCCTGTACTGAGATAATATTTGCAGGATGCATAGTGTTCATTCATAGTATAAATCCAATATTGCGCTAGATACAGAAGTATTTTGTTATAGACGTAGATGTTGCATTGATGATTCCAGCTTTGTATCCGGAATCTGTAATGTCTTTATATAACGCTACTCGTGTTAGTAACGTATTCAAGTTATCCTGGTAATACCCATTGGCTGGGAATTGTACCCTCTTGAAACAACTATGCCCCAGAACAAGAGGTTTATAAACATCTTCAAATGTCCTTACGAGGAAAAAAGAGAAAGCTAAAAGACTAAAAAGAATTATTGGTTTGGAGTGAAACATGGTCAATAGATTGAATCTATATCCAGTTTGATTTTATCAAACACACAGACGCATGATAATACGATTAGAAACTCTTATTATAATATCCTACTAGTTCTATTTTAATTCGTGTTTTGGCTACTTTGCTGTAAATGTAGCCAAACAAGACATACATATACAAATAAAGATAACTAGGTGCCAAGCCTTTATATGAAACCATTTCTTTCTCTCTGGGAATCATAGCCTACTTTTGTACCAAAGGGTTGAGACTTCCCTTCTGATCCTAGTTCTTGGCACTGGGAAGAGTCTCTATAACCTATAGGGTAAGGAGCAAGCTGTTGGTTGAACCAATAGGGGCTCTGGCAGAAGATACTACCAGACACCCAATCCCAGTAAAAGACATGTTAGTAGGATGAATCGGCTGTCTTTGATGTAGGCGAAGGCCATTGCCTATGATAAAAAGAATATGTAACCCTGTATCGATAGACTGGAGTTCCCCCAACAGTGTGAAAAGAAAGGTCAACTACATCGAACCTCCCGATCAATAAAATAATAAAGTATGAAAAACTAGATTAAGAGACGAAAATTCTTCAAAGTCTTGTGGCACCCGCTAGTCCAATAACGCGATCCGGTGGGTGGCTTTGTTGCCTCTATTTTGATTTATTGTTGAAGCAAAAAGAAAGGGCAACTGTTCTCGAATCAGCAATGCCACATCTGACTCAGTCAAAAAATCGTGGCTTCTTGTGCTATATTCTAATTGTGAGGAGAAATTCCATCCGATGGAAGGAAGACAAATTCTTTATGATCGAGTGGGCTTTGGCCAGGTGAAGAGGAAGAGGGACAAAGGGAAGAATGGGCTTATAAGGCCCAATAGGGCTGAGTGTTATACATGCGAGTCTCAAGCGTCAAAAAGAAGAGTCACGCTCTTTAAAAGCCCTAAGAAATAGGCTTTTAGTCTCCTTTTATTGAGGGCAAGGGCGGAACTAGAAATTTTTCAATGGGTGAGCTAATTAAAGTTGTTATAGCTTCAAATCTAAGGAACAATTTTTGTTTGGGTACTTACTGTTTCTATAGTTTTTCTAGAAATATATTAAAGTACAGATTGGGATAAATAGTAAAAGGTTGAGAGTTAAAATCATGTGTTTATTAAGAGATTATTTTATTAATTGAGCAAACAAATTACATATAACATGATTATATGCCTACAAAAATTGAGTGGACAGTGGGTTACAAAACTACATTTGAGTGGGCTACTAAGTTTTTATGTGATGAATAACATTAAAATATATGTAATATATTTTAATTTTATAAAAGGCTACCTGGGCTAGAGCCCATGGTAGCCCTCTACCTAGTTCCGCCCATGATTGAGGGACACCCTTTAGGGTCCCTTAAATATCACTTAAAGCTCTTATTTGAGGGTTTAAGTGATACATAAATATCACTTAAAGCTCTTATTTTTAGAATATGTAGTTTTTTTTCCAGTCATTTGCGCATGATTTATAAGTTGCTGAGATATATAATATTAGTTTTTTGGTCCATTCGTCCCCAAAAGAGTCATGTTTATATATAATTCTTAATAAGTTAACTTTTAAAATTTATATAGCTGATGGGGTGAGAGAATTCATTTTTCCGTTTGATAAAAGTATATCCCGTTGAGTATAATGATGCGATATTGCTTGCATCTCTTAGAAAAAAAAAAAAAAAATTGGTCAATCACTACAAAACGAAAGAAAAAAGAAAGAGAGGTTATCTGAGGATATTGCTGTATTTTAATAATATATATATATATATATATATTAAGACTCACACCGCATATTTCAATGATCCTAACTGTTATTTTTTAGGTATTCCTTCAAAAATCACTTCAGCAAAAACTACTTTAATCAAATACCATTTGGCTGCTAAATTAATTATTGTTATTTAAGTGTTTTCTTGAAGTATTATGTTTGTATATTTTGTTGGTCACTACTAAATGTCTTATTGGTTTTCAATTTTTAAGGATGGTGCATGACTGAATATTTTAAAAAAATAGACGGTTTGAATCAGTGGACCACACAGAGAGTCTGTTAAACAATTTATTTAATTAAAGGATCCCTTAATATATAGTCTATCTCTAGTCCAAACGTCTCCATTTTTCTTAGTATATCCGGATGTGTTGTTTTAGGTGTTTTTCTTGCATCTAAGTACATTAGACAACTCAAAGGTTTGCCTTCAGTTGAAACAAGCAGGAGTTAAACATTAAAAAGCTGTTGAGATAGGTGTTGAGGTACAGACTTTTAGCTAGCTGTCAACGTAATACAAAACAAAGCAGCTGCCAATTGATTGGTTTGAATTTCCATCACCTTCTCATATAAAAGTAAATCAATTAAGTCCAAATAAAAATAAACTTAAGAATCTTCTTTGCTCTCAACCAAGTTTACATGGTGTGAAGATCTTCTGGCCCTCATTTAATTTTTTAAAAGAATTGATGATATTCCGACCCTCATTTCATGTGTTCTGTTCTCCTGGACCCTATAGTCCAAGAGAGTTGTGGTACCTTTTGATTTAATCTAAAGGTTGAGAAAATAATCATTTAATATCAATTTACTTTTTTCTTTTTTATATAATATATTAATTTAACTAAACAAAAGTTGAAAAAATAAAGAAGAAAAATCACTGAAACTATAAAACACGTTCTCGTGTGTTCTTCCTCCCGTCGCCACAGCAGCACCTCCAACTCCAGCATCGGAGACGAAAATCCAGAGCTGCACATCGCCTCACATAATAAACGAAGGTCTGCCAAATAAAAATCAGATTATGTAATTGCAGGATTTCCCACCCGAGACAGATTCTTGTTCACATGTTATATATGGAAAACAACACAGTTTCAAGAGCCTACAAAATATATGAAAAACTATTGTAAAACCCAAAAAATTAAGAGAGTAAACATTTTTTTTTAATTGACTGTGTGGGTGGTGTGGGAACCGAATTAAATCAGAATCCTAGGTCAAATAATTCCTTCTATTTGGGATTATTTGACCTAATTGAGAATTATTTAACCTAATTGGGAGTTACTTAATTTAATTGAGAATTACCCAATTAAATTGAGGTTTTTTAGGTTTTAGACATAAAAAAAATTTCACTTTTGGAAAAAGCCAAAGCTTTTTTCAAAAAGACAAAAAAACCACTCAACTTTCAAATCAAAGACATGCAAATGTATTGGATTTCTTAGGAAATCTAAAAATAAATAAGGGTATTTTTGTCCATTTTTGCTTTTTTTAAAATTTTTCTTTCTCCTTTTGCTTTTTCCAAAATGTCCCATTAAATTGAATGTTACCTAATTAGGTTGAGAATTGATTTGATTCCTACCACAATTGCCAATTAATTGGGAGTTACCTGAATTAATTGGGAGGTTATTTGATTCAGATTGGGTGTATTTGATTCTTGCCTTAATTAGGGATTTGATTAAATCAAATCCCAAAATACAACCTCACCAACCTCACCCACCTCGTTGAGACCCCCTATAAATACTTGACTACGCACAAGGATTGAGGTACGTCAGAATTACTACTAAAACTCTGTAGAGATCTTCCCCTCACAAACTGTAGCCACCTCATCTCTCTCTCTCTCTCTCTCTCTCTCATTTACATAAGGCTCCGGCCTCCCGGTTTACACCATAAATATATCTCCGTACCCTATTAGCTATTGTTTTCTATACGAACCAATTGAACTAACTTAGGCATCGGAGGGCTTTTGGTCAACACCCTCCCGGGAGTGGTTCTCTTATTTGTTCTATTTTGCAGGGAGAAAGAGGCGGCGAAGAAGAAAGGGGAATCTTTCCAATCGAATATTCTCGTGGGAAAATTTGCTCCCAAAGATGGCTTAAGGAAAAGCAACTCTGCAAATTATTCCTTTAAATTAAGTAAAAGATCCCAAAATTAAAAAATAAATTGAAAATTTCCCATATCTAGTTTCATTTTCCCGGATGAGAAAATATGTGCATAGAGCAAATATAAATAACACGGTTTGCCCCCGATCCAAGTTTATCCAACTGTCCTCTTTTAAGATTTTAGCAAATAGGTAGTTTCAATTCAGGAATCAAACTTAGGCTTAGAAGAAGCATTAAACATGTGCTTCCAAAAAAATAAAAAAATCAAACAAGGGCCGTGGGTGTAAAATAACTTTTACTGTGTCTGAACAAGTTTATTAGGATTTATATACAGATAAATACAAGAGTCAACCAAGCAGAGCGGTGACAACATCTCCAATACTGCTATACAACTGGACAACATGGTTTCTTGCAGATATTGCAGGAACCTTAACCCTTTTAGAACTCAAGGCAGTTTCGCAATTGCCGGCATCGTCACCTGCGATTTTGGCGTCATAGTTGGCCGTCATAGGGTCCTCCTCGATCTCAGCTTTCGAGCTTTTGAACGATGCCACCACGGCTTTGTATGAAGAAGCACACGCTTTGATAGCATCCCTTGGATCACTCTTGAGCAAATTGTTGATGAATGTTTGGCTGTCTTCTGCATTGGCTATGGCTAACCCGAGAGCCACTTGAGCAAGATCTTTGTAACTGGATGCTGATAGGGCTTGAGGATTGGAGTCCAGAATTTTCAGGCATTCTGCGTTGTTTATGGTGTTTTTGCAGACATCATCGATCAGTTGAGTCGATGCATTCGCTAACGAAGAAGAAGAGAGAAATAAAAACAAAGCAAAGAAGAATGCCAAGGCGTAAGAAAGTGGAGACTCCATTGTCTGCAAGTAATGTTTCAAAAGTTGTTATGGTTATGTTATATATAGTAGTGAGAGTGGTTGGTGCTATTAATGAGACATTATTAGGATTCCCATAACGCGTGCTTACCAAGAATCCAAAGATTTGGAGAATCGACCAATTTAAGTAAAATTTCAAGTCAATTCAGTGAATGCGTGCATACATGAATAGGAAATTTTTGATATACTGAAAAAACAAAGAGATGCCAAATCCTAATTAATAATTGACTCAATCTAACATTGATTAATATTTGACCCCTCAAAAGAAAAACAATTGACTAATATTTGGCTCTGATGTAGGACGAAATATGGGGTCAACTATGGTGTGAAAAATTAATTAAAATAAAGTGGCTTAAAGTTGGAAGAAAATTGTGTAAGAGAGGAAAATTCCAATTAAATGTTAATTATGGCACTAGGAAAAGAAGGAAGGCGTATCGTTGGGATTTTCAGATCGATTAAGGAAGTTTGAAGCAATTATGATTATGTCAAGATTTGTATTTAATTTAATGTTTAATTTTATATTTTTAAGAATAAGTTATCTATTAGGATATTATTTTCCTAATATGACGAGGATTTTTATTATTTTCTTGTTAGCTAAGTTAGGAATATTCTAGAACATAGGGTTTCCTACGATATTAGGGTTTCTTTTTTTTCTATTTAAGCCAAATCATGACGTTGTATTTGCCAATTTATTCATTTTATTTTTAATCAATATATTTGAGGTTTACTCAATTTCTCTGATGGATTCAAGTTTGTTGGTGAATTCCGACATTGTTACTTGTAGTTATTGTTCGATCTCCCTATCCCTTATATCTTGCTGCATCAGTTGGTATCAGAGCTAGGTTTTTCTTGACTCGAGGTCCTCCAATGGGTCGTCCAGACGAAGAAGATAGGACCTGTGTAGACAGGGAACCAATCACTTTTAGAGAATTTGATGTTGCAGTTGTTCCATACTTCAAGGGGAGTGACTGCATTGATGGCTTTCTCCAGTGGATTGTAGACGTAGAGGAAATATCTGATTCAATAGCAGTCCCAGAGGAGAAAATGGTGAAAATTGTTGCGTCCCATTTAGAAGATGATGTCGATTCTTGGTGGGATCAGTTGCGACATTCTAGGAAGCAACAAGGTAAAAATGCTATCAGTTCTTGGCATTGGATGAAGAGACTGCTTGTGAAAAAATTCTTTCCTTTTAATATGATATATATTTGTTAAAAAATGGTTACAAGATTGCTCAACCCAATATCATGGTAAGTCAAGAAAAGATGGAGGAAAATCTCGAAAAGGAAGAAACTGTGATGGATACTGAATTAATTAAAGATGTAATAATCCCCAAGATGGAGGAAGAGATTCAAGAAAAACAAGATATTGAGCCTATTGAAACATATATTTCAAAAGATGAAGAACAACGATTGGCTTGCTTTGAAATTCGAGGTATGGATAAATCTGATTATTCCATCCAAATATGAGCAAGTCCATACGCCACAAATTGAAGAGCTTATCTACACATCAAGTTCTATGTCTACTTATGGTGCTAGGAAAATAAGGAAGGCATATCGTTGGGATTTTCAGGTCGATTAAGGAAGTTTGAAGCAATTAAGATTATGCCAAGATTTGTATTTAATTTCATGTTTAATTTTATATTTTTAAGAATAAGTTATCTATTAGGATATTATTTTCCTAATATGATTTTACCTAGGATTTTTATTATTTTCTTGTTAGCTAAGTTTAGGAATATTTTAGAACCTAGGGTTCCTACGATATTAGGGTTTCTTTGTTTTCTATTTCAGTTTATTCATCTTATTTTCAATCCATATATTTGAGATTAACTCAATTTTTCTGGTGGATTCCAGTTTGTTGATGGATTCCGATATTTCTACTTATAGGGTAATCGTTCGATCTCCCCATCCCTTTTATCTCGTTGCGTCGTGCATGCTAGGGAAATCAAATTTATACGGAGCATTTTTACTCATCAAATTATCCAAAGATTTATTCTCATCACCACCTTTAAAGGTTTTTAAAAAAAAAAATTAAAAGGGCCCACATGCCTCTCTTAATTGAATTCTTTGTGAGAGGATCACCATGTTGTAATGGATTAAAATTGACACATATATAGCAGTAATTCAATTATTTTAACACATAAATTAAATAATAATAAGTTGTTAGAAAGTAGCGAAGTATGGATAGAAAGTAGCCTTCTATTTGGATGGAGAAAAAGACGGGAATTGAAGAGGAGAAATTGATATTTTCATTGTTTGGCAAAGTATGAAATTGACGAGCAAAAAAAATTGTGAAAATTGGGAATCGAGATTAATTTCCGCCAAAAAGGCATCATTTTGCAATTTCCATTGAGCTTCGTTTTTCCCTGTAATTGCTATCATTTACAAAAGAGTGCTGCTAAACAAACCTTAAATTAACTGAGTACACCATATGATCTAAGTTCACCCTAATATTTTAATCAAAATGAAAAATTAACTAAATACACCTTAGTTAACTACCAAAAATACCCCTGGTATACCCTAATACACTCTATCACACAATCGAAGTAGATTTGCTTATTCAAAGCTTGATTCTTGTAAATCCTTATGAATTTCTTTATTTATTTCTTATTTTTTGATTGAACTTGTTGCCCTCCATTTGCAAGTTTGCCTTTTCTTTTGTTCTGATGCGTTTCCATTTTGTTCAATGCTTGTGCCTTTTGGTGGTTTTACCTTCCTCTACAGTTGGCTTCATTCGAGAAGGTTAAGGAAGTAGATTAATTCTTCAAAGTCCATCCCAACCCCTCGATAGCGAGAACATTGAAGCAGAGCATTGAGTGGGTACAGATTAACGCCAAGTGGGTTCATGAGATTGTTGGGAGTGAGAAAAATCTTGTCGATTAACGCCAAGTGGGTTCAGAGTGTAGCTAAACCATGAAATGATTTCATTCACAGTCAAGGAAAAGCAGTTTATTAGTTGTAAAAATCAAATTAAGCATCAATTTCTACAAACACAAAACTTGGAGATGGAGAACGAGAAGCAAAAGAAAAAACCATTCCTTACAGAGCACATTGACATGCCTTTCCTTGCACCCCCACCAGTGGTCGCTGCGTTGTTCGCCATGGGCACTAAGCAATACGAAAACTTCTCTACCTTCGATTAGGGTTAATATGGTAAGTATAGTATACTTAATAAAATTATATATGTTTCACAATAAATACTTTGGTAGTAGGGTGTTAGTTAATTTTAGGGTTCGTTTATGTAACATCTAGGAAAAAAAATTATTATTTATTTATTTGAACTTAATTATGTGTTTGAGTGATTTTAGTGTGTTGGAGAGTATTTTGAGTCACTTGAGTGATAGAGAAACTGAATTACAAGAGTTTTGAACTTTCATTATCGGGTTGGGTGGATAGAGCAATTTTTCAAGTGTGGGTGTTTACTATTTTGTTTCCATTTTGAGTTTTTTTATGAGTTCCCATGATAGGTATGAACTTTAGAAGAGTTTTCAAAGCTTTAGGGACAATCTAGGAGTGTTAGAATGGTGGAAAACAACTTAAAGGCAAATCTTGAAATTTGAGTTTTCTGGGTAAGTTTTAGTCCGCGAGCCTCAATTTGGCTCTCTTTTTCTCCAAATCTTTCTAGTTATTGAGGAATCCATTAATTGAGTTTAAACGAGAATGGACATCTGATCACATGCCCAACCTCTTATGTATGTTGGTCATTGGATCTAATCTTGAACGAGCACTCAATCTACTTTAGGGGGGTTTACAAATGCTTGTGACATGCATGCACACTAAGCAGCTCGTTCTTGTCCTTCTTCTTGCTTGCTCGGTCTTGCTTTACCTTCCAGGGACCTCCTGAATTGTTGCCGGTGCATTCGTCCATTCTTCTCTCTCCAAGGCCAAGGTTTCAGACTAAGTCAATCTGGTTGAGTAGCTGTCGAACCAAGTTGTTTTGGTCGTCTACTCTTTGAGTCAGCTAGTCAACTCTAACAATGAGATCTGCTTGACAATGTGGATTAGGAGGAGAGAATTGTTTGGAGCCCAATTGCACATGGGCTAGGGTTTCGTTAATGGTGTACACAAAAGCGTACGTCGAGCACGGCGGCAAATGAGAGAATGACTAAACTTGTTCCACAACGGAGCCAAAGTTGGCACCGGCGACAAATTGGTTATAAGCAATGATGTTGGGATGCACCATGGTGCCGTCATGGTGGTGAGCCTCCAATCCGGCCATGAGGCTGTTAGGACGATGGCTGGATCAAGCCGTAAGGCGATGAGGCTAGAAGTTTATAGTGTCCATGGGGTCATGTGCTTGAACCATGGTCTTGGCCATGGAGCCTTGTGGCGGTGCTAGGCTCACATTGCTAGCGCAATGTGGTGGAGAGGCAGTGATGGCTAGAACCATGGTGGCATCCACGATTTCGGCAGTGGAACGTGGTGGAAAACTCAACGCCGCGCCATCATGATGGCTCGGACCAGTCGTGGATTGAGTTGTAGCAACGACACGGCTTCTCGTGCACATGCTTCCAACCATGGTTGTTTGGAAGGCTTCAATTGATGATGAACATGAGGAAACAGATTCTTTTGATTCAAGAACACGCATTGAGTATAACTTGTACTCTCAATGAAAGCACCAAATATATTTGAGCAAATTTCCGCACCAGGAATATTCATGGGTTGATTCCTTGATCTTCGATCTTCCTTCTCTTTCTTCTCCCTTGGTTCCTGTACAACAAATCTAGCTCAATGGACCACACCTGGAGGGTGCTGGCCAAAAGCCCTCTGATGCGTAAGTTAGTTCGATTGGATCTTGAAAAAGATACGACAATAGCTAAAGTGGATAGAGTTTTCTCTCATGTTGAGAGCCAGGTGGCCGAAGCCATGTGTGGTGGCCAGAGTCGTGTGGGGAGGAGAGAGAGAAAAATTTTGGCTAGGGTTTTTGGATTAAAAAAAAATATTAGAATTCCTTGTGTAGCCATGTATTTATACGCTCATTGTACGTTAGGGTTTTGGGAGAGTAATCCTTATTTGGTTAGGATTATTCTTATCCAAGAAGATGATAGGAATTAATCCAAGAGATTTGGTGGAAATTCGTTCCTTAATTTAGGGAGATATTCCTGTATTAAATAGGATTTAATTAGAATAATTAGTTTACCTAAGAAATATTCCTTTTCCACATGTCGTGTTCTTATTGGCCTGCGAAATATGTGTTTCCACAATTATTTTATGATGGAGTTGAGTGTAGGATTTGAGTTAAATATGAAATCTATGATATTCTTAATTATATAATTTTGTAGGATTATTAGTCTTAATAGATGTTGAATTTAAATTTTAATTCTCAAGTGATCGAGTGCTAGTAGTCATTTTTGATATAAGGGGGAGAAGTAGCGCCACAATAGAGTCTGAAAGATCAAACCCAACAGGGTGCATGGAGCACAAGAATGACTCCCAAGATTAATTGACAAAAAGAAACACAAAAGACTCTCAAGTTTATAGCAAACAAACCAACAAAAGAAGTACAAAACTTTGACCGAGGGGTTTACCTCAGTGGTGAGATCCCTCCCCCTCCCCCCCCTTGGTCACCACTTCGAATCCCAGGAAAAGTGGTACCTCCCAAAATCGCTGCATTTAAAAAAACAAAAACAAATAAAGAAGTACAAAACTTTTGTCCTTAATCAAACCTGCAAAATAAGAAAATTGCATGTTCTCCCATAAAATTACAAATACTGCCGACAAAAAAGACTAGGCAACTTCGTAACGTAGCCACCGCCAATTAGTGTCAGTTCAGAAAGAGGGTGGAGAAGCTGCAGCAAAAGAAACAAAGAAAACAAAAGATGAGCAAAACAATAAGAAAAGGGAGACATCCTCTTGAGAAAATTGTAGACAAAGAAATTTTGGTGCAATAAATTCCATTGAACAAGAAAATAATTAGGGTTCGGTGGATTAAATTGTGGGCTCCATAATTGGCCCATGTGGCGTGTGACTCATCAAAATCGGATTAGTTGTCAAAAAGTGACACGTGGTGACATCCGACGGAGTGCATGAAAAGGTTCAAGATGAAGACAAAATTAAGGGAAAGAATCTTCTGTGATTGACTTTGATTTAAATCAAATATTAATCAGGTCAATCAATTGAAGATAATCTGGTTAAATTGCCAGATTATGGGAGTTGATTTAAATCAAATCAAAATCCTACAAAACAAGGTTTTAAATACGGAAAGTTATTTAGGTCAAGCATCCTACAAGAGCCTATAAATAGAAGGCCTCAAGACGAAAGAAGGGGTTCAGAAAACCTAGCATTCAGAAGAAGCAGAAAACTCCCTACATTCTTCACCTACACTTTGGAAAAGCCACCAAGCACAACAAATACGTGCCGGTTCCTCCACCCTAGAAAATTCCAAACACCAAACAAGCCTTGTGCTACCCGTTTGATCAAGATTAAGTCTCTACGACCCTTGCATCAAACACAAATTTTCTTCATACACTTTCGAGATCGAATCAAAGGATTCAATACAGAGATTGTAACCCTAAATTTCATTAATACAAATATTATTTTGTACACGTGTTCTTGTCTCATTTGTCGTAGGAAATTCGTGTTTCCAAATTGGCACGCCCGGTGGGACAATCTCTACCTCTCATCTCTTTTTTCAGTTCCAAAATCAACCAACATGCCAAAAACGATTGCCTCTAAGAAGATTCAAACCATTCATGCAGGCGAAAGGGAAAAACATGAGCGCCTCCTTCTCAAGCGAAGATTCTGCTAGGGTCATCACCCGGACAAGGCCAAGGCAATATCTGCAACTCCACAGGTCACTTCCATACCGACTCAAGCCAAGGCAAAAGACGTGAACCAAAGGCGTGAGCCGGTTATCAATCTGACCTTCTTAGGGGCAAAGAAGAATATCTCCCAGGCAAATGAGAGAAACTCTCGGAAAGAAGAAATGAGTTTTTCGGGCTCGAAGAATTCAAGAGAACGTTCCCTCTCGCCTATTTCAGACAACGACTCGAGCACAGGCTCATACCATGGATCCCCGCCTGACGACCAACATAAGAAGATTGCCTCGGCGTCCATAGGTGAGTCTTATTCTATGGTCATGCATGCTATGGTCACGGGAGCAATGTCTATTGAAGAACAACTGACCCATATGAGCAAGTGGTCTGACGAAGATGGTCGAAGAAAAGGATGCGTAGATTGCTTCTCTCTTCAACAAGTGGGAAGTGCATTAAGATAATGAGCCTGGTCAACACGCAAACAAGAAATGACCACATCATGAGGCTAAATCCAACGAGAAAGGATTGGGTCATGAACCAGAGTCGGGTGAGAAGTCACACGGAAAAGTTGACGTCGCCTCTGTGGGTTCTTTGTTGGTTCAACAACTTCAGGACATGATCGTGAACACCATCAGGGTTCAATACGGAGCATCTTCCCGAGACACGCTCATGTATTCTAAGCTATACACCAGGAGGATAAACAACTTGCGGATGCCGACAGGATATCAACCTCCTAAATTCCAACAATTCGATGGAAAGGGCAACCCAAAACAGCATGTTGCACACTTCGTCGAAACATGCAACAATGCCAGGACAGAGGGTGACCACCTGGTGAAACAATTTGTTCATTCCTTGAAAAGAAATGTAGTTGATTGGTATACAGACTTAGAGTCCGAATCCCTTGACAGTTGGGATCAGATGGAGCGAGAATTCTTGAACAGATTCTATAGCACTCGTCGCACTGTGAGTATAATGGAACTCACAAATACCAAGCAATGGAAAGATGAACCTGTCGTCGATTACATCAATCAGTGGCGCTCGTTAAGCCTGGACTGCAAGGATAGGCTTTTGGAGATATCGACAATCGAGATGTGCATTCAGGGGATGCATTTACATTCTACAAGAAATTAAACCCCGCACGTTTGAGGAGCTAGCCACGCGTGCTAATGATATGGAGTTGAGTATAGCTAGTCGTGAAGGAAAGCATGAACTCGTCATGTAGCAAAGAAAGGATAAAGTCTTTGGACAAAAGACAGATAATCCCATCAAGAAGCCTACCAAGGAAACAATGACAATAAACACTGTCTCCATCAAAATCTCCGCCCGAGATAAGAAGAAAGAAGTCAAAAGGATGGAGCCATCTCGAGAGGTGGATAGACGTCGACGCACTGTGAAGGAGTTAGAGGAAAAAACGTGCCCTTCAGCGACTCGATGTCGCGGTATGCTCGAGGACTTGCTTGAAAAGAAGGTGATTGAATTGCCAGAATTTAAGCAGCCTGAGGAGATGAACCGAGTCAACGACCCTAAGTTCTACAAATACCACTGAATTGTCAGCCATCCGGTAGAAAAGTACTTCGTCTTGAAGGAGCTAATTATGAACCTAGCCATGCAAGGAAGGATTGAGTTAGATGTTGTCGAAATCGCAGATGCGAATGTCGCCACAATTATGTTTGGATTCTTCGACCCAGTGCCATTGCCTGTATTGTCAAAAGGATCGGAGTTTCAAGCAATAAGGGACCAACATCAGGTGACTAATCTGTGTACAAAAGAGGTGGCTAGCGAACCAAAAAATCGAGGAGCTAATGGCTTTGTTGGTGACTCATCTTTCGATGACAATAAAGGATGGACGCTCGTTACTCAGCGGAAGTCTTGTACAAAGCGCATTCCTCAAAGACAAAATACTCAATCAAAAAGGGGGCGACAAAAGAGGAGTTCGCACAAACGCTCTAAAAGCAAAACCAGAATAATGGTGAGGAGAGATTATGACCAAGAAATTGGACCACTAACCCAAGAACCACGAATTCCAATTACGCTAGGATAATACTTTCCCAAAGTGTTCTTCATAAGAAGACCAACGGAGACTGTTCATACGACAACTTGCTATCAAGTAGATGACGAAGATGTCTCGGAAGGAAGATTTGAAACTCATGAAGAGCAAAAGGTCTTGACGCAGCCATTGCACTTCAATATTGAGGAAGCAGTGGAACTTCCTGAAGCAATAAGCGTAGCCTTGGTAAATGCATTGATGGATCTTAATATTCATCCAAATAGAATAAGAGAGGCCAAAAAATTAGAACCTGAGTCTCAAGACCGTGCTATCTGTTGCGCGACATGTGCTTCCATCACATTCACCAATGAAGATCTTTTGTTAGGGTCCAAACCACACAACTATCCGCTTTTCGTGTCGGGGTATGTGCAAGAACATAAATTTAGTCGCATGCTCGTGGATGGAGTTTCAGTAGTAAACATAATGCCTAAGTCCACAATGACAAAGTTAGGCATCACCATAGACGAATTATCTCGAAGTCATCTCATGGTTCAAGGCTTCAATCAAGGGAGGCAAAGAGTCATGGGCATGATCAGAATTGAGCTCGTGATAGGTGATTTAAGGTCCAACAACTTATTTCACGTGATTGATGCCAAGAATTCCTACAATCTTCTCTTAGGAAGGCCGTGGGTGCATGAAAATGGGATAGTGCCTTTGACTTTACATCAATGTTTCAAATTTTACAGAGGTGGAGTAAAGAAAATCCTGGGTGATGTCAAACCAATTACCGAAGCCGAGTCTTATTTCACCGATGCCAAGTTTTACATCGATGAAAACACTGAAGTTATTCCTGCTGAAGTCCACTTGATAGGCAAGGCCATACCAAGAAAAGATGAGCAGTCAAAGTGTCTTTCCACTGAAAAGAATGGCGATAATAAGTCAAAAAGCACTGCCTTTGGACAAATGGGATCACCACCGATAGATTCACAAAAGGTATCTATTCCTGTTCTTCGTTATGTCTCATCATCCCGAAGGAAGGAGGGCCAATCCCCATTTGGAAAAGAAGTGAAACCAAGGAAGTTAGGGGAAAGTGACATGAAGTTCTTGAAGGAGTCTACAACCATGCATTTACCCAAGTTGAGCAATTCAGATGTGTCGAAATCTTCAGTACCAAGGTTCGTCAAACCATCATAAGATGCAACAAGACGTGAATATCTTTCGGTCAAAAGAACTAAAGAAGGTTTTGATCCTAATGCTTATAAGCTCATGTCAAAGGCAGGTTATGACTTCGGCTTATCTTCTTTGCTGGGGGAGCTTAATCCAGATGTCACAGGAGAAAGGACACATGGCCTTAGCACAACCTAAAAGAAGTTGAAGGAGCAAGGTTACACGATTGACTCAGCTATAGCAGGCCTAGGATTTACTCTTGTCGCACCTGTCAAGATCTCTGCTAGAAGAAAAGAAAAGAAGGCAAAAACTCAACACATTAGTGTCGAAGTGGTTGAGGAGGAAGAAGAACCAAAGGCTATTAAGAGAGCCTCAGTGTTCGACCGCTTAGCCAAGCCTACTCAGCGGATCTCAGTTTTTAACCGCATCAAAGAATCGACATCACGACATTCTATGTTCAAAAGGATATATGGACATAAGACTCAAAGGAGAATCCAACCAGCTCCACACAGATTGATGCTAGAAAGACTCGGAGCACTAAGCAAGCCGTCTAAAGAGAAAAGCCAGCGAGAGTTGGAAAGTGGAGTTCGTATTGATTCGATAGAAGATAATGAAATCTGGAGCCTAATCCCGTCATGTATGAAACGTCACTCAACATTAGACATAACTTCAGGTGACCAACTCAAAGTGAAACGACAAACAATCATACAAACTCGGAAAATTTTGAGTCAACAAAATGAAAGTGACAATGAAGAAGCAAAGATTCTAGCTGTTCATCACATTACCATTAAAGAGCTCGATGAAGAGGAACCCTTTGAGGATGAGGTTCATGATGCTCCTGCTGCATTAGAAGATGGGGGCCAAGTGACTGTTGATGAATTAAAAGAGCTCAACTTGGGCACAAATAAAGACCCAAGACCTATCTACGTTAGTGCACTTTTGAAACCTAGCAAAGAAGAATCATACCATCAGTTGTTACTTGAGTATAAATGTAATAACCCGGTCCTTAATTAATATTTAATTATTAATTTATTCCAATAAAAGACCATTATACCCCTAGAATCTTTTATTGGTTTAAAGGTTGACTTTTTTACCGAGAAGGAATTTGGGGGTTTCAATTATACCGTTGTGTAGAACGCGACGAAACGAGTCTGCAGACATGTAGTGGACTCAAATCGGAATTGTAATGAAGAAGTTACGATCAAAAGAAGTTCAGTGGCATAACAGTAAATATTTCGAAGTTCAGTTTTTTAAAAACCCGAATTCTTCTCTGTTGGCGTTCGCCAGCCGACTTTATGAGAGAATTTCTCTCAGCTCCAACCACCAATTCGAGCAAGACCGGTGCCAAACGAACCACCTCACTCCCTTCTTTCAGTCTCAGCCCATCCAGTCTCGATCCGCCGTCGTGGTCGCGGAAAGCCCACGAAACAGGCGGTTTGGACAGTTTTTGATGGAATTTCACGGAGCTCGTTCGGACACCTCCGGCCACCAAATCGGACAAGTGAGGTATGGTTTTCTAGCTATTTTTCATGCTCTAGCTGTTGGTTGGGTAGGATTTCAGAAATTTCTAGCGTAGATAACTCGATCTTGGATCCAAAGTTTAGCTGGATTTCGGGTTGACATTCCGGCCACTTTCGGCTAGTTTTTGGGATAGGTCCAAGAACAAAAGTGGCTCCAAATAGGGTGTTACACCTGGGGTAGGAGTTTTGAGCCGTGATTTGGAGTTTTCCGGTGAAACGTTATTGCTTTAGGCACCATGCGCGGCTGGCGCTTGTGGCGGCGCGTGGACAGCAGGGTGGGAACCACAATTAGTCCTATGATAATCTCCCAGTCCTCATGAGTGCGTAGGATTTCGCAAATCTTAATTCGGATAACGTTTGAACCCCGAACGAATCTCACTAGTGTGTGATTTCCGGGTTCGATACGTTTGAACCGTTGAATCACAGTCAATTTCAAGTATGTTGATCTAGGTAATTCCAGGATCGTATAGTATTTGCCGGATCGTAAAACGGAGTCCCGGTTACTCCGGGAATGTCAGCCTTAGAGCGAGTTTTGATAAACAAACGATCGCAAATCGAGAGCAGAGAAAAGAACTACGTGTGGCTTGATCCCTCAATAAGTGCGTATGCAGCCTCTGATTATCAGTGCAGCCACGAGTTAGAGCCTTGGAGTTCGTATTCTTTTTCGAGGCATTTTGGTCATTTAGCACCCACACCCGGTGAGTGTCGGTTTTAAGCGAGTCGGCCCGGATTTCAAAGTGGAATTTGGGTCGGGTCCTTTCAATAAAGATGTCTTTGCTTGGACATAAAAGGAAATGCCAGGCCTCGATCCAAAAGTTGTTGTCCATCACCTCGTAGTCAAACCTGGAACGCGTCCAATCAAACAAACTCAATGTCGCTTCAGTCCGAAGCTCCTAAGTCAAATCGAATTCAAAGTTGACAAGTTGATGGTCGCTGGATTTATTAGGGAGGTGAAATACCCGACGTGGATAGCAAACATTGTTTCGGTGAAGAAGAAAATCACTGGACAAATTCATATTTGTGTTGACTTCCGAGACTTAAACGAGGCTTGCCCGAAGGATGACTTTCCATTGCCCATAATTGAGCTCATGGTCCATGCAACCACAGGTCATAAAGCCTTATCTTTCATGGGCGGTTCATCTGGATACAATCAAATAAAAGTCGCTAGAGGACGAAGAACTCACATTCTTCCGCACCCCAAAAGGAATTTACTGTTACAAGGTGATGCCATTTGGCCTCAAGAATGCACGTGCGACCTATCAACGTGCAATGCAAACGATCTTTGGTGACATGCTTCACAAGAATGTCGAGTGCTATGTTGATGACCTGGTGATTAAGTCAAAAAGAAGAGAAGATCACTTGAAACACTTGAGAATGGTGTTTAACATATTGCGGAAGTACCAACTCAAGATGAACCCTTTGAAGTGTGCTTTCGGCGTCACGTCAGGTAAATTACTTGGTTTCATCGTTAAAAATCGAGGCATCAAAGAAGACCAGACTAAGATTAAAACCATCCGAAATATGCCCGAGCCATGAAATTTACTTGAGTTGAAAATTTACAAGGACATCTCGCGTTTATTTGGCCATTTATCTCAAACTTAGCAGAGAGGTGTCAGCCATTCAGTCGCCTTATGAAAAAAGATGTTTCATTTGTTTGGGATGAAGCTTGTCACAATGCCTTTGAAAGCATAAAGAAGTACCTATCGAGTTCACCACTGTTAGGAGCTCCTATTCCAGGTAAACCACTCATGTTGTACATTGCGGCTCAAGAGAGGTCAATTGGAGCCCTGTTGGCGCAAAAGAATGAATCACATAAAAAGCAAGCACTTTACTATCTAAGCCAAACTCTTACTGGTCCCGAACTAAACTACACGCCTATAGAAAAGACATGTCTTGCACTTGTTTTTGCTATTCAAAAGTTAAGGCACTACATGCAAGCGTTCACGGTTTATCTAATTGCACGAGCTGACCCGGTAAGGTACGTTATGTCAAAACCAGTCTTGACGGGGCATTTGGCCAAGTGGGCGTTACTTCTCAATTAATATGAAATCATCTAAACTCCAGCAAAGGCGGTTAAGGGGCAAGCTATTGCAGATTTTCTAGCCGATCATCCAATTCTAGCATACTGGGAAATTTCAGATGACTTACCTAACGAACAAGTCTTCTTCACTAACGTTTCTCCTGCTTGGATGATGTTTTTTGACAGATCAGCTCATAAAGATGGGGCGGGGGCTAGCGTAGTCTTCGTATCACCCGAGAGACACGTCTTACCCTATTCATTCTCTTTAAGTGAACTTTGCTCGAACAACGTTGCAGAATACCAGGCTTTGATCATGGGCTTACAAATAGCTATGGAGATGAAGATATCGAGCTTAGAAGTATATGGTAACTCCATGTTAGTAATCAACCAATTGTTGACCCACTAGGAAGTTAGGAAGGATGATCTAATTCCGTACCACCAAATGGCCACGCAATTACTAGAAAGTTTTGACTTCGTGACACTGGAGCATGTGCCAAGAAAAGACAACTAAATGGCAGATGCCTTAGCCAACCTTGCCTCTACATTGGTGTTGACAAAAGATGAAGTGGTGAATTTTCCAGTTTTCCAACGTTGGGTCGTTCCATTAACACTTGGGGCATCGCAAGAAGGAGTCAACGTTATCTCAGTATTGTCCATTGACGTTGACGACTCGAGGCAGCCTTTAATTGATTACCTTGAGTATGGAAAACTGCCAAATGATTGGAGACATCGATCAGAGGTACAGCGTCGGGCACCTCGATTCATTTATTATAAAGAGATTCTATACCGTCGTTCATTCGAAGGCCTGTTTCTAAGATGCTTGGGCGAAGAAGATGCATTCAAATCAATGGAGGAGGCTCACTTAGGTATTTGCGGAGCTCATCAATCAGGGCCAAGGCTACATTTCCAAATAAAAAGGATGGGCTACTATTGGCGACTCTGGTTAAGGATTGCATGGATTATGTGAAGAAATGCCAAGCATGTCAATTTCATGCCAACTTTATACATTAGCCGCCGGAGCCGCTACATCCTACAATTACTTCATGGCTACTTGATGTGTAGGGTCTTGATGTGGTGGGACCAATAGCACCCAAATCTTCTGATGGTCATTCTTACATTCTGGCAGCAACTGACTACTTTTCAAAATAGGTAGAGGTTGTACCCCTAAAAGAAGTAAAGAAAGAAAATGTAGTGAGCTTTATCAAAATAAACATTATTAATCGATATGGTGTGCCACGTTACATCATCACAGATAATGGAAAGTTATTCTCGAACCAGTTGATGAACAAATTGTGTGAAGACTTTGGTTTTAAACAACGCAACTCTTCAATGTACAATGCCCCAGCCAACGGTCTTGCGGAAGCGTTCAACAAAACTCTTTGCAACCTGTTAAAGAAAGTTGTTAGGAGAACCAAGAAAGATCGGCATGAAAGGATAAACGAAGCATTATGGGCTTATCAGACAACATACTGGACGCCTACTCAGGCTACACCATAAGGCGTGGAAGCAGTCTTGCCTCTAGAAAGTCAAATTCCATCATTGAGGATGGCCGTATAAAAGGGATTGATAGATGAAGAGAATGCAAAGCTACGTCTCCAAGAGTTAGAAGCACTAGACGAAAAGAGACTCGAAGTGCAACAACGCCTAGAGTGTTACCAAGCTCGGCTTTCAAATACTTTTAACAAGAAGGTTCGCCCCAAGTATTTCCAAGTAGGAGATCTTATCCTCGCATTACGTAGACCTATCATCACAACACACAAAACCGGAAGCAAGTTTACTTCGAAATGGGATGGGCCCTACGTAGTACAAGAAGTGTACACAAGTGGCGCTTACAAGATCGTAGCAGAGCACAATTTATGAGTTGGCCCTATCAACGGAAAGTTCTTGAAACAATACTACGCATGAAATGACACCAAGCGCCTGGCCTGCATGACACCAAGTGCCTAGCCTGCATGAAATGACATCATGTTCCTACTACGGCACAAAAAAAAAAAAAAAAAAGGCTCGTTGGATTGAAAACCCGAAAGGGCGGTCCAAGCAAAAGTTAGAGCACAAGAAAGTCCGTTGAACTGAAAACCTGAAAGGGCGGTTCAAGCAAAAGTTAGGACACAAAAAAAAATTCCTTGAACTACGTGATGACTTGATCCCTTGTAACACCTCGACTCCAAATTTAATTACCCATTTAAATTATTTAAGTGAAATTACGAAATAACCATTCAGGTAGGGGTAATTTGGCCATTTATTATTCAGAAGGAATTTGGGACAACGAGTGGTATGGTTATATAGTTCGTACTGAGATGAGTCTGTAGATACGTAGTGGGCTCGAATCGGAGTTGTAACGAGAGAGATGATCAAAATACCCTCAGTGGCATAACCATAAATATTGGGAAAAGGGTTTGATAAAACTCAAAAAAACCCTCACCCCTCTCTCTCTCTCTCTCTCTCTCTCTCTTTCTCTCTCTCACCCACTTTATATGGTGACGAACCAGTCAAAGAATTGTTCCCAAATTAAGTGGAAGGGATGAAATTCCGAGAATCTCTCCAGGAATATATGGTGCCTATTAGGTTGTTATTAGAAAGGTCAAGTGCAAATAGACTTTGGCAGTTTCCAAGACTTGGAGGTATACTTCCCTCAAACCTAGTCCCGCTTACGAATGAAGTCAAGTTACCTTGAGAGGACGGTGTCGGCCCAGAAAATTTGTTTTCATTCAAGTACAGTTCCTGTAAGTTTTGAAGCTTCCCAATTCCATCATGGACACTACCACTGAAGTAGTTTTTTTCCATTCCAATATGGGTCAAGTTTACTAGGTTTCCAATGCCTTCAGGGATGCTTCTGTGTATCAAATTTCAGATTTTAGTTGTGTAGAAAGGTTGGCTATGAACTTGGAATTTCTCCTCCAAAATGGTTAGTGTCCATACCAAAGTCCTCTAGGCTAGTACAATTAGCCAAAAAGCTGAGAAAGTTCCAGTCGCCAGTTGTTCCACTTCCCAGTCTATTGCGACTAGAGTTTATGGAAACTAAGCTTCGCAAGCTTCCAAGATTTTCAGCAGGGAGTGTCCCGGTGAGACCATTTTCAGCTAGATTAAGCATCCGAAGTCTAGAAGAATTCGATAATGACGCAGGAATAGTTCCAGTGAATTTGTTGCCACCACAGTAAAATTCTTCGAGATTAGGAAGATTAATGCGGACATTTGGTGGTAGCTCTCCGTGCAGTTGATTCTGAGCAACACTGAAATAGTATATGGAAGAAATGTTATAGATTGAAGAAGGTACATTACTTTTGGAACTGTAGTGTGAGCTTATAACTAAGCAGGGCATTAGAGTGATTGGTTGGTTGATGGAAACCTTCTCAGGTGAGGTATAGTGGTCTTGGCCTATTCACCTTGGCATTGGTGAGTGAAGTCACACAAAGCACACCTCCTACTCTCGGGTTAGTAGTGTTAATCTCTATAGGCTGCACATTTAAAACACTAACCTTGATCGTGAGCCATTGAGTGATGCCATGATAGTTGAACAGAGAGTAACCAAGTTCTTCTACTCAAAACGATCCTTCAATCTATTATTCTAGATGGGGTTTTGAATGCCTTTTGCTGCTATGATCATCTGAGCAAGGACTTGATATTTATATGCATTAGCTCAAGATTCCTAGCCCATCAAGGAATACAAGAGCTATCCTAATTGCACTGATGTAAGGTGTTCTAATTGATTACATATAAGGAATATGTTGAAATAAGGATTTGTGTAAAACACAACTTCCCTTATAACCAAACACCAATTCTAATCAAAGTTCTTAATCAATACAAAGACCTAGATCTCCTATGATGATTAGAAGACCACATTAAATTGGTTTAAGATATAAAATATCCAACAAGTAGGGTCCGCTAACCACAAAGGGTGGGTAGCAAAAGAAGGGACATTACCAGACAGATTATTATCTGAAAGCGAGAGTTTCTCTAAGCTTGACAGACGTCCGAGCTCATTGGGTATGCTTCCATGAAAATTGTTTCCGATAAGATGAAGATTATTCAACGAAGAACAGTTTCCTATCCAACCTGGGATTGCTCCAATGAGATTGTTAGCAGAAATGAATACATAATTCAAATTTAACAAACGACCCATTTCTTGAGGAATTTCACCATTAAAGCTGTTGGTGCCTAGGTTAATTCCTTTTAGATGAGTAAGATTCCCAATAGAAGGTGGTAAGGAGCCTACAAACTAAGGTTCACAATGAAGACTCTTTTGGTGGAATGGTTGCATGTAACGCCAATTGCCCAACCGCATAAATCAATGGAATCATTCCATGAGCTCATGACATGAAGAGGATCTTGAGTGGTTCATTTCTTCAAGTCCAGCAGCGCCAGGCGATCAATTTCATTTCCAAAAGTATTGCCAACTGGGTAGCTTTGCAGACGCCAGAGGTATGCTCATGCATAAAAGAATGAACCCATGAAGGAATGTAAACAAAACCAGCCTGACGTGTACTTTGTGAATGCTCCATATATCCTGTTCTAACAAAATACGGAGAAACTCAAGACCAAGTGCTGGCATCTTTCGCTTTCTATTTCCTACTTGTGGGCTTTCTTTTAATGAAATAATTAGGGCTTTATAACTGCAGGCCTTAACCCACTGTGGTGAGCAAAGTCATATGACCAAGACAGATACTGCAACTCCCTAATGTTTTTAAAAATGCACTGCCTGAGAAAATATCAGAAATTTTGGATCAATCAACTAGTAAAGAGATCTCAATGCATGAATACTGAAAACTTGATTTGTGTTCATATTTTAATACATCAAAACATGAGTTTCACCAAATTGTACACATACATACAGAACATAGAGAATATGCTGAAATCCAGACATTGTATTTAGACCCGTTAGAAGGGAAGGGGAAAAAAAACAAAAAAAAGAATCAGTTATTGTTTGTGACCACACACTCTGAACCATTCTTACATTCATATGCAGAAGGCCCAACTAAAGCTTAGGAGTTGGGAAGGATAAGAGCAGCAAAGAATTCTTGCAAGCTTAATGGAAGATAGAATTTGTAAAAAGTGGACAGAAAACTAAACCAGCAAGGCTGACAGCATGCAGTGTTCAGCAGAAGTTAAAAAATTAAAGACTGGTAGTCCACTAATAAACGTTAAAATCCATAAGATCTGCAACAGTATATAACTAGTTTAAAATCCGTTAAAATCTCAATTGAATACTGACACACTGCGCTAGCTTCGTACTTCCTACAGGCACACAAATTCTATTCCTTTGGGCACCCTTCTTTTAAAGTACTTCCTAGCGCGATCTCTTACAGTTTCTTGCCACTTCAGTATTTGGTCTTTCATTATTCTGTAGTTGAGGCTCTGCAGAAGCCAGGTCTGGACAGGATTAACAACAATTTTCTCCAGATTTACAGCAGTCTTTGTCAAGTAACGAACCAGCGCAAAATCACTTGTGCGACCAACATACCCTACCATTTCCACAACCTTGAGGAAATTATGGGAGAATTTCGGGGCTCTCGCAAAACTTTTCAGCGGACCTTCGTAGTGCATCTGCATCAAACCAAAAACTTTTTAGTCTATGTAACAAGAACCAAGACTATAACAAATAGAAGTGAGAAATTCTCTCACAATATGAAACAATACAGATGGGCTCAAAACAATCTAAACATATAGATATTAAAAACATTGAAACTCATAAATATTTATCTCAATGGACAGTTGAACCAACTTCTATTTGGCATTGATGTTACATCAAAATCTTCCATATCTTCAATGAAGTCAAGGTTGCTATTAGGATCCTCTTTTTGTCTTCTTCAGCATTGGTAATGGAGTGAACAGAAGATGAAGATTGTATTCTCCCTAATTTAAATTTATTCTCTCAGCAAAAGTAAAGGACAGCAGGGGCGGCCCTAAAAAATTTCTTCATAAAATGGCAATAAGGAGTATTGACCCATGACCAAGTAAACAACTTTACCAGAAAATACCACTAGGCTATGCGTGTCTTCATGAAAAATACTTGTGTTCATTAGTTTTATTGGTTTATGGCATCAATTCAAGGTATTTGTTTTTCATCAAAATTCACAGTATTTTTTATATAATATTTTTGTTTTAGAAGATATGAGAGCCCCAATTTAAGTTTCGCACAGAGCCCTCAAATTCCATGAGATATGAGGTATGTACATATCTCATTAGTGGAATATACTAGATTATTTAAATGGGAATCGAATCCTATTTAAAACGTTTATTATAGAAAACCCAGCCTCTTTCAAATAAAAATATTTCCCACCAAAAGTAAAATCCATCAACTAAAAAAAAAATGTAAATATAGTTTAATAAAGCCATAAAAGATCCAACAAATAGCATGCACTATATCAAAAGTCCAAATCCATCAGCCAATCACATAAAAAAATTACTAAGAATAATTTCTTAATATAAGAATATACGCATACCTGCAACACAAGTTTGTGCAAGTAAGGGCATGCCTGAAGGAAGTATGTTAGGTTAACAAGAGCGAAAGCATCATCTCCCTCAAATATTAAACCCAAATGCCTGAGATTTGGCATTGTAGGAAATATACGATCGCACCTGAACAACTGAAGACAAAGAAAAGTAACATAATCCGAAAAACATATATTTTAAAAGAAAAGAAAACTAACTCAAAATAATAACATAATACTAACCACATTGTAAGTCAACTTGAGAGTCTCTAGCTGAGAAAGACAGTATGAAAGTTGGGTGAAGACAACCTCAAAGAAAAGATTGTTGGGCTCACAAATTGATACGTCAACAAGACGAGGTACATTCCTGATAAGCAAGTTTATAATTGTATGTCCAGCATAAGTAAATGAAACAAGGTTTGCATCACGAATCTCAATGCTCTCCATCATGAAACATTCCCGGATCTCTAAGTACTTCAAGGCAATTGATGTACCGACAACTCTTAGACGTGACACATATCGGGAATTATAGACTGATAATCGTTCAAGTACTGGACAATTAGACAAGAAGTACTGGAGAACTTCTTCTGCAACATCAACATTTTTGAAACAAAGATCTTTGAGGGACTTAAAGCCAGTGTACATGCAAGGGTCTAGATTTGGAACCTCAAATGCAGACCCTTGTTTGAAACCAAAAACTTGGTGGGGAAACAAAGTATAGCTCTGGAGAAAACCATATTCTAGGAAGTCAATGTCAAGCATTTGAACTCCCTTTTTCATTGCAAATCGGATCCATTTATCAATGGAACTTGAAGAACGTTTATCGAGATGAAAGCTAACTCTGAATTGTTCGACTTTAGGGCCTCTGTGTTGTTCCACCACGCTATTGACCCAATTGACATACCTGAGGTTTGCCAACTCTTGGGCTTTTCCTCCTGGTGGCCTGGCCGTACGGCATAAAGTGTCCTCATCATCGAAGTTGAGATTCATAGTAGACGTCCACAGATGCTGCCATTGCCTAGAAAGGATACTAGTTGATGCTGCTTCCTTTAGTGACAAGAGAGACAATATAGTGACAAGAATTTCATGGGGTAAATAACTGATTCGGTCCACCAAGTTGTCATGAGTAGTTTTCCTTCTCTTTCTCAAGTTGTAACGACCCTTCACCAAAGAAAAAAGATATAGCAATTTTCCCAAGAAAAGGTTGACCAGGACTAGGATTAAATACCAGGCAAGATAACCCATTCTATTACTATTGGGTTTGAATGAGGAAAATAAACCCATAATTTAGACCATAATTTTTTAATTTACATACACCAATTCTCCTATTTAGATTCATATAAACAAAGAAATTTATAAATTTCATTTTTTTTTTAAAAAAAAAAAACTTAGAATTTTATCATAATAAATTTTAAATTTCAATTTCATATAAATACTTTACATTTCTAGAATTCTAATAGAGTGAGAGAATTAGAAAGAAAACCACCACCACCTCAATGTACTACCACCACCTTGTCATGGTCATCACCACCACTGCCCCAGCACTATTACTAGCGCCATCACCTCATCCCGTCAACATCACTGCCACAACCAATTCAACCCCCTTTGTACCACCACCTTACCACTAACTAGAAACCCCGCCACCAACATTAGACATGATGGCACTGCCAACAAGTACAATTAATGTATCTACCCACCACAACTACTCATTTATAGATTGATGCCACTAAAAAGATACTCATGTAAGCGCCATTATACTTTTAGATTAACCAAACAACCATCTTCACAAATTTAAGATCATTAAATCCAATCATTTTTGAATTTCTTAGTATTCCTAAATTTCCTCATCCAAACGCATGATTAAATTGTTAATTTTTATTCCCAAAATGAAGAATAATAATGTTTACAACAAATACAAAAAAGGATATCATGTTGATGATTTTACCTCTCTCGATTCGACCATTTTGAATGAGAAATAGGTAAAGACTGATTTACGAGAGAAGACGATGTGATCTAGACAAGACTCAAACTCCTCATCCACGCCTCCGTCTAGCACTAGTTTCGTTCGCCAACAGGTTCCAGGGCCTAGACCGCCTCTTAACTTGATTCGTTTTGGCTAGGGCACCCAAATCAGCTATATATTTGATACAGGTTTTCTGTAATGGTAAATCTAATGGAAAATGTATCATCATTAATGCATAAAGGCTTTTTATTACAAATAGTTCATGAAGTTTACGAAATTGTCATGAGTCGCCCTTAAGGTTTTGTTTTGTGACATTAATACTCTTTAACGTACCCTTTGCATATCAAAATTGTCCCTGCCGTTAGAAATTCAATTAAGTGGCTTATGTGGAAGATAAGTGGAGCTCACATGTCCAATGACATCATGACACATGGAATTAGATAAATAAATATATATTTTAAAAAGTTTAAATTGAAAATCAATTATAAAAATTTATAAAACTAAATTAAAAATTAAAAAGCCATATTTTAAAAAAAGATGCAGGTCCCATCTCCCCCAGCTTCATCTCTCCCCATATGCCCCTTATCTCTCCCTCTCTTCTCTCTCCCCCTTTGCTCTCCCTCTACAACCCACGCCCAACCCTACCCTCTCCCATTGCTTTTTATCTCACCCTCTACTCTCCCTCTCTCCCCCACGTGCTCTCCATCTCCGTCTTTTTTTATATCACCCGACCACTCCCATCTCCACCCACAACCCATGCCCTAGCCATAGCCCAAGCCGCAACCCACCCTCTCACTCTCCTAAGGGCAAAACCATGAATTTTTCAATGGTAAATTGTTGAATACCCCCTTGAACAATCACGCTTGTCGAAATCTCCGCCCTGAATTAATTTTTTAGTCAATTTAGACATTGTATTATATTTATTGGCCAATTTCAACCCTGCTGTTAGCTTTTCACGATTCCATCCAAATTTCTGTAAAAAAAACACCACGTGAATGGCACATGCGGCTACTGTTAAGGGTAATCTCGTCACCCAAACCCATCCACCCCCACCGCTCTCATTTGCTTAACCATCACCTCCTTCCAGTCTCTCTCTCTCTCTTCATCTCTCTCTCTCTCTCTCTCTCTCTCTCTCTCTCTCTCTCCTCCTACATAGAGGACAAATTCACAAAGCACAAGAACCTAGCAACAGCTTGGGTCTGTGTCGAAAATCTTTCCTTTTCTCTCACTTCAATTCCTCAAGAATCTGGTGTTTTTTCCACTTCAAATCTCACACTTTTCCAATCACATAAAAAAAGGTGTTGCTGAAATTGTGGATTCGAAATCCTGGGTTTGCTCCAAAATAGAGTCTTGGCTAGGGTGAATGAATTTTGTATAGTTCATGATGTTTTCATTAGCCATCTGCACCCAAAAAAAAAGATTTTTTTTTTTCATGAGCTTCTGAAAGGAGAAAGGATGATGATGAGGAGGCAGATTAGATCAGAACAAGGTGGGTGTAGTTGTTAAGTACATGATGGGATTCTTCTGCTTTCTTTTGCTGTTTGTTGTTCACTTCCACTTGCTCCTAAGTTTGGCCTCAGGAGCCAGAAATTTATCTTCACCTCAAGAACTACAACAAGAACAAAGCTAGAGTGATGATGATGAGGTGGGGCTCCTGTTGGCTTTCAAACAATCTTTTGTTCCATCTTATCCCCTAAATCTCACAGCCTACACTTTCCAACTCTCATAGCCTGGCCGAGTCTCCAAAATCTCTATCTGCAAGGCAATTCATTCTCTGTTGCTGATCACTCTGTCTCCAACATAACCTCATGTAGACTTGAGACTGTGGACTTGTCTTCTAACAACATCGCTTTGGTTCTTCTGTGCTTCAGCTTGACCTCTCCAAAATAGAGGTCTTAAGAAGTAGAGAAAAAAAATCAATTTTTAATTCAACAATGAAGCGTGTGCCTGACATGTGACCTTTTTAACAGAGATTTGGATGGAAATTGCCAAAAGCTAATGGCAGGGGCGAAATTGACCAATAAATTTAATACAAGGGCTAAATTGACTGAAAAATTAATTTAGGGTGGAGATTTTGACAAGCGTGATAATTCAGTGGGTATTCGGCAGTTTACCCATTTTTCAATGGATGAGCTAGCGAAAGTTATTAGCTTAAAATCTATGACCTTTTTCTTTTGCACATACAATTTCTATAGTCTTTCTAGAAATAAAAGTAAACATTAAATCATATAAACCACGTTAGTTCATAGCTTCATTGACTAATTTCCAATAAGCATTATCATAAAACAAATACATATGAAATGTATGAATTTTTGTAGAAATGTCACCTGACACACATGAGATGGGGTTGTGATGAGGGAATGGGGAATGGATTTCAAGGAGACGGGGTTGGTTGGAGCTGCCGGTGGCACACCAGGATGGGGAATCTGATTTTTTTTTCAATTTTACTTTTTTAAAAGATATACAATTTTTGTTATAATGATATTTGGGTAATGATTTCCCCATTCCAATTTTATCCACTTACACTCCTTTTTTAGTTATAAAATGGAGTGCAAGTGGATAAAATTGGAGTGGGAAAATCACCACTCTTTTTAAAATACCCTTAAAATGGAAAGACTAAAATACCCTTAAAATAGATGGAAAATTGGATAGTATTAAAGTCAGATGACAAATCATGAATTTTGAAAAATTAAGGTGACATTTCTTTTAAAAAAAATTTTAAGGTCATTTCCAGCAGCCCCCTAGGGCTCGGGCTGGGAGCCCAAAGCGCAATTCCGCAACAAAGGTGGCCCGGGCAAGGTGGGGTCCACGTGCAGGCTGGCCGGCGGAGAGAGCGAGGCGCGGTGGCGTCATCGTTGATGCCGGTGTGGCGTCAAGACGTGGTTTTAAAAAATTTACGGTTGGCACTTGCATTACGCGCCAACATTACAAAAATTCAAACACATGCGTCGCTTTCCCAACGGCTCATGCGGCGTGGCGCGCTGTGGTCCTTCCGATTTCGCCTTGTCATCCAATCCAACGGCCTGGCATTTTTCAAGGCAAAAAATTATGAAAAAAAAAAAATCGTAAAGTTTTTTATAAAAACTCCAAAAAATACTGTTTTTTTTTTTCTATAAATACCAATACCTACTCTTCAGTTTTAACAACAAATTCTCATACATCTTCTCCTTCTCCAACTATTATTCTCCTTCTTCAGTTTTTACTTTAAATTGTTTTCATTTTCAAGTTTAATTTTTCTCTATCATTATGGCTTTTTCTCAAGAAACCAGAGGGGCATGGAGGATCATGGAAGATGTCTCGTTGTGTGAGTGTTGGGTCTAAATTAGTCATGATCACATATCGGGTAATGAGATGAAATTCAGTCAAATGTGGAAAAAAAAATTCACGAATTTGTTGAAAGATCGGGTTCCACCCGTACGGAAAGTGCATTGTCAAGTCCGTGGAAACTTCTCAACAAAGAGTTGGGGAAATGGAGAGATGCTGTCACAAAAGCAATGAATAACCATGCAAGCGGGGAAAATCTCAGCGATGAGGTAAATTATTTGTAATTTTCATTTTATTAATTTTAATGTCCTATTAATTTTAATTTTAATGTTTCTTGCAATTGGTATTTTTTTTTTAATATTTCTTGTATTTCCATATTTATTTAAATGTTTCTTGCAATTTTTATATTTTGTTATTATTTCTTATATTTCTAATATTTATTTAAATGGTTGTTGCATTCTCTATATTTTTTTAATATTTCTTGTATTTCCATATTTATTTGAATGTTTCTTGCAATTTTTATATATTTTTTTTATTATTTCTTGTATTTCTAATATTTATTTGAATGTTTCTTGCATTCTCTATATTTTGTTAATATTTCTTGGATTTTCATTCATATGTTTATCTTTTTTGCATTACCAATATTTCTTGGAGATATCTACGCACCAACTTGAGGGGGAGTGTTGGTGTGAGCCCTGATTTCCTGGTGTGATTCACGTTACCTAATGAAAGTAGTTACCTAGTTAGGATTCCTTGTAATTAGCTAATTACTTTTCCTTGTAGGAAAAGTCAACTTGTACTTGTATATATATATCCTCTTTATGGAGAAATATGAAATATAATTCACAATCATTCAATCATGTGTTTTAGTTTAAGTTGTTAAGATTTCAGAGGGACGGACCCATGGCCCACTACTAGTGGCATCGATATTGTCCCCAACTTAACCACATGTTTAGCAGGTGTGGGATTTTATACAAAAGGACTCTATATTATTAGGAGTGTAACCATTTATTATATAGGACTTTCTATTTTGTTAAGGTTCAGATGTGGGACTCTGTGTATTCTTCAACATTCCTCCTCACATGAGACCACTTTTTAGTGGGCCACACATGCAACCAATTCAACATCGGTCACCTTTTTTATAATAAAAATTTGTTGTTTGATTTTGGTTCAATTTGGGGGTTTTGTATGATTTGGGTTTAATCGGGCCCAGTCAACCAGCCCGCTTAAATACCATGTTAAAGTTTAGAGAGACGGCATGCGGTCCATTACTAACAACACCGATATTGTCCCCAACTTAACCACCTATAAAGCCCAGTAGGTTTGAAGTTTTATCTCAACATGCCTCGGTTTTATTAAGAGTGGAACTACTTATTATAAGTTGTAATTTATTCAATCAAGTTTCTAATGTGAGACTTTATATTCTTCAACACGGCCCCTCACATGAGACCACCACATAGTGGGCCACACGTGGAGCCAAGTCCACATCGAAGTCAAACATTCAACATGTCAACACCGCGTATTGGGTAAGGATAAGCATTCAGCCCAACATGTCAACACCACATATTGGGTAAGGGGTAAATAATCTAGACCCAACCTACAGTGACAGCCATCCTCTTAACCCTTTACCCACAAGAAACAAAGGTTGAAATATTCAAAGAGGTATAGGTGACTAGATTCAAAATTTTCATCCGGAAGTCAGACCCCGCAGTGCACTTGGCGTGGACAATGACACCCTCCTCTCCTCATCTCCCCTCCCAGTGGCGGAGGTAGAGTTTGATATTTGGGGGGGCCACAAGCTTAAAACTATGGGATTTTTTGTGCAATCTATATTACTCTCTTTATATAGTCAAAAAGGTGAGAAGATGGTGGGGGGGGCCAGGCCATCTCAGGCCTATGAATAGCTCCGCCCCTGTCCCCTCCTTATTGGAAGGTTTAGCATTGGAGTGGTTCCAAGATCAGCCTACAAGCTTGATCTCTTGTTCTGAAGAGCTAAAGCTGGCCTTTCTAGGGGCCTGTTCCTTTTACAAGGATATGAATAATAAGTTTGATCACCTTTACGAGATCCATTTGAGAGAGGGCAAACGTCTGAGTAGCCATAATAAGTTTATGGCTACAAAAATTCATATCAAGATCGCATCGAAAGCCTTCAAGAAGGGTTTGCCAACTTACCACCTTCTCTATGGGTACGGACCAAAACAGGCATCACGTCTTACAGAGAGCAAAGAAATACATACGATGAGCAATTTGAAAAGCCCAAGAGGAAGAAAACTCTCCCAAGAAGGCAGCAAAATGATTTGATTAACAAACTTATCATCAAGCAGCGCAAAATGATCAAATGAGAACTGATTTTTTCGTTTTTCTGTTTTTCTGAGTGCCCAAGTAGATGATTGTTTTACACAAAAGAATAAGGCCATTATACCAAATTGGATTCACCATCGCAAATAGTTACATAATTCTAAGGAGAAGGAAAAAAAATATTAATTTACGAAAAATGGCAAAGACGCTTTCCCCTTCATTCCCAAACAATTACAAACACATTCCTATTCTATTAGGAAGGAAATCATAAACAAGCATTCCCACAAAAGAAGGTCACATATGTTTTACACCTGAAGGGAATACATTCAACTCCCTTGACATAATTGCGAGTTTCTGGTCAACGGCATTTCCTTCCCAACCTGGAAATGAACATCCAATAATCACAGATCATCAAAACGCACGCTATCTTAAGATCAATAATTCAAACTAGCCCCATCATTGAACCACATCCTTCGAAGTGACATGACCTCTACCTTCAGTGACATTCGTGTTACCAATGACCTCTGGTTCAAACTAGCCCCATCATTGAACCACATCCTTCGGAAGTGACATGACCTCTACCTTCAGTGACATTCGTGTTACCAATGACCTCTGGTGCAATTTCCCAGCTCCCACTTCTCCTTCCCCAACTAGAGTGACGCGCATCAGATCGAATGGTGGGAGCCCGGTGATCTGAACCCAAAGCAGAGTCGACCTCTGAGGTATTATGAGGAGGTCCGTTGCTCCCTCTACTGCGTATGTCCTCATCAATTTCTTCAATGTTACGACGCTGCGAGATCTTCAACAGATCTTCACCAATATCTAAATCATCCTCAACCTTTGAACGTGGATCCCCACCCAATTCATCTGATTCTATTTCCCGTGCAGTGGGCAAAGGGGGAGGCCTTTGTAACTCCTCTTCAACGAAAGCCCGAAAGTTATTCCTTGAGGGTTTTAATTCTGTGCAAAATACTTCAAGAAAGTTATTTAAGCAACCCCGGTTGTAAACATTGATCCTGTTGTCAGCTCGGTACCTGAAGTTTTCATATGTAGTCTGAAAAGAGAGTAATGGTATCTAGATATTAGTATAATTAATAGAGGGAATACATTAGACTGTAAAGCAACAAATACTTTCTTCCAAAGGAAGGGGTTAAAATGATGATTCAAATAGTAAAGGTATAACTAAGGACTCAAGATACTTTCCACACGGGGAAAAGAAAGCCACCAGACCCAAATTAACCATATATCTAATAAGTGAAGTTAGTGCCAGGTTTCTCTGTCTGACCTCTTCCTTTTTTCCTTTTTATCAGACATTTTCTGGGGGATGAGGGGAATAAATACCTTGACAATTACCCTACATAGTGACATTAACTAAGTACAAATCTAAATTGGTGAGCGAGCCTCTAGACATCAATCAAGTACAGATCTAACGCCCACAGTTTTTAGTAGAAAGCTATTAGTGGCTGTCAATTGTACAGTTCCATCATAGACCAAGGGAGTCAGTGTCGTACAAGTTACAAGAGATGGGGAAGCACCTCCAGCAATGACCAAACACACTACATTTATCACTCAGTCACAGATCATCTGCTTTAAGTTCAATTCTTTAAACAAACCACCACTCAGAGATTAAAATTCTGACACCTCAACATGAACATATTGACACAAAAGAAAACACCAATCTGAAATATTAATAACGCTCGAGTCATTTCTTTAACCCATCAGAAGGTTATATAATTAATTCAGCTTCTATCCTCACTACCGATAAGTGACATGAGGTGCATACTTGCATTTATTTTAACTATGAGATCATAAACACATCTGAGATGCTGTCATCGTCAACTTAACAAAGAAGCATGTTAACAACTTATGGAATTAGTACTACCACTTGGGCCATCGCCAACATACTTTATGAACCTCATTTAGGAGGACTTGGACATAAAATTCAATTTTGGTAAAACCAATTGTGAAAGTCTCACAGTGAACCAACAAATACACCAAGAAGAAGATGACTGACCTGGTTGGTACCTATAAGGTACAAATGGAAGCCAGTTAGTCCACCAACAAACCAAAGAGAAATGAAACAATAGGCCATTAGTATCACAGATGCAGGAGATTCTTTCATTGCCTTCCAAACTGTCCCGTGATAATCGTCCATCAGAATTTTGATGTATAAAGCTGATAGCGAGAATACGTAGATGCAGAGAAGTGTTGCAGAAGAAACGAAGAGAAAGAAATAACGATAATTGCACTGCACATAACCCAGACAATTAGATTTCTAATACAAATGCCTCCTGAAGGAAATAAGGATCAACTACAAACAAGAATACACACATCCATCTACCCAGAGCAATAGTAATGGGGAAAGTACAAATCACACAACACAGTTATGTTTTGCATGTTAAGATCATACCTGTCCAATGCATTGGCCCACCCAAGGGCAGTGGTGATCAAAGCGTTCCACACAATTGTTGCAAATAGAACAATGGGAGCAACGAGGCGGACGATATAGCATACAAGTGTCACAATACTTCACTCTCACAGGAATGCCATTGACTATCACTTCTTTTGTTCTAGGGAATTGAAGGCTTGGAGTCTGTCTTCCACCAGCATTAGCAGCCACTTGTCTTCCACCAACATCAGTAGACACTGAAGGGTCATAACGAAACTCTTCCTCCGGTGGATGTGCATTTCGTGGAATAATCCCAGGGTCCCGTGCTGAAGTAAGAAAAAGAAGCACCAACACCTATCAAAATCAACTAAAGAATTAATTTATGCCAAAAACTAGGACAATAGAAGAGAGAGAACTGAAGCGGAAACACCATCGGAGAGACTGTTACCAATCTGAATAAGAATGTTATCTAAGACAATGAAACAAGGGGGAAAAAAACATTTCAGAGGGTGATGAATATCATAATCTGAATACCAGAGTTGCAAATCACTACACTTCATGGCTATGCAGTATGTCAGAAGAAGATTAACCAATGAATTATGATACATATATTCCAAAAATTAGGCGACCTTGAATCAAGACCTTAAAATAAACGGAGAGAATAATTCTTCTAACAGAGTTCAGGGACTATTCTTTTATGTTATACTATCTGATTGGAAAGCAGAAGTATCTAGTCTTGTTCTTGTCATCTGGGCTATTTTGATTTCATCTTTTCTGGTGGCTGTTTTATAATCCTTAGAGATTGCTGTCAGGTCTTAAAGGACAACTTGCCCTCTATCCTCTATTTTGTACCCTTCGAGTTTCCTTTTATGTAAATTTGTTTCTTATCAAAAACCCCTGACAGCAGGGTAAGGCCTGTGTATAAATTTGTAGCGACAGAGTTTTCCTCCATTTTTTAGTAAGCCAAACAAAGTCTGCTCTTTAATATTAATTGCCCACAATTTCCTATAAAAAATTATCTATTCTTTACAATTATAGAGAAAAGTAAATTTGAGAGAAAAGCCTCAAGACCTAAACATAAGATTTACAACAAATGAATTATGAGAGCTTGAAATGAATCTTAATCTTAATCACCATTACAACACCACCAATCACATGCCAAATGTTCAACTAACAGTGCTTATAAAATCAATTTCATGGGACTCTGGGATTCCGAGGTAAAACAGTCACTGGCAAGTTTGTAGAAGTGTCAATAGTAATATTTGCAGACCCAATGGAAGACAACACAGGGCAACCCCAGAAACAGAATAACATTATTATGCCTATTAATGGCCACATTACCCAAACCGTTCATCTGCATGCCGGCATGCCAAGCACATGACCTTCAATTAATTGATCACCATGACACTATCTCTCTCTGGTCCACTCCCACTTCTCTAGCCCCACCACCCATTCAGGACCCAGCTCACAAACCCCCCGCCATCCCAACCCCTTCCCCCTATTCCATCCAGGGCCCCTAACCATTATTCACATTTACATAAAATAAAATAAAATAACTTCAATTTGACGAAGGGAACGCGTTGACTAACGTAGTCAAACACAGGGACCAAATTCACCAAATGGAAAAAACGACGACCAAATTGACCATTCATGTAAAAGACAGGGACCCAAAAGGTATCTAACCCTAAAATAATCTTACACTAGATGAGTGCAAAATCATCAAAAACAAAAAACAAGAACCAAACAAATAAAAGGTTATGAGACTTACATAGATAGTAAATACAATTGCTACCACTAGTATTGCATATCCTGCATTATATGATGAAAACTCATGCCGGAGATGCCATGCAACAAATACACAAAAGATCACAACCGGAGCAATGATCAACAATAATGTGACAAGCAGTGACTTGGCATCTGGCCCAAATATCAACCTTCCACCGAGGATGAACTTCTGCAAAAGATGAACAGAAAGGAAGTTAAAGAACAAAATAAAAATTGAGAGTAGGGGGGAGAGAGAGGATGGAAGAAGAGAACAGAATTTGATCAAACTAGAGCAATTACAGTAGACAATGGAGATTATAGCTAGGCTCGTGATATTAAAAAGTCCATAAATAATTTGTTTTTCCTCAATCATTCAAATACAAACATAGAGCAAACAGTCATATAAGAGCCACAGTTGCAGTGCTGGAGTTCGGTCATTAAACTAACAATGATGAGTGGAAATAATTTCAGCTACTTCTGTATATAGACATACAATTTACAAACAGGGCCCTCCTTAGAAGTGATTCTGTTTTTAGAGATCTCACTGTTCGGCCCACCAAGATATGCATTCAAATTATCTAAACTGTTCATTTTATATCCAAACTAAAAATCATTTTTTATCTTTTTTATCATAATCAGGATCATTTCAATGTTTATTCGAAACACTGTGTTCATCTACCTATTTGATCCAATTGGACGACTAAGTGACTTCAAATTAGGCTTTTTCTGTAAGGATAATCTTTGACTAAGTGACTTTCATGTTATTATTTAACGTGTTTAGTATAACTGCATTCTATTCAACTACTAAATAGCAGTTTCAGCTTTAATTCATGTTATTGTAAAAATGACTTAATAAAAAGGCTTAACAAGCTAAAAATATAAGCACCTCAAAAAATTAGGACAATAAACACTTATTCAAGAAATCAGATAACAAAAAATCATGAAGAAAGAGCGCCACGGACTCGGGGTAGAATGATTATTAAAACAGGCATTAAATTGCATGCCCATGCATAGACATCTTAAGGTATTAATAAAAGAGCCATGCATGGCTTCGATCACATAATCTATTCTCAATGAGAATTGCATTTTCCATTCTTTCAACCAATGTTTGGTTTTATACCTTTTCACAAATCATATTTACAAGAATAGAACCACAACATGATGTATTGTGGACCTTTGGAAGAAAAGGAAGAAATCATCTATCCAAAACATGCAATCCAGCAAAAAGCATTCATCCAACTGTAAACCTGGATTGCGGCATTGAGATAAGGAATGGGACCTCCAGGTGGGCAAGAAACAATGCCAGATGACTCACAAACACATAAAACCAATGTGTTACAAGCCTCTTGAGGAGCAAGTTTATTGTCCTTACATGGATAAAATAGCCAAACGATGATTAAGTCCTACAAAATTGAGGCTCGTGCCAAACAGAAATACAGCAGTCAGAAGCTAGGTTAAAGATCCTTTCAAACAGTATGTAGGGACAAACAGGATCTCTAGCCAGAAAATGCAGCTTTTGACATATACCTAGGAGCTGTAGGTCCTCCTCACTATGGCAACTTATTCACTACAAAGATAAATACTATATAAAACTGGCTTTCCCAATGCTAAGCCAACTAATGTCAGCGTTTTCAACCAAAAAAAGTTCAAAAAATAGAAAGTCCAGATATGATGTGGTACTAAAAAAATGTTCTCTCCTCATACAATGAATTGCATCTAACAGAAGGGTGAAACATGGTTACAGACATAACATCAAATGGCAGTTCCTTTTTTCCTTGACATCAACTACAAGTGGGCATCAATTTCACAACCTCATAAAATGAATAAACCAAAATTACAGATAAAAGTCCGATACACCACCACTTCACTCTCATACTTCCCCATATAATACTTATGTAAACCCCAACACAAACCTTCATCCGTTATTCTAATAAAAATGTTGCGGATACAGAAGTACATCACAGTTCAAGTTTTTCTTACAACTCCAGACAATGCTCCCATGCAGTTAACCTTAAAAAATTGTTTAACTTAGTTCGCTTGAAAAATACTCAAAATTTCCTTTCCTACTCATTTCTCCATGTTCTGAGCAACCAACAGATAGAAAGTGGGAATATAAATTTTAGGAAAATAAATAAATAAAAACCAAAACTTTCCCAAATAAGAGTCTAAGCAACAAGAAGAAAACGAAAACCAGAAGCAATAAACTAGATGCTGCATTATACTTTCATTTGTTTGCCTAGGAAAAGCAAATGAAATAGAAGAAAATGGCAACTACAAGCTCCAAATGACCTTTTATAAACAAACCCAGAAACCAATCCCACTCAACTGCGTCCACCACCCGAAGCTCCTGAAGTTCATTGTTCCTTGTATTTCATCAAGCAAAAGTAAGTGTCTCCGTTTTCAAAGCAACCAAACAGGAAATAAACTTAAAAAACCTAATTTGAACCAAACTTAAGACTGTAACCAAACGAACCACTGAATCAATCAAAACTCACTAATTTTCGCACAAACCAACAAATCTAAAGCATACCCAAATGATAAATCCCAGTAAAAGATCCAAATTTGAAAAGAAAGAGAGCCTTACATTACTTCCTTTCCACACTTCGTACACGCGCTTTGCCATGAGAGAACTCAACTCGCTTGTCTTGACGCACTAGGCAGGAACAGAGTCGAAGATTTGGAACTTGTGGGCGTTCATCTCCTTTGCATTCACACTCTCCCCAAAACCCAAATCACAATGAAACCCTGCCGCTCTCTGCTTTTCGGCGATTGAAGATAAATTCGACAACGGGCTGTGGGCTTTCTGAAGGATTCAAAAACGAAATGTAATGCCAAATATTTTGTGAGATGGCGGTTTCAATTTCAGAAATTTGGGAGTGTGATTTTTTGTGTGGAATATTTTTTTGTGGAAAATTGTGTACACTCGGATATATAGGGAAATTGGAAAAGAAAAAAAGAAACTAACAACAATAAATAAGAGGAATTTTTTGAATTTTGATCCGATTAGCCTGTACTTCTGTAGGTTTAGGGTTCTTTTGGTTATAAAAAAGTTTTAAAAAAAAATAAAAGAAATATATGAATTTACTCGTCTACCCCTTAACGAGTATAAACCTTTTTAATTTAGCTGCCACATTTGGAACAGATGGCGGGCCATGTCTGGTGTGGATGATCAGAGTGGCGATAGTTTTACTAGGATTTTTCCTTTTTTTTACTTTGCTTTTGTTGGATTTTAAAAATGATTTTCCATAGGCAGAGAGGCAAAGAGAATATGTTTCTTTATCACTTGTTTTTTAACCTTTATTTTGGGTTTTTTATGATACCAAAGTAGAGGTGTCAAGCAGGACAGACAGCCGACCCATTTAAATGAGGCACGGCGACGACGAATATTAATGGCACGCGAAAACTTGGGCGGGCGGGATCAAAAATGAGGTCCAATGGGCCGACGGCCCGACATGGGCCCGAGCACGGCACACGAGCCCAAGCACGAGCCCAAGCACGGCCCAAGCACGCCCACTTAACATTTTTTTCTTTCTCAAAAGTCAAAATGCAATAATTTGACATCTAATGTCATTATTTATATGTTTTTTTAATCATAAATATATATTTGATGTATTTCATTTTAGGGAAATTACTTGGGTCCTTAATTAATTAAACATATCAACTACAAATTAATTAAACAATATTGGACTTGATATCTAATCAGTACATATGACATATATGCTTATCTTATAATCAAAGCAAGACATTATTTCACATATAAAATAATAAGTTGTTTAAAGATGAAAAGTTGAAGTGGACTTTGTAGAGTTTAACACTTTTTGCCCTCTGCCATTTTCATATTGTTTGGATGTTTGATTGATTAATGTTTTCAAATAGTTCATCATTTCTTGTCTCTAATTATATTTTTAATGTTTATAATTTGAATTATCTAAGTGAAAAAAAAAATGAAGTGAAAAAAATTCAAATTAAATGGATTGGTTCTTGGGCCCGAGTGTGGCACGAGCACGAGCACGGGCACGGCACGAGCCCGGCCCGGCCCGTTTCAATATGGACATGGGCTTTGGGCCGGGCCGGGATCAATAATTTTACTAAATGGGCGGCACGGCACGGCCCGATAAATTAAATGGGCCGGCCCGGCCCGACACAACGTTAAAAGCACGAGTTTAAATGGGATGGGCGGCACGGCACGGCCCGTTGACACCTCTATACCAAAGAATGCATGACCAGCCAGCCTCGGAGATTGAAGATCCCCTTTCTATGCATTTTGCATGTCTTCCATGCCTTTTTTTTTTTCTTTTTGGGGGGGGGGGGGTAATTAACGGTCATGAATGTGGTTTCCAGCATCTTATTTCTTTTGAGGCTTATATATATATATATATATATTTTAATCAAAGATATATTCATTAGATAAACTTTAACAATATAATCAAAGATATCGACATGATGTCTAGAGTACAATCCCAAGACAGCAACAAACTAACATGTTTGAAATAAAATTAACGTGCATAAAAACAGCACTAAAACTACTATTCACATCACTACAATTAACCATAAGCCTAAACAAAGTCCATAAACCTAACATAACCTAAACTCTAAGGCAACCCATGAGCTTAAATGAACCCTATCACCACCACATCTTCGCGGACACACCCACCACTGCATCCGTAACAGGTCTAGGGAAAATATGATTTACAGAGGTCTACTTGCACATAAGAGTAAACAAATGAACAAAAACAACAATCTTACCAAAGAACAATTGGGTGATTTGCAGCAACCTCTATCAAAGACGATGTATAACCAAATTTAGAGAACACAAGCGGTGTTAGAAAGTTGGTTTTAGGAGAATGATTTGATTGAGAACATAGCCCAAAAGGGGTGATGGAGAACTTCAATCTGAGCATGGCTTAAAAGATATCACCACAAGGGGCTTCTTATTCAAACGCTCTAGTGGACTTATTTGCTAACCCAAAGGAAAGGCTAGAAGAAAGGAGAGGGAGGAAGAGTCATGACGCTTCTTTTTCCTCCCCCTCTATGGAGTTTTCCTTTGGGACTCACAGAGGGAGAGATCGGCTAGGCTTTTTTTTTCTTATGAAGTTGGAACTTGAAGGTTGAATTTGGGATAGGCTTATAACAGCTACAATCTAACTTTTCAGTAGGCTCAATTACCATTTGAATTATGATATGAAGTGTAACATCCCACATCAACTAACAGAGATGGGGTGATGTGTCTTATATGTACATGCCCTCCTCCATTTAGCACGAAGCCTTTTAGGAGCTCACTGGCTTTGGAGTCATGGGAACTCCGAAGTTAATCGAGTTGGGGCTAGAGCAATCCTAGGATGGGTGACCCACTAGGAAGTTGCTCGTGAGCTCCTAGAAAAAAAAACCGTGAAGGCAGAGAGAGAAGCCCAAATCGGACAATATCGTGTTACGGCGGTGATTCCGAGATGTGACAATTTGGTATCAGAACCACTCTGCCGTGTGGTGCGAGTGTGCTGATGAGGACGTCGGGCACTAAAGAGAGGTGGATTGTAACATCCCACATCGACCAACGAAGAGGGGTGATATGCCTTATATGTACATACCCGCCTCCATCTAGCACGAGGCTTTTTGGGAGCTTGCGGAGTCATGGAACCTGCGAAGTTAAGCGAGTTGGGGCTATAGCAATCCCGGGATGAGTGACCCACCTGGGAAGTTGCTCGTGAGCTCACGAAACAAAACTGTGAGGGCAGAGAGGATGGCCTAAAGCGGACAATATCGTGCTACGGCAGAGCCGATCCCGGATGTGACATGAAATGAGTTGTTGTTTCACATACTCATCTTTTTTAATCACAAATAATGATTAAGTGAGACAAATGAGACTAAGTGTTGTGATGATTAAACTCAAAAGTATTTAACTTGAAATATATGGTTTTAATCATCTAACTTTAATGAAACAAAAGAAATATTCAACTGAAATCTATGTGATTTAACTTGAAGAAATTTTATGAGTTATGCTTTAATACTCATACTCTCAAGCTTTCAACAATGGTTGAAAATAAATGAAACATAAGAATTATTCAACCGAAATCATTGTGATTTAACTTCAAGAAATTCTGTAAGTTATGTTATCATACTCATACTTTTAAGCTTTCAACAATGATTGAAAATAATGAAGAAGTTTTTGAATGCTCGAGAACACTTAAGAAATATTTCAAAAACTAAAACCAAGTCTACATAAGATTTTGAAAAGATGCAGTTTCTATTCAAATGAAATAATCAAGTTTTAAAAGAAGACCAAGGTTGTATATAGATATATTGAAAATTAGTTTCAAAATAGGAGTTTAATATTATAACAAGAAAATCTGAACAAGAATGAGTAGTTGGGAAAAAAAGAAGAAATAGTTGTTAGGATTAAAATCACATAAGCTTAAAAGTCAAAATACATATTTTGAAAAATGACAAACAACTGGAGGGAATGATTTTCCCCATGAGAATATTCGTTAAAGATTCCTTCGTCTTCTCCGCTTCTCTTTCTCCATGCAAAACAGATCGGAGTAAAAGGACCACACCCGGGGGGTGTTGGCCAAAGGCCCTCCGATGCCTAAGTTAGGTAAGGTATTTCAAGGAAAACTGGATGGCCGGAGCCGTGTGTGGTGGCCGGAGCCTTGTGTAAGGGAGAGAAAGAAAGTGGTGGCTAGGGTTTGTGAGAAATGATTTCTGCAAGAGTTTTAGTAGGAATTTAGACGTACCTCCACCATTGTGTGTGGCTATACTTTTATAATGGTCTTGGAGGCTAGGGTTTCAGAGGAATAATTCCGTAGATGGAAGGGAATTATTCCTCCCATTTATGGAATTGATTTGATTAATTAGGGATTTGATTTATTAGGGTAAATCAAATCCCTAATTATGGTAGGTATCAAATCAAATCCCATTTTAATTAGGTAACTCCTCATTTAATTGAGAATCGGGGTAGGAATTGGGAATCAATTCTCAACCCAATTAGGTAATCTTTAATTTCATTAGGTAATCCCCAATTAAATTGAGTAACTCCCAATTAGGTTGATTAATTCCCAATTAGGTCAAATAATCCCCAAATGGAATGAATTATTTGACCTAGGGTTTTGATTTAATTTGGTTACCACAAATGCCCCCCAGCTTCTGCATGGCGCGTGGTGGCATGTAGGAGATGTAAATGATCCGTTGAGTTGTCCAGCTGTAACTGGGCTTCCTTCGTGGACCTGGGCTCCTGAGTAGAGGAGGTGCTTGACTTGCCAATTTTATGAACTCCCAAGTTGGAAAGGGTTGGCGATTCCTTGTAGGTCAAGGAATTTTGATCCTTATAAATGTAGGGCTCCTCCAATTTATTCTTCACATCAAAAGTCTATTCCACCGATTCCGTCAGTGAGAGAGAGAGAAAACTTTGGAGGGCTTTTCCAGCGTGCTTGAAACTTCATCTTTGTTGTCCATCCAAGGTAATTAGCCTGGAAAAATTTTTGTGTCTATGACTTTTGGCAGCTTGGTCAGTGTCTTCTAGTTGGTCATTGGAGCTGTGAGACATGGGGCGTGGTTGGTGAGTTGTGCCCACGGGCTGGAGCATGGCAGGCTTGAAGCTGCACGCTTTGGGCTCGAGCATGGAGGTCTGGAGGCGCTAAGCTGGCATGCGAGGTGGGCTCGAGTTGTGGCTGGTTGGCGCCGGGTGGCGTTCACCGGGCCTTCGCATGGAACGCGGGCAGTCTTTGGAGCCGTCTTGCGCGAGGTGTGGGCGCTGGAGTCGGGCCTTGCGAGACTTGGGCCGCACCGCTGTTTGGAGCGAAGCGGGCCAAGTGCTAGGTGGGCCTCCGTCTGGACTTGGTGGTGGGTGTGTGTTGACCAAGCTTTGAGAAGTGGCGGCAGGCTGCCCCATTCTACTCGAGCTTGGACTAGTTCGAGCTACTCTAGGATTTTTCTCCTTTTTTTTTGTTCTTCTTTGCTGTTTTTTTCTTCGACTTGCGAATTTTTTGGTATTCTAACTTGTAGAATTCTTTCTTTTTGCAGCTACTCGTTGACCGACCATGTCTTCCGAGGGACGGTAGCAAGGCTCCAAGCTCTCGAGCACCTTTATACTTGTGGGAGGCTCCTAATGCCTAGCAAGAAATTCGTGGCCAACTTGCACTGCTACCAAATCTTCCAGAGGTGAAGCTACTTCTTCGCACGCCAAGAATGGGTCTCCATCGAGGAAGAAGCCAAGGCTCCCTTTGCTGAGAAGACTCAAGTGGGGTCTGCTCCGTCATCATCTACTGTGGTCAAGCATCTCGTGGGTGGAGATAGCACGAAGGTTGGTGGTATGCGCGGTGCTCGGGATGTTCTGCCCGAGCCTCCGCTAACAAGCTTGAAAAACATGATCCGCCGTGAGATGCGGCTCGTGCCCACCTAGTTCTGCTGAGCGTCAAAGAGATGTAAACATTCCTCCTCGAAGTTCGAGTCATCTGCATCGGTCGAAAGATGGAGATCGAAGTGGGAGGTCCGCTTATGATCCATTGTTGAATCGTGGGCAGTCAAGCGTGGAGTTGATTCAGTATCATTGACTCCTTTGGAGATGAAGTTGGTGGAGGCTAAGAAGATGAAAGAGTCATCTGCTCGGGCTAAGGGTTCTTCTTTAGCGACGGCGGTTAGTCCTAAGGTGGACAAGTCTAGCCCCGCAGGGGATGCATGCGTGTCGATCTGCTCAAGACGAACTTCCTATCAAACCCGTCCTCATGTGCTGAGCTGGTTGATCACATCCGTTAGGCCGGCGATCTTGACACTTTCTCGAGCCTTTCCTTGGAAAAACAAAGGGAAGCGACATTCCATCGATCCAAAAAGGATTGGTTTTTGCTGCGAGACCATTCGAACTCATCCGTTGCCCCTCTTACGCTCGGCTTAGCGAAATGGAGAAGAAGAATCTTGAATTGGCGACCATCTTGCCACCGAGCAGGCCCGTTATGAGAAGAAGGACGCATGATTTGAGGACAATGATATACGGTGAAAAGCTCCCTTACCGAGAAGGATTCAGGCTCAACTCTCTTGCCAGATTTGGTTAGCCGCAAAGATGCCTTTTTAGTCTTGAGCGTAAGAATGCTGACATCTCCCTTAGCTATGACAAGCTCCTAGCTAGATTTCATGCATAGCACAAGTCCGCAGAAAAATCCAACTCTGAAGCCATCATAGATGCGTACAAGTTGGGCTACCTGCATTGTGTGGATGAGACTACTCCCTTGTATGCGATTGACGATGTAGACATCGAGACACTCTGCCCTGATTCACCCGTGCGAAAGGAGGCGAAGAGCGGCGGTTGGAGAGGATGAAGGGAGGAGGACACGAGATGAGATGATGGCGGATGTTACGGAGCGGCGGATGAGGTGCTGAAGGCATAGCCGATCAGTGGACGCCGAAGAGGCTGCAACTCATAGGTCTCCTGTTGGCGCCTCGGAGTAGATGAAGACTTCTTTGTTTCTTTTCAGCTTTTGTAGTTTGCTTTCTTGTTTAGAATAATTGGTCTTTTTTGACTATATTCTTTTTGTTAAACTTGGCCGGTTAGTCATCTTGTTATGGAAATTTCAGTTGTTATTCTCAACTTTCGATTTGCATATCGACTTGTGAACCATTAAGTAATCAGCTTCTATCTTGATTGCACTTCTTCTTTGGAGATTTATGAGTGATATGGTTCCCTTTGGGGGATTCCGAGCGTATTCTGCACATCTCGTATGATGTTTTTCTCTTAGAAAGTTGGCGAGTGCAGGGTCCCCTTGAGGGACTCCGGGCGTGTCCTGCACATCCCTTAGGATGATTTCCCTTAGAAAGTTGGTGAGTGCCAGGGCCCCCTTAAGAGGCTCCGGCGTGTCCTGCACATCCCTTAGGATGGTTTCCCTAAGAAGTTGACGAATGCCAGGGCCCCCTTAAGAGGCTCCGGCGTGTCTGCACATCCATTAGGATGGTTTCCCTTAGGAAGTTGGCGAGCGCCGGGCCTCCCTTAAGAGGCTCCGGGCATGTCATGTACATCCCTTAGGATGGTTTCCCTTAGGAAGTTGGCGAGTGTCAGGGCTCCCCTTAAGAGGCTCCGGGCGTGTCCTGCACATCCCTTAGGATGGTTTTCCTTAGGAAGTTGGCGGCGCCGGGGCCCCCTTAAGAGGCTCGGCGTATTCGCACATCCCTTAGGATGCCTTGGTCGTCGACCTGCGTCTCCCGAAGGACGCGATTATGAGCTGTGTGTCTATCCGCCTCCCTTAGAAAACATATAGGAACTTGGATATTCCCGCAGAAGGCATGGAGACCTCCTTTTAAGAAATTCTGGCGCACCATGCGTCTCCCTTAGGACGCTTTTTACGGGTTGCGTCTCCGAAGGGCGCTTTGGTCGTCGCCTTGCGTCTCCCTTAGGGCCGCTTATGGGTAAGCTGCGTGTCTATCCTGCCTCCCTTAGGAAGCGGATAGGGACACGGATACTTCCGCAGAAGGCATGGAGACCTCCTTTTAAAAATTCTGGCTCACCTTGTGTCTCCTTTAGGACGCTTTTTACGGGCTGCGTCTCGAAGGACGCTTTGGTCGCCTGCGTCTCCCTTAGGACGCTGCTTATGGGCAACTGTTTGTGTTTTGTAGGCAGATAAGACATTTTGGAATGAGAAACTGAACTTATATTGATATTCATAAGATTACAGTCCTTTATTCGAAAATGAAAATAAAACTATTATCTTACTACTTATTGGGTAATGTTTTGCATAGATTGTTGAGGATGTCAGTGTGAATTTATTTTACTTTGCTCCATTTTGAGTAATGTTTTAAATTGTTCATTGATGATGATAATGAGTATGAGTCTATTTCTCTACTTCTAATTCTCTTGTTGTTGTTGGTTTTTCTTTTTTGTTCTACTTTTAGGGGGATTTTGAATAGTGTTATATGATAAACGAGGTTCGAGTTTGCCATAACAATTTAGGAGATTAGAATAGCTATATCATAAGTAGAGAATCAGTAAATCTCGTAGATGTAGTGGTATGGAGAAGTTTGTATGGTCGGATGAAGATTGGTGAATGGTTGATTAATTTGGTGTCAGAGATTTTTTAGATGATACATGGCCTTTTCACGTCACTTGTTACCTCATCTACTTTTTCTTTTTCTTTTACAAAATAATAAATGATTATTTTGATTATGACGTCTTTGTTAGGAAACTGTTTAAACTTCCTCTTTTGTTGAAGCTATAGTCTCGGTTGAAGTATGCTTATGAATTTGGGGAGGCAAATAGGAAGAAAGATTGATTAGGATGACACACTTTTTATGTTTAACATCTGTGTTGCTTGAAGAAATTGGGAAGGTACAAGAGGCTCGTTCCACATTTCTCGAACAAATCAAGTAATGTGTAGACGAAAATGAAAATAACTTTATGTTATGAAGAGATTGTTGTGATTAACAATTGTTAGGTCATAAACGAGATTGGAGTTTGCCATGACAATTTAAGAGATCATAACAATTTTATCATGCGTACAAAGTCAGTAAATATAATAGATATTGATGGCAAAAAAAGGTTTATATGTTCGGATGAAGATTGGCCAAAGATTAACTTATTTGGAGCTAGAGATTTTATGGATGATACATTGTCTCGTCACGCACTTATTGTTGCTTTACTTTATATATTTCTTTTACAAGATTATAAATGATGATTTTGATTATAACGTCTTTGTGAAGAAACTACTCGAGCTTCCTCTTTTGTTTTGAACTTGGAGATGTAAACGGAAAGGTTAATTTTGAGGGTGACGCTATTTTATGTCCAACATGTATGTCTCTTAAAAAAATTAGGACTGTATAAAAGGCTCATTCCATCTTTCCCGAAGAACAAATCAAGCAACATGTACGCTAAAATGAAGATAACACTATGGTATGATGGGATTGTTGTGATTAATTGTCAAAATTGAGATATTGAGTAGCACAATGTACTTGAACGGTTGGACATCACATTAAGTTACCTTTGTGAACACTTATTAAATAATATTCATCATTCTATTTGAAAAGAGCTTCAAAGTTGGCCAAATTCCTGGTTTGTAGCGATTTTGATGTTGGACTAAATGCTCAATCAGAAAGTCACATCTTTTATGTTCCGACTCTTTCTAGCTAATGAAAAGTTGCACTTAACCAAAACTTGAAATATGAGATCAAGTACATGACTTGTTATACCTTAACGGTATCAATGTGCTTCTTGACAACACACTTGATAAGGAGTTAAGACTCGTGTAGAGAAATAATATATAGTAAATATGCATGAACAATTAATATGATTATGGCTACTACATTAATTTTGTTTGCAAGTACATTTTTTTTTGCCTACTACATTAAGGGTTGCAGGGGATTTTGAATATTGTGAAGTCATAAATGATGTTGGAGTTTGCCATGACAATTTAAGAAATCAGAACATTTCTATCATGCGTAGAAAATCGGTAAATCTGATAGATATTAGTGGCGGAGAGAGGTTTGTATGGTTGGATGAAGATTGGCGAAATGTTGATTTATTTGGTGTTAGAGATTTTTTAGATGACACAATATCTCGTCACATCACTGGTTACCGCTTCTACTTTATATATTTCTTTAACAAAATAATGAATGATGATTTTTATTATGACGTCTTTGTGGGGAAATTGTTCATGCAACCTCTTCTGTTGAATCCATACTCTCAGTTGAAATATGCTTTTAAACTTGGAGGTGCAAATGGAAAGATAGATTTTAAGAGTGGCGCACTTTTCTATCCAACATGTGTGCCTCTTGAAGAAATTAGGATAGTACAAAATGCTTATTTCACATTTCTCAAATAAAAAATTAAGTTATGGTTAGGCGAAAATGAAGATAACACCATGGTGTAATGAGATTGTTATAATTAATGATCATGACTGAGATATTTAATTGCATGATGTACTTGAATGGTGAGACATCACACCAAGTTACTTTTGTGAACACTGATTGGAGAAGATTCATCTTCCTATTCGAAAATAGTTTTACAGTTGACGAAATTTCGAGTGTGTATCGATGCTGGTTTTGGGCTAAATGTCCAACCACAAAGTTACATTTTTTTAAAACTCTTTCTAGCCAATGAAAAGTTAATTGAACTGAAATTTAAAATAACAAATCAAGTACATGACTTGTTATACCTCAACGATATGAAGGAGTTTCCTGACAACACACTTGATAGGAAGGTAAGACCTTGGTGGAGAAATAATATATAGTAAGTATGCATGAGAAATTAATATAATTATGGCTATTACATCAATAGTGTTTGCGGCTATAGTTTTTCTATTTACTACATTAGGGGTAGCATATGATGTTGAATATTGTTAGGTTATAAATGATGTGTGAGTTTGCAATGACAATTTAGGAGATGACAATAGTTATATCATGTGTTGAGAATCCATAAATCATATAGATGTTAGTGGCATGGAGAGGTTTGTATGGTCTGATGAAGATCGGCGAAATGTTCATTTATTTGGTGTTAGGTAATGTCAAGATTATACCTTACCTCGTCACATCACTTGTTATCGCATATACTTTATCCATTTCTTTAACAAGATAATAAATGATGATTTTGGTTATGACATCTTCGTGAGGAAACTTCTCAAGCATCCGCTTATTTGGATCTACAATCTTAGTTGAAGTATGCTTGTGATTTTTGAGGTGTCACAGTTTTTCTATCTAATACATTAATTTGTTTGCGGATTTGATTTTCTAGCATTTTTAAAACTATTATTTTGCTACCTTTTGAGTCATGTTTTGCATTAGTTATTGAGGATGACACTCAGTGTGAATTTGTTTTGCTTAGCTGCATTTTGAATCATGTTTTACGTAGAACTTTGAGGATGATAAGGAATTTTCTTGTCACAAAGAAAATACACAATAGATTTGTTGCAGGAAACTAACATGTCTGCTTGTCAATTGATTGTTATACCAATGGAAAAAAGACTCAAACTTGAGATTGATCCAAACCAAGTATCGGTCAATAAAGGTCAATATCAAAGGCTTGTTGGGAGATTGATGTATTTAGCTCACATGAGGCCAGATCTTGCCTATGCCTTGAGTGTGGTCAGCCAGTACATACATGATCCTAGCAAGCAACATATGAAGGCATTTTTTAGGATATTGTGATATTTGAATGGGAGTCAAGGAAAATGAATTTTGTTTACAAAGAATGGTTATCTCAAAATTAAAGGTTATATAGATGCAGATTGGGCAGGATCAATTGATGATAAACATTATACGTCGGTTTACTTTACTTTTGTGGGAGGTAACCTTGTTACATGGAGGAGTAAGAAGGAGAATGTGGTTGCTCGATTTTAGTACAAAAGCTTGATATAAAGCTATGACATTGGGAATTTGTGGATCCTATGCCTTAAACTGTGTATTACAAGATTTGGATTTTGCACCTAGTCAACCGATGAAGTTATTTTGTGATAATCAAGCTGCTCGTGATATTGCTCATAATCCAATGCAGCATGATAAGACGAAACATATTGAGGATGATAGGTTCTTTATTAAGGAGAAGTTGAAGGATAAAATTGTTGAAGTGCTTGCAATGAGGACGGAATACCAATTGGTTGATATACTGACGAAGGTTGTATTGAGTCATGTTTTTTTCGAAGTTCTTAGACAAGTTGGCATAAGTGATTACTATGCACCAACCTGAGTGGGATTATTGGCTTTTGTATTATATTTCAGGTAATTCCTTGTAATATTAGGTTTCCTAGTATAGTCATGTATTTATTCCATGTGATAGTGAGATTAGAAGTGTAACCCTACGTGTATATATATCCCTCTTTGTGAGATAAATAACACAAAACAATGTTAAACCAAATAATATTCTACTGCTTGTCTAATATAGATTCTCTAGCTCTACTTGGAGTATTGGAGAAGGAGAATTGGAGAAGTAGTAAAATATTAAAATTATGAAGATGCGACATTTGTACGAGCAATGTCAAATTGCTCTATTTTTGCAATCTTGATTGTCTTTAAATGTCTAAGTTTGCTAAAATGTTTGTGTAAATTTTATTGTGCACTATGATAAATGTTTACGCTAAAACTAAGCAGGTAGAAATAAAGCTAACTTACAGGTGATGTGGATGGCTTGGGCCCGAGAAGCTTTCGGTCCGCGATGTCCTTCCTCGGCGTGATCTGGATTCGGCCTGGAGAAAGAAACGACAAGTGAAGTCTAAGACACAGGTGTGGTGCCAGCCGAAGACCCTCTGATGCCAAAATTAATGACTAAGAGCAATTCTATTGACAATGTGAAAGCACAAGTCAAGTAAACAGTCTTACCTCTTAGCTGAGCCAAGGAGCTCTATTTATAGAGAGCATTTGTGATGCTCTTAGTACTTAGTTTCAATGTGGGACTAGTGGGAGTGTCTTCGACGGTCGACACTTGCCCTGATAGGTTCTAGCGGGAGTTCCGAGGTTATCTGTTATAATCGGCCAGATGTGCTGACTAGTTACTCGGCATCGCGTGCCGAAGGTTGGTGTGGATGAGTCAATCGTAGGCATTTTACCGATTTGACGAGCAAGCATGAATCAGTGGAGTATGCCGATCGACCTTTTGGCATGGCTCACTGAGCTAGTCTCAGTCTTATTTACATTCCACACGCCATGGCGTGAGTGGGGGGTTAGATATGGTACAAACAATAAAGAATTTCAATATTGGTTTGATATTTAAATTAATGTATTGTTCCAAATTCTTCTATATTATTTTGATTGTTCTTTGTTGCAGGGGAAGTTTATGCTTGGTTTGGTTTCTCTGGTTTTTTTTCTTTTGTTTTTTTAGTTTTGAATTTTTTAATTTTATTGAAAGGGCAAAATTGTACTTTATGGTGTTAACCTAATATATGGATCTCATAAAATAAAAATTAAATTTTACAATAATTGACGTGTCATGTCGTTAGATTATTGCAACAACTAAGATGAAGTGAAATGCGGTAAATACATAGATTCTAAATGCAGAGGCTTGAGGTCCCTAGAGAACCACATGTTGTTTATTTTAAATTAATATTTAACATGTTGAGCACCATTCTTAACTTATAATTTATTATTGTTGATGTACATACTTTAAGTCGCCTGTCTAGAAAAATACAATTAAAAACAAATGTAAGTCAAGCATAGCACGCGTGATGGAAAAGAGGTCTCTCATGTTGGGAGGCTAGTGCGCTATTATACTCATTACAAAAATAAAAATAAAAAAAAGTAAAAAGTCACTTTTGGTCCCTGTGGTTTCCAACTTTTACCACTAAAGTCCCTGTGGTTTCAATTTAGTCACTTTGCCTATGTGGTTTTCAATTCCAAGTAATTTGAGAACAATGCCCAATTTCTTTCAAATTATTCTAACTTCCGATACTGATTGAAGGGCATTTTGGTCCATATAAGATTAAAAATTCATTCCTTTTAAAAATACTAGCCTCGTGAGCATGTGCCATTTGGTTTTTAAAAATTATTTGATTTGATTTTAAAATTAAAAAAATAATGGGTAGTTGTGTTCTATAAAATTAGGACCAATTATCTGATTTTATTTTTAATATTAAAATATGTGAATTTAACATATTATCCTCATTTAATTAATAATTTCAATCAATGACATTTTTTGGTATTTTGAATATTTCACCATTCTCTGCCTTTTGCTTTATTTAAAAATATTATTATAAATTAAAGAAAGGTACAACATTAATATAAAGGGTTAATTTCAATTTAATACACTAAGGGCTCGTTTGGTACGTCGGACTGTACTGACTAATTTCCGTTGGATAGTATTAATCTGTTCCGGAGAGTACTGACTATTTATTCATAATATTATAAGTCGTTTGGTGTTGTTCCGGATAAATAGTCTGACTAAATTATACTGTGTTTGGTGATGTTCCGGATAACATCAAATCAAACTATTTTTAAAATAAAAAAAATTCTTTGATAATTTTAATGGAAATTGAGATTTAAATGGCACAAATTTTTTTTGGTAAGATTCATATGACAAGATTTGTTTTTCAATTTTTTTTGCCTAGATTTTTTTTCATATAACCCATTATCATAATTGTAGTATCTCATAAAAATTCCAACATACTCGCATACGTTAATAAAAACAGTACCAAATAATGTATAATTCAAAGTGATCACATACTAAGGTGATAAAAGCAAAAGGGAAAGTTGTTCATAAACCAAATTACATCAAAGAGTGAATCACAGCTCCCTCGCCCCAAGTAAGAGAAGAACAAATGTTTTTCGCATAGCACCATCCAATGCTAGGAATGTTCTCTCATCACTTGCTTTCTCCAAAATTAGTCGTAGTGTCTTAATTTGGTCATTAATAGACAAGTCCATCTTTGCCAATTCAGCAGCAATGTCAGGTCTTGGTTATGATCCTTTCACCAAACTATTAGTTATAGTTTTCAATTGGTCAACAGACTCAGAAATCATCTCACCAAATGCTTTAGCCATTTCCTTTTGAATATCAGCATCTGCATTTCATTTGCGGTGTCGACTGCTTGAGCTAGCTGAGTTTTGTTGATTTGATCTTGACAAAGAGGCAGAATGATTTGGATCAACCTCAACTTCCTCATCATCATCATTGACATCAATGTGATGCACAGGCTCATTCATCATTTCAGTGGGAGTTGCAGACCCTCTACCAGTTGCTCGGTCCTTCCCAAAAATATTCTTCAACCTATCATATATTAGACATTGTTTCCCCCTCCAACCATCAGCATCCTTGTTATGCTGCATCAAAATGGAAAAATTATAAATAAAAATATAAGTATAAAAAAAATATAAGAATTTCATATTACTTAACAAGTGTACTAACCTGCACATAAGTGTTCCATGCTTCATCGCTGTCAACCTCGGTTGACTACATCCTCAAGTATGGTTAACAATGCTTCTTCCTCCATTCAGATAAATGATATCTTTTAACCCTATAAGGAGCCAGATATCCTTGACCATTTGTGTACTCACCATCCACAAGATAATAACATCCTAATAATTAAACAAATATTATGTACCTTACCAAAAAGATAATCAAGCTTAATATTACCATAATGAAACACAAAAATCTAATATTACCTTTAGGAACTCTTAATCCTGTTGGTCTACTAATTGCATCTCGTAACACCGGTCTACTAATTGCATCTCGTAACACCCTAGAATCTGACGCAGATCCTTCCCAACCAGGGAAAACAAATATAAATTTCATGTTAGGAGTACAAACTCCTAATACATTGGTTGCAACCTCCCCTTTTCGTGTTCGATATCTTGGTTTATCTTGTTCAGGGACACGAACCCTAATGTAAGTCCCATCCAACGCCCCCAAGCATTTCTACGCAATTAAAAAAAAAAAGGTACCTTAGAAACTTAAAATATAAATATAATAATAAAATTGGCCAATCTTAATTTAATTTTACAGTACCTTAAACCATCTCCATCTATCATCGGTGCAATTATCAGGTATGGGTTCCGACACCTTCAAAAGTCTACCTTGTAATCTTATCACTCCATCCAAGATTGAATTGAAGTACCTACTAATAGTCTCCCCCGATTGCTTAAATCTAGTACTCATTGTACGATTCTTCACATGATGTGCGAGTGTATGTAAAAACATACACACTTGCTCTTCTATGGTTACTGAACCATTTGTTCTCACTCTCCCATCATCACGAACCAATTGATATAAATAATGGAAAGTGCTCCTATCCATCCTAATTTGGTTCACACATTGTATGTCATCAATTCCTATAATGCTATCTAAATAATTTGACCGAGTTGCAATCCTGAAAAACCTTTGACTCCTAATGGCATTCCGTTGTTGGCGTCGTTGTTCCAAATTGTAGTTTGTCATGAACCACATCATGCACCAAACCATGATACGCAAGAACCACAATCTAATAATAAAGTATGCCACAATCTTTCTTTGGGAAAAAATATCAATATAATTTGATCACTTTCCAAGTGCCTATTCACAAAAAGATAAAGCATTGATGTCTCTGACATCAATGGAATTTGATCACTTTTACGATTTAGCTTTCATGCATGTAAGTAAGCATAACCTAATTTTAAAAACGAAAAATACATAATCTAATTTCAACAAAAATTTAATAAGAAAATTGAAATATATAAAGAATAGAGAATAAGCAAGAAGAAACATCTTGGAGAGAGTATGAAAGAGAGAAAGAGTGAGAGATGGATATCTGGAGAAGAGTGAAGAAAATAACCTGTGGATAAGATAGCAGAGAAGAACCCTAGGGAGAAGAAGATGAAAAGAACATCGGATTTTTTTTGTAGAACGCGTGCTTAGCCGTATAATTACGCGTGTATTATCTAAACCGGGGTGTGTAGGTTGTATTAGTTAGTTAAGTCAAGAGAGTATTAAAAGCCCAACCCGTATAAAATAGTCGGGTAATTAAATAATACAAGTTGACACCAAACACATGACATAAACTATTTACTCCTATTCAGAGTCTAATACGGTGTACCAAACGAGCCCTAAACTATTACCCTAAAGGCACATTTACCCATGCACTCTCAATTTTAACAATCATATACCGTAAGTTTTTCAATTTTTTGCAATTTAGCTCCAGTGTTAACTTCACCGCCAAAATTTTCCTTAATTGCTTGTGTGGCAAGCCTAGGTCCCACCTATTTACTCATTTCAATGTTAGTTAAACGGTATTTTCAAGTATTTTGTTAAAAAATGGTTTGGTATTAATGCATGTAATGTGTTCTTCATGGGTGGAAAGACATCAATTACTCGAAAAATACTCTTCACAGACATTGAAATAAGTGAATAGATGAAACTCATGCCTGACATACAAGCAATTGATGGAAATTTTGATGGCGAAGTTAGTGTTGGAACCAAATTGCAAAATTCAAAGGCTTAGGGGTATGTAATCCTTAAAATTGAGAGTGCATGAGCAAACGTGCCCTAAGGGTAAAAGTTCATGATACTAAGAGCATTTCCAGCAAGCGGTGGGGGGAGGCTGGGGAAAATTGGGTTTCGGTAACACAAAGCTGCCGGCGAGGTGTGGGCCCCAAAAAAAATTTGCTGGCTAGCCGTGGGGAGGTCAGCCGAGCAACTAAACTCGTTTTGGGCTGGCGTCGGTATAGCGGTTTAAATTTTTAACGTTGGTGCGTGCACGCGCCAACCTTAAAAATTGACGCCCACTGTGACCCGCCAATGCGAGTCTATTCCACGTGGCGACCGTGTCCGATCAACTTTAGACAAATCCAACGCTTCTCATTTTTCGCGATTAAAAAATGAAAAAAAATCGGAAGTCGCACCCAACGGCTCTCTTCCACATGGCGATGCTCTGGGCGCTCCGATGAAGTTCTTCCAAAGACAATCCAACGGCAATTGTTCAATCGCCAAAAATAATGAAAAAATGAAAAAAATCGGAAAAAATTTGAAAAAATACCCAAAAAAATACTGATGTTTTTTCCTATAAATACCAACAAATACTCTTCACTTTTAACACCACCTCTTCATACATTTTCTTCTCATTCTACCATTATTCACTTTGTAGTCAAAAAATTTTTCACTTTGAAGTTGAATTTTTCTAGAAAAATTTATGGGTTCTTCTAGTGAAACCGGAGGGGCATGGAGTGTCATGGAAGACGTTAGCTTGTGTGAGTCTTGGCTCTACGTTAGTCATTGTCCCGTATCGGGCAATGAGATGAAATTCTGTCATATGTGGAAAACAATTCATCAGGATTTTTGTGAACGGGTAATTGGTTCGACCCGTACAGATCAGGCACTATCTAGTAGGTGGAAAATTCTTAACAAAGAGTTGGGGAAATGGAGGGATGCCCTGGCAAAGGCGATGGACAACCATAGAAGCGGGGAAAACCTTACTAGTGAGGTAAATTATTTGTAATTTTTGTTTTATTAATTTCTATGTCTTATTTAAGTTTATTTAAATATTTCTTACAATTTATATATTTTGTTAATATTTATTGTATTTCCAATATTAATATGAATGTTTGTTGCAATATTTTAATTTTGTTTTTCATTTCTAATAAATTGTTAAAGTTTCTTATATTTCCATTATTATTTTTTTATACTTGTTGCATTGCCAATAATTTTTAAAGTTTCTTGGATTTTCATTTTTTTTATAGACTATACAAGCACAAATGTTTTTTGGTGCTACTGGGCAAGGAAAAAAAAGTTTCAACCATACCCATTGTTGGGAGGTGGTGAAGAATTGTAAGAAATTCCAAATTATTCCAACGGGTCCGACGGTAGTCTTGAACGAGACGCCACTTCATGAGACACCGGCAACCGCTTCGCCTATGGATTCCCCGATGAGTCAAGACTCACCTATCGAAAAAAAGCCGAGGCCTATTGGGAGGAAGGCAACGAAGGCGAAGAGAGGGAGTAATTCTACCAAGTCATCATCTAAATTTTTGAAGGAACTTTCAAAGATGCAAGCCATGAGAATTGAAATGGACATGAAACAACAAGAGCACGATAGGGCAATTGATGTAGAAAATGCAAAAGAAAGGGAGTATGTACGTCAACAAAGGGAGTATGCACGCCAAGAAAGAGAGTATGCACGCCAAGAAAAGATTGAAAATAAGGATCGGGAAACAATGGTCATGGATACAACCCATATGTCCCTTGAAACGAAACAATATTGGAAGCTAGAACGAAGGGATGTTATGAGACGAAGACTTTTTCGTGACGATGGACCTAGCAACACGGATTGGTTAAATGATCAAAACAATTAAGTTAGTTTGCTTGCCTTTCATTTCATTGTACCATTAAATTAGTTTGCTTGCCTTTCATTTCATTGTATATTTTTTTTTTTTATGCTTTTGGTGGTAATTCATGTATTTTATGTTATGAGTTGTATTGATTTTCTTGTAGTGAATGAAGAAAATATTCAACAAAATTCCTTTTTATTCAAAACATTCCATACATAAAAAGCAAACCACAACCAAAGCATAAAAAATAAATAAATCACAACAAAAGCATAAAAAAAAACAACAAAGCATAACTAAAAATACAACATAAACATAATGCACTAATAAAACATCTTCACTTGACTTCATTGACCTTCATTGCCTTTCACCGCCCACAAATGTTCCATCAAGTCAACTTGACGGTGTTCGTGAATATACGACGATTGCATCTCCGTGTAGCGCTCAATCATACGATGCATGAAAGTACCGTCTCTAACCAACGGATCATGCTGCACTGGTTCTCCATTTGGCCCCATAGGTTTTTCATAAATTCGTGTTAAGGTCGTGTTCATGGGATCTGGCTCATACACATCATCAACATCGTAATCATACTCATCTTCCACAATCATGTTGTGGAGGATGATACAAGTCATCATTATACTTCTGAGCACCTCCTCGTCAAATAGACGCGCCGCGCCCCGATAATAGCCCACCGAGCTTGAAGAATACCAAAGCACCTCTCCACATCTTTTCTGTACCCCTCTTGATAAGCAGCAAAAAAATTTTCCTTCAGGATCGGGGATGTGGAATTAATTTCACAAATGTTGTCCATCTCGGGTAGATACCATCAGCTAGATAATACCCGTTCTGATACACGGTATTATTGACTTCATATGTGATATTTGGGCATTCACCTCTCAAAATATCATTGAACACCGGGGATTGACTCAGGACGTTCAAATCATTTTGAGAGCCGGCAACTCCAAAGAAGGCGTGCCAAACCTGTATCAAAACCGCAACCGCCCGAGGATGATGCTTTTCGCCCTTGCCAAGCGGATGGACAATTTTTCTATTACTAGTGCATGCAGTCAATGCTACCAATCATTCCAGGAAATCCACGAGACTCGGCTTTTTGTAGAAGCCGTTGCAGTCCCGGGGTGTAGGTCTGCGCAGGTAGTCCATGGTGTACAAATTTTCCACTGCATCACAAAATCGCACCAAGCTCTCCAAAATAGTGGACTTCCCCATTCGGGCAATCTCATCCACTGATCGCAGATGACCTATACGCCAACATTCATTATCACATTGTGAACTTTTGCTAGGAAGCAGCCCCAAATCTCCAGCACAATTTTTCTTTTGAACAAAGTAGTCATCATAATTGCAAATATCATGCATGACTTTATTGAACAAATGGGGTTGCATTCTATATCTTGCTCGAAAATGAACATCAGAGTACAGAGATTGTGGGATAAAATAATCTTCCAGAAGATTCTTACCCCGAGAATGTCTATGTCTATCCACATTCGATGCCCGGCCTTCTCGTGAACCACGACGACTCTGGTTTTCTTCCTTCATCAAAGCAACGGCCACACCAAGTTGCTCATCTAGTTCTCTCTGCGCCCTTTTGCTTGCAGCTCTTCTGCGCATTCTTGCTCGCCTTTCTCGCTCTTGCCTATCCAAAACATCTTCCATGTCTGACATTGAGAATGGAGAATGAAATCTAAAATCTGAGAAATGAAATCTAAAATATGAGAAATGAAGATGTAGAGAAGATATGGTGTGGGAGGTATGAGCTGAGCCTCTGGCTTTATAGAAAAATTTAGACAGATAGAGATGACACGTGGCGCAATTTTAGAGGATGAAAATCTTATCTGAAATTTGAAATTCAAATGAAATTTGGAATTGGAAATGTATCTGGAATTTGAATTTGAAATGTATCTGAAATTCAAATTTTGAATTTATCTCAAATTTGAATTTTGAAATGTATCGAAATTTGAAATTTATCTAAAATTTATCTGAAATTTGAAACCGAAAATCTTATCCGATATGAATAGTATTGACACGTAGGAACCCAAAAATCTTATCCAAAAATATTATCCAAATTAATTGTTTAAATAAACAAAGTTGTGAAAAAACAAAAAATGAATAGTAATTGCCATGGCTAATCTTGAAACACACATTTTTTTACTATTCACGTGAATAATCGCTTAGGGCTGCAAGGGCTAACTGGTGGAAGTGCTCTAAATTGAAATTAACCATAATCTAAAAGAGAGAAGGGCTATTCTCCCTACCCACTCCCTCTCTTCTCCCTTGGCAGCCCGCCGCCCACCACTCTTTCCCTTTTTTCTCTCTTACCCAAACTAACACCCACAACCACCGCATTTCCTTTCTTCTCTCTCAGCATCCCACCCTCCCCACATGCACCATCTCTCTCCTCTCTCTCTCTCTCTCTCTCTCTCTCTCTCTCTCTCTCTCTCTCTCGCGGCAACACCCTCCCATAAGAGAATATCACAACCATTGCGACCCTTGGAAAACCCATAAACAATCGTGGAATTTGTTAAACACATAAACAAAAATACCCAAAATTGAGATTTTGTGTGCTGCATTATGAACCAAAAATGAGGTTATTAAAATTAAAAAAAAAAAAAAACCAAACAAGCACATGAGAAAATTCCCCAATTTTCCAACAAAACACAAGAAATTGAAATTGAAAATGAAAATTTTCACGACATTCATTGTATTTCCCAGGAAAATCGGATTGGGAAAACACATACCAAAGCCAGTTAAAAGCTTGAAATATTTTTGAAAATTTTCAAGCTACTCCTTGGTTCCTACATATACAAACACAAACTCTATTTGACTCTTGCAAATATGAAATTGAGGCTTGTCGGGACGTGGGAGAAGGGCTGATGGGTGCCCAATTTTTTTCTTTTTTTGTTTATGTTTCTAAAAAAGAAATCTTATTTTAAAAGAAATTGGAAGTTAGAATAATTTGACTGAAATGCCCTTCAATCAGTAAGGGAAGTTAGAAGAATTTGACAGAAATTGGGCATTGTTCTTGCACCTTAGTAGTAAAAGCGAGAAACCAGCGCGGAGCAAAAGTGAATTTTTATCTTAAAAAAAGATACATAATTGTTAAAATTGAAAATAAATATTACTTTATAACTGAAAATTGAAGTCATAAAGATACAATATCTAGGATGGGATTCAAAATTTAACAGAAGGAAAAAGGAAAAAGGAAATATCGAAATTAACCTTTCACATTACCCGAAAGAAAAATCGAAAAAATAAGACCCAAGAAGAACAGAAGAAAAAGAGGGGTTTTAGTTGAGGGAGAGAGAGGAAGAGGGCCATTTGTGATCTTCTGCTGCGAAACTTCACTATTGATTCTCAGAGCATTCTTGAACTTTCTGTCCCACTAAACACAGTGTTACGACCCGTACCCCAACGACTCACCACGACGTCGTGTTCGGCCGAAACGACGCCGGACGGCGTTGTTTCCCTCGAAGAAAAGAGGGGAGCGCAAGTGCTGGTAATTAACTGATTTTCATTTTTGCCGATTGAGAATTTTCATTCAGAAATCGATTGATTTTGACTGAAAGGAAGCGTTAAATTTTTTATTTTATTTTGGTTGCAAGCAGTTTTCATTTGTGAGAAAATTGTGCGCGTCAGAAGAGATGGAGTCAGAGCCAGAGCACACACATACTGATATTGACCAAACTGAAGAACATTGCGCGCGTCAACTGCTATGTTTGACGGAACAACGAACTAGAGAAGAGCCAGAGTACATACACATTGACCAAAATGAGTTCTCGCATAGAAGGTAAGCAAAATCTCTGTCTTATTGTTTATTCTTTTGCTCCTCCGTTTTTGTTTTTGTTTTGTTTCTAAAGATTTTTAACTTGCCACGGCATTTTGCAATTGGGTTTGTGGAAATTGAAGGGCTTTGGTTGATGACTTGTCAATTTGTCTTCTGGGTTTCTCAGTTTTTCATCTGTAAGTGTTGTTAACGCAGTAATTGGCGAAGGAGACCATTCAGAGGACTGATTGCTTATTTCATTTTATTTGAAATTGAGGTTTAGGGTTTAGTGTGTAAGATTATGGTTTCAAGTTAGTTTCTTTCTTGAAAATAGTATCCCTTGTGTTGCCATGGCTGAGTTAGAACTTTTACTTGCTAATCTGCTCAAGGAAAGCTTTCTATAGTTGATTTATTTTTAGGTCGATATTTCTATAGTCGATTGTTGTTGGTTAAAATTGGTTTTACATTCTTAGTTATGACATTGTTTTGTGCAGTCATGGTAAATTTTGTAATTTACTTCTCTAGTCCATGTGTAGGACAATGTTACCCAAATGTCTTCACTTCCTTACAGACCTCATTACTTGGTTATTTTTTTGGGTGGAGTTTCAGGTCATAAATACTTAGTTATTTGCATTAGCAATTTAAAATTTAAATATATAACAAGTTTTCTTTCTATCTGTCTTTTTTTGTTGTTGTTGGTAGACATAAGACACAGACGGAGGAAGATATTGCTATATGTGAATGCAAGTATGATGAACATGATCCTGAAAGTGCATGTGGGGAGAGGTGCTTGAATGTACTTACCAGCACAGAATGCACTCCAGGATATTGCCCTTGCGGTGTCTATTGCAAGAATCAGGTAAATCTCTCTCTCTCTCTCTTGTCTCCCACGTCATCCATAAGAGTTTGTGAATATGGATGTGTGTTTCTTGTATTTATTTCCTCCAGTTCTTTTTTCCCTGCTCATACATAAGCCTCCATGGTGTGGCCATGTGTTAATCATAATTTTGTACATTTTGATGGTAAAAGATTCTAATACTTTTACGAATTTGTATTTTATTTTATTTTCAAAATGAGTTTGTATATGCCAATTCATATTATACTCCTTGTGATGTTTATCATGTTATTGTTTTTGGTTGTGTTGTGCTTACCCGGTTTTCTTCTATAAAAAAGGTTGAATTCTTTACAGAAAAGGATAAAATGTTATACACACACATGCATTCACTCCACTGCCTCTTGCTAATAATTTTATTCTCACATATATATGTGTGTACATGAATGTTGTCTTTGCTGTCTTTATGTGGTTGTCCATGGTTTGAGGGTTTGACATGGAATTTAGGGTTTGTAAACTTTTATGGTTCAAAAGGGTGTAGGTTGGCATGTAGATGGAAATTCTGGATAATGGATACGTTTATGGGTTCTCCGGCTATTTGTATGGGATTTTTGTTTTTTTGGCCAGTAATAAGCTTTTAGATTGAAAATATAAGATCACAATATTAGCGTTTTATGATGAATAAGTAAAAACAATACGGGCTGGTTGTGGAGTAGTAAAGAGAGTGAATCACTGTATAGGATTGGTAGTGCCTGCATATGTTTGAGAGGAATTAATCATTTTTCTTCATAGTGATAAGGAAATGGACAGAAGTAATTTGGTGTTGACAACCTTTAGGTTTTTCTGAGCATGATCCAAGTTATGGAAAATATTATTTTGTGCTTACGAAAATGAAAGGCCTAGTATTGGGAAAGTATATCATTTCCATGGAACATGTGCAACGGGTGAAAAGATGAATTGAAGGGTGAATCACCTATGACCAAAGCAATCACTTGTTAAAAATCTTGTTGATTCTACTTTTGAGCCTTTCAAGATGATTTGGAAGTTTTGTGTCTGTACTAATGTGATTTATTTTGGCGTGTAATCCATGGGAAAACTAATGCATGTGAGATACTCTAAAGAAGAAGACCAAATGCTTGCCCATTGGCCCATTTTGTGCTTTTCTAATGCATGTGATATACTCTATTTGTCTTCTTACCTTTAACCCATAAATTTTTAATATTTCGAAAAGACAATCAGTATGGTGGTAAGACCATGGTTGTCACTATACGTGAGAGTTTTCTGCCAAATGCGAGGCAAGTTCGTTTTGATAACAACTTGATATTATTTGTCACAAAAGGATTTTTAAAGGTGGGTGGGGAGAATTAGATGGGGTTGGCAATGGCACTACTCTTCAATGTATCTCTTTCATGGTCGCATCAATAACTTATCTTCATTTTTTTTAAACATTCTTTTTGCTGTATTATAGTTGCTTTTCTTTTTCCTGAAAGTATCAGGATAATGATGTATTTAGTGTGAGTTTAAGATACCATGAATATTCAAATCCCTGTTCAAATTCTGTGAAACTATTATTACCCATTTGATGTCTCATTTATTTGCTGTCAACAGAGATTTCAGAAATGTGAGTATGCCAAGACAAAGTTGTTTAGAACAGAAGGTCGTGGGTGGGGTCTTTTAGCAAATGAGAATATAAAGGTAATAGCTTACTAATTTATCTTGATCTGTCACAACTATAAACTGGCATCTTGTCTGTTATTTATCTTTGGCACTTTTGTTTGACTCCACTGAGAACATTGAAGCTTTATAAGTCTATGATTGAACTATAAATCATTTATTTATAGTTTGTTTATCTGTTGAGTGAATTTTTAATCTCCTGTAAGCCTTTTAATTTGCTCTGTACAATGCAGGCAGGGCAATTTATTATCGAGTACTGTGGAGAAGTGATATCATGGAAAGAAGCAAAGCAAAGATCTCAAGCTTATGAAATTCAAGGTGATTTAATAGACTTATGAAATATATGTTTGTATTTATTTTGAAACTGTGTTCAACGTTTGTGCCTTGGTGCAGGTCTCAGGGATGCATTTATTATTTCTCTCAATGCCTCTGAGTCTATTGATGCCACTGAAAAGGGAAGCCTTGCTCGATTTATAAATCATTCATGGTGAGCCACGTCAGGCGGAATCTAATTTGGGGAAATGAAATATCTTTAGAACAACTAGCTGTTATCTCTTGTTTCTTTCTTACTTTCCTTTAGTTGAGAATGAGTTACAATACTTTAATGTTTTCAGCAAACCAAATTGTGAGACAAGAAAGTGGAATGTGTTGGGGGAAATTAGGGTTGGAATATTTGCAAAACAAGATATATTGGATGGAACTGAGTTGGCATACGACTACAATTTTGAATGGTATGGGGGTGCTAAGGTTCGCTGCCTCTGTGGTGCGCCGAGCTGTTCAGGATTTCTTGGGGCAAAATCTCGTGGTTTTCAGGTAATTAATTTATTGAAAGATGAAAAAATGTGTCAGTTTGATCTGTGTTATAGAAGAAGTTGCATAGGTCCACATTACCTGTTTCCCTATTATAAAATTGTCTGGATATTGTATTGCACTGTCCTAGAACTAGCTGATATCCAACTTTAAAGGGGCTGTTATCTAGGAGGTTGGTGAAACTCACAATTGGAATGAAATAGAAAGTTAAACATCTTGCCTTGGATGCATAATGCCAGTGCCTTAATCTTTCAAGTTAACTTTTTGTTTTTGTTTTTGTTTTTCTGAGCATGATCTCATTGTTAGTTTTGAAATCCTTTGCATAATGACCTTTCTTTGGAAGCTATCAACTCTAAGGATCATAAGTACCGATTTTATAGGATAAAATGGTTTTAGGGATTTGTAGTGTCCATTGGTTCACAATCGTCCTACAAACTTATATGAGGATATATGTCCGAAGGCATAGTGCTCAGAGTTTAGAGGCTTTGTCTCACTCAGCGAAAAGAAAACAAAAACTTAAACATTTCTAATTGTAGGCTCTCCTACCAGAGACACAACCTGAAAATGCCTTGGGAATACAAGTGTTTTGCAGAATTTCTCGAAGGCCTAAGCTTTTTTGTTGAGGTGTATACTGTATAAAACTCCTCTGTCACTTTTTTGTTGAACAGTTGCTATTTTCATTTTTCTTGATGCTGATAAAGAAAAAAGGGTTTTCCAGAGATCAAGATACTTCGTTTAGGCTCTTAAATAAGAAAATTTATAAAAGGAGGTGTTTGGCAGGAGAGAAATCTGGTTTCCTGTACTTTTCTGCTTCGGCAAGACTACTAACAACCTGATGAATAAAATTTTATGGTCGATCATGGGCCAGTTTATTGGGTTTCTTAATTGGTTTTGACTTTTGCCAAATTCGGGACTCAAATTGGGTTGTTTTTAACATGTTGGAATGGACTGAATGTGGGGTTGTCTATTGTGTTTAATGGGTGTCTCATGGACTTCTAAAGGCGTGATTTTAAAATAAGGGAGCTTCTAAATGCACTCTTCAATTTGATCAGTGCACTCTAAGCTTTAATAACATTTTTAATCACCATTGTAACCTTTGCAATTACTAAAACGAACTTAATACACTTCTAAAGGGTTTCCAATTACCATAGCTCACATTCAAGCTTATACCCAGCCTACCATCAAGTCCCAAACAAAACCCTATCACCAGCGTCAGAATCATCTTTTTCTCACTCCATAAACCCCAATGATATGATACCACCCATATTGAGTTCCCTTGGTCGGAGCATCAAATCATCATTTATGACGAGTCAGTGAGGATGGAAAGGTATGTTATTTGCCACAATAGTGAGTTTTATTTATTTATCGTTTTTTTGTGCTACTAAAAACGGGGCTCATGTTTTGTTCTGCTAACCAGAGCTGAGCACCAAATGTACTGTGTGGTTATGTGTGGCCGAAAAATGTTCTTCAAGTGCGGCCCAATATGGCTGCATTGTACATTTGGTGCGTGACTAAATTGGCTGCACATCAACATGAAAGTGGAGCCAATAATAGCCACAGAGTTTTCTCTTTGTGATGTATTCTCTAAATAGGACACTAACAAAATTCTTCATGTAAGCTTTCTCTCTAATGCAGGGCGAAACTTCTTCTCGAGGTAGTGGGGTTGGCTCAGAATGTGCAATGGACTACACGAGTGAATTTACGATGAATGAGGTAACTAAATTTTTTGCTAAATTGCCAGTTAGCTTTATTGTTAAATAGCCAACCAGCTTTATCGTTAAGTTGCTGACTGACTTGATCATTAAATAGCTTTGGTGTTTGGTCAAAATTTCCTTTGCACCAACATGGAAGTACTGCCAATAATGACTGTAAAGTTTTCTCCTGTAATGTGTTCTCTAACTGAATACTAACAGAATTCTTCATTCAAACTTGTTTTTGCTAGTGCAGGTTGATAATTCTACTCGAGATAGTGGGGTTAGCTCGGAATGTGTGATGGATTACACAAGTGAATTTACTACTTATGAGGTTATGAACTTGATCGTTACATAGCTTTGGTCCCAATAAAAGTCATACGTATATTTTGGATACTTACACACTAGGTTCTTTTGTTTTATAGATATTCAAGACTAGAGAGTCCTTAATGCAGTGGGCTCGTGAGGCTGGAAAGAGAAATGGGTTTGTTATTGTGACAATAAGATCTGATTTGGGTGGTAAGAGTATGAAACCAAGAGTTACATTAGGCTGTGAGAGGGGTGGAAGATTTAAGGAGAAGAAAACTAAAGTCAATAAAGGTGCTAAAAAAAGATGTGGGACTGGCACGAAGAAGTGTGGGTGCCTGTTCACATTGAAGGGTGAGAAGTTGGCAAGTGGCAATGGATGGATACTGAAGGTCTTATGTGGAGTGCACAACCATGCATCAACTGAGTATTCTGAGGGGCGTTCATATGCAGGGAGGTTGTCAGAGCAGGAGACTTCACTCTTGATAGACTTGTCAAAGAGTTTAGTACGGCCCAAAGAAATCCTGAGCACATTGAAGCAAAGGGATGAACTCAATGCTACAACCATAAGGACGATCTACAATGCACGCCAAAGGCAAAGAGTTAAAGAGAAGGCAGGGAGGTCTCAAATGCAACAACTTTTATGTAAGTTGAATGAGCATGACTATGTTGAGTGGCATAGGAGTTGCCCTATGTCTGGTAATGTGCTGGACTTGTTTTGGGCACACCCTGTGAGTTTGGAGTTGTTGCGTGCATTTCCAACCATTTTGATGATGGATTGCACGTACAAGACTAATAGGTATCACTATCCCCTAATAGAGGTTGTAGGCGTCACATCAACTGATATTACATTCTCAGTTGCATTTGTTTTTTTAGATTCTGAAAAAGAAGATAACTATATATGGGCATTAAGCAGATTGCGTGGTGTGATGGTGGAGTGCGCTATGCCAAATGTTATTGTCACTGACCTGGATTTGCCATTGATGAGAGCCGTTGAGGTAGTATTCCCTACGGCTAGACATCTTTTATGCAAATGGCATATTAATAAGAATGTGCTGTCCAAATGCAAAAACTTGTTTGAGTCCAAGGAAAAGTGGGATAGATTTATAATGAAGTGGAATGTACTTGTCACGTCTCCTACGGAAAGTGATTACAAACGGGAGCTAGCAGTGTTACAGAGCGAATTTAGTATGTACACTGAGGTCATGGAGTATGTTATAAACACATGGTTGAAGCCTTTGAAGGACAGATTTGTGTCAGCTTGGACCGACATGATTATGCATTTTGGTAATGTTACATCAAACAGGTAATTCTTGAAGTTATAATATAATTAGTCATGCAATATTACATCACTGGTTTAATATGAATTTGTGTTAACCTGTTGTATTTTTTTATGATTTAATAGGGCTGAGGGTGCACATTCCAAGCTTAAGAGGGAACTTGGTTTGAGTCAGGGGAATTTTGAGGGTTCTTTTGAAAATATACACTCTCTCATCGAGTTACAACACATTGACATAAAGACATCTTTTGATAAGTGTTCGACAGTCGTGCAACATAACTTCAAGTCTTCAGAATTCAAATATTTGAGAGGAGTTGTATCAATTTTTGCATTGGAGAAGGTGTTATCTCAGTCCAAGCTAGCCGCCTCAATTGGTGTTGATGCTTTGGCATGTGGTTGTGTCATACGCCGTACCCATGGTCTACCTTGTGCCCATGAGATTGCAGAATACAAGAGGGATTGTAGGCCAATTCCTCTCGAGTCTCTTGACCCCCATTGGATGAAACTTGATTTACTGCCTCCTAGTTCTATTCAGGATTCCATGGATGTGAATGAGTTTCCGGAGTTGAAGTTGCTTCAGCAGTACTTTCTGGAGGCAAATAAAGACAATAGGTTGATGCTAAGGAAAAGAGTGAGAGATCTTGTAGCACCCTATACAACTACTCTTGTTGAACCAGGAATCAAGTCTAGATTACGAGGTCAATTGAAGGAGAAAATTGATATGTCCAGTCGACGAGACCCATATGCATTTGAATTGAGATCTGCATCTGTGGATAGTCACTCACCTAGCTTTACAGGTGATACAATGGATGTTCCGCAAAATTTTACACATAAGAAAATGGAGCGAACAAAGGAGAAGGTAATAAAGATACCCATTACTAAATTGAAGATGATATAGTTACCCATTTATACATAACAATTTATATTCATACAGGTGTACCGGACGTTGACGGTGAAAGGTATTTCATATATTGATGCGTTCCCAGTTGGATTGAGGCCCTTCATTCAACAAGTCAAGGATGTATGTCATGATGGTCACTGCGGGTTTAGGGCAGTTGCTGATTTAGTGGGATTGGGTGAGAATGGATATTTGCAAGTGCGTAATGACTTGCTTACTGAGTTGTCTTCATATTCTGCGCATTATGGCGAGTTGTATGGCACCACAGACAGAGTTCGCGAGTTAGCACAGATACTATCATTCTTTGATGAGGGTAGAGCGCCATTTGACAGATGGATGACGATGCCTGACATGGGTCATCTTATAGCATCATGTTATAAGGTTGTACTTTTCCACTTGTCAGCTACTCAGTGCCTTACGTTCCTGCCGCTTCGATCAGCACCAGTTCCTTTGCCAACACGTAGACACATTGCCATTGGTTTTATGAATGACTGTCATTGCGTGGAGGTATGATAGCAATAATTTATGATGTGTGTGGTTTTATTGTAAAAAGACATTTTAGATTAATGTAACATATGTTTCTTGTAGGTGTTCTTAAGGCCAGGGCATCCTGTGCCTCCTGTTGCATCTGATTGGATCAGATGTCATACGCCAGCAGCACAAGGATGGGACTCTTTGTATACTAGTTGTATTTCACGCTTCAAATCTCTTGTCAGCTCGGACCAAATCTGACTTGGTCAGGTGTATGTCACAAGTTCAAACTGTTTCAGAACATGCTGAGGATCGTAAGGTTAGATCACATAAATGCACCCGAAAAGAAGGAGAGGTGATGAAGTGGATGTTGCTCCCAAATCCCACCATAAGGAACCCAAATTACCTGCACAAATAATGGCAACCAATATTTGAAATGATATACATACTTAAAGGGAAAGTGATAAACCTAATAGAATGGACAGAGGACGTCTCATACCTCATCAATTATGAAAGCATCCAACTCCTCTCTTATGCTGCAAATCATTCATAGCGGCAGCTTTGACAATATCCAATGATGCACAAGCGGTTTGTCTGAGATATAGTTCATGTTCCAACATGTCCCAAAGAGCAAATAAGCTTACATTCTCACACCTCTAAAAGCTTCAAGTGTCCCGCTGTCCGTCTAATACCATACCTGGTTACATGCCCCAAATGTAAATACATGTAGTTGGGGGACGCAATTCCCCATCTCATCTCACCGAACTCCATAAGCATATGAAACTAGATTATGCACACTCGTGCACCGCTGTTATCAGTGAAGAATGTACATCTCAACATACAACAAATATGCTCTCGTATCCTGATTGTGCACGTATCAGCACAACTGAAAATAATTGAAAATCCTCTAAAACTTTACATTAATTTCCATTGGTCCCTCAATCAGTTGTGATTTGAAATATAAAATCTGCATACGGCAAACTGATTTTTCTACGTTGTACGGTTTTTCCTGTCCTATGTATTTTTAATTCTGTCCTTGTTTTGTAGGGCAGGTTTTTTCCCGTCTGATTTCATTTAAATTCTTTGCAGTTAGCATGGTGCATTCATAGGATTTCTGGTGTGCGTTTGCTGTTATTTTACTTTTGCTCAAGATATTGTTTTGCTTCTGACTATTTATTAGTAGCAGTTATAATTGTGCATCTTTAGAATTTCTGGTGTGTTTGATGTTAATTTTCTTTTGTTCAATAATATTATTCATCATGGTGTTTAATGTTATGCAACTTTTTCCAAACAGGAGGATACTTACCTATGGGAAGACGATGATGACAGGTACCATTTAAGCGTATACCTTAATGCATTTGTCTTAAAAGTTTCATTTTGTGCAGAAGTGATCTACTGCAGGCACTTGCTTGTAATTTGTTTAATAGTTTCATATTTTAGTTATTACCCTTCTAAATTTTGTTCCCTTTGGTCTAGTTCATCTTGATTGTGTAAGAGGTTACCAATAATTGGTAATCTAGCACTGACATTTCTTCGAAGCTGTCATGTTCTTGTGCCCTGACACAATGCTCGACCCTGTACGTGGTCTTTTGTGTATTTTCTCAACACTTCATCGACACTTTTCCAACACTTTCCTGACAAAGTTGAGGCGAAATTATAATATTTTTCTTAAGAAATTGTAAGAGACTTAGAGGATGTTATGCATGTTAATGGGAGTCTTTGGATCCAAAGTTATGGTTGGCTGCTTATGGATCTACACACAAAATTCAAGCCTTAGCTACAAGTTGACTTAGGCAACCTTGTCTCAGTGTTCGGAGATTTATTTGAGTGCTTATTCTCTTATGTTATTGTTATTTTTATGCTAATATTACTATAATACTTAGGGAGCTAAGACTTAAGTGTGTAATTATTTCATTTTTTATTATTGGATTGGATTTATTCTGATAGTGCTTTATGTTGAGTTAGGACTTTGGTTTTACATGCTTTCAATGAAATTTTTGACCATTAACTTTGGAAGAATTAGTTACAAACTAATTATTCATGCATAAAGATGAAACTAAATTTTAAAACCCTAAAACCATATTCACTTACTTTCTGTGTCCATGGTGTTGGGTATCTTAATTTGGTAAAATTCGTAATGAGTGATGTAGTGTTATGTTGCATGTTGGTGTCTACTTCATAGTTTATAATTCTCTTCTTTTTGATGTATATATTTTTTTTAATCATCAGTAGTTCTATAGTTTGCATATGTTGCCTTGTCCATCTCTTTATGTACCTTTCCTCTTTTTTAATAAAATATGTTGTGTTTCCTACAAAATGTAACTAGTTTTACCTTGCTTAACGCTTCAGCAATTTAGACATTAACTGATCTACATGGAAAGGAAGAAATCTTCAAATGAGTGGGTTTTGTGGAAGACTTAATGAATCAGATGAGTGGATCAGTTGCAAGTAGTTTCCACTTCTCTGGTGGGGCTGGTTATCTTGTTAATTTCAGCAAACACGTCTTAGGTTTTGTTTTCCATTTTGTGGCCTATGTGGTTGAAAGGTATAGGTTTATGATGCAGTTTTCTCTCGAGTATATCTTTAATATCAAAATAAAATCTTTCGAAAAAATGCACACCCACTCTCATGTACACATGCATATTTAGAGATCTTATGTAGACTTTGTGCATTCCTTTTTATGATTTATCTGTCGTACTTGAGTTATATTTAACTGCCTGTTGGTGTCAGGTATTCAGTTGAGAAAATTCCGCTCTATGATTCTGCAGAGGATGAGCCTTCCTCGAGGCTCTTCAAGACTGTCAACTCCTCAAGTTCTGAATTTGATGTTGATGGGATGATGATCAATGTCAATGTGGATTCTGGACATCAGTTGATGTCTACTGCTCTTGTTGTGCAATCACTTGATTCTGTTCCAATGGAGGGTGTAGTTATGGGGGTAAAAACAGAAGTGAGTGAGGAGAGGAAACTTTTTTCACAAGAAAATCAACCACCTTTTGCAAGAAAGAATGCAATGATATCTCGTATCCGCAGTAATACTGCATGTCGTAACTATCACATTGGATCAGGATCCATGCCAAACAAAAGATCAAAGCAATACTCTAATGGAAAGGTGAAACATGGTGCACAAAATCAAGTTGACGCCAAGTCTTTTGCTTCGCTTTTAGCATCAAGGGAAGCACAAGAAGAAATTTTAAAATATGAGGTATTTATCTTTTCATTTTTTTATTAATCTGTTCTATATATAGAAGTGTATGTCTTATAACATTCAGCAGACCAAAATGCCATATTATTAATAATTATCAGCTCATCTATATAATCATCTAAGCTTAGTTGGTATACATACGTTTTATTTTCAGTTTAAAATTACTTATAAAATCTAATGACCAATAAAATACCCCAGCAGTTAAAAGTAGCCATAATATAGTTTATACCTAATATATCAAGCAACCATACCTTATCTCATGTGATGTTAGCCAAAACAAAAAAAACCAAGATTGATAGCGTATGATAGTAAAAGAGCATGTGATTTTTGGTGTGACCATCTGAGGTAGTTCTTTCCATTATTTCACAAACCTTGTATTAAAAAGATATTATGTTAAGGATATTATGTTAAGGTAGTAAAATACTGTATAATTAGAAAAGAGAGATCTGGAGGTTCCCAATAGATAAATTAGAAAAATTCCGGCAGCACACCGCCCTTTGGCATCACACTGAACGTGCCTTGAAATCTCTCCAAGCCAACCTGTGCTTTCACACATCAGCGGGAATATAATTTACTTAATGGAATATCATTTATTTATTTTGTATAATTTTTAAATCTTCAATCTCAATTTCATGTACATAAAAGTTGTGTATAACAACATTTGTGCCTGAAGTATTTTCCTATGTCATTGTACACTATTAGTACTGTTTAATATTTCAACTTAAATGATTTTATTATATGCTATTAGCGCCTGGCACATGATTTTATTGTTACTATTATTATCAAATTGTTCACGTTGAAAATTTTATTCAGTGTATGAAAAATGATGCTGCCACTCATCTTGAATCTTTATACAATGAGATACGGCCTGCCATTGAAGAACATGAAAGGGACAGCCAAGACAGCGTGGCTACCAGTGTAGCTGAGAAGTGGATTGAAGCCTGCTGCTTGAAACTGAAGGCAGAATTCGACCTTTATTCTTCCATTGTTAAAAGCATTGCCTGCACTCCACGAAGGGGCCAAGCTGAACATTATGATGGCAACAATGAGAATGAAATCAAGTACCTGCAGAACTGATCTTTGTTCTCAGCTCGTTCATTGGTTTGGAACAGATACATTTGGATAAAGCCACATCAGATTGAATTGTAACTGTTCAGTCTATTTTAGAATTATCAGATTTACACCATGGTTCTGGGATTACTGTTCCATGTTTAGTATTGTGATATACTTCTAGATATCTTTCTTTAAAAAGAAAATTATTCGGGTTTCTTGGTATGTTTGGACTACATAATGCTTTTACTAAGAAATGAAAAAAAGGGTTACTATACGAACACGATATTTTTTTTAATTGCCTTTTCACAATGTGAAATTGTGCCTTTTCTTTTGGGTTAACTATCAATCTACCTCATGAACTTGGACGCTACTTTCAATTTGCACTCTAACCTTTTTTTCTGGAAAATTAAGGATACAAATTATTTTTTATCGACAATTTTCCCCAACCGTCTAAATCAACTTTTTGACATCCAATAGTCTGTCACATTGTCATTGTTCAAGGGGTAATTTCGTCTCTCCACCTTAATAACTCCATTCAGCCCCTTTTCCAATCACACAAGTCGTCGATTTAAAAAGAAATAAGAAAAACAAAAGTCACAAAAGGGTCAATCCGCATGACTATTACTGAAGTAAGGTTTGTTTTGGGGAAGAGAAAATTCGACGATTCAGCACTGAATAGATAATTTGAAGACTGAGGGTTTTTAATCGGTGAGATTTTTGAATCATTGTGGTCCAATGGTGTCGGTAGAATAGTGTTTCTTATCTGCCGTTTGTAAAGTAGTTTGGCTGAGATTCTTCATTTTTGGTTTGGGTGATATTCCTTTATGAAAAGAAAATAAATTTGTGGTCCCATTAGCATGTGATTTGTCTGTGCTTGATCTGTAACTTTTGGTTTTGTTTGATATGAGCAAGTTTTTGTTATGTCAAATGTAAATGTGTTGTTATGGCTGTAAATATAAGTTGTTGGTGACATTAAGTGTTGTTTATATATATATTTTATTTCTAGCTAATCCATGTAACTTCACCATGGAGATTCACCATGGAGGGAATTTTAAAAGGGTAGTATACTAGTGATTTACCCCATGTACTTGTACCTAACTTTCGATTTTCCCCATATCCTTTTTTTTGGCAGAAAACTAAGGATATGAACTCTTTTTTTCACCAATTTCCCCCTACTGCCTAAATCCTCAACATTTCATCCAATTTTCAGTTCAATTATTTTAAAAATTTATTTTTTTGGAAAAAAATTGAAGAAAGAGTACCATCCTCCACCCCTACAAACCTTTCCCCCCCTCCTCCGGGTTTTTTTGCTCCTCCCATTCCCCCATGACCATCACCCTCCACTCCCAAACCAATCCCCCAACCCACAGACCCTTCCCCTCACCTCCTAATTTCTGTTTTCTTAGAGCATCTCCACCCACAAGGGCAAAGTCTAGGGCAAGGGCAAGCAAGGGCTGTTACTATTCACGTGAATAGTGTCAGCCTTTGCATTTGTGGTTCCACCCACAAGGGCAAAGTCTAGGGCAAGTCTAAGGCAATTACTATTCATTGTACTTTATTTTCTATTTTTTTATAGTTTAAACCATTAATTTTGATAATCTTTTGTAATTAAATTTTCGGATAAGATTTTCACCCTCTAAAATTGTGCCACGTCTGATGTAGAACAAATGTCAGATTTTATCGCTTGAGCTAGAAAAAGGACGTAGTGGGAATTTGCAGATTTGTCGTCCGAGCTCCGATTAGGACGCAAAATACCATTTCGGAAAGGGAACGACGCCACGAGTCAAACCCACAGCTTTGCTGTGACGTATGATGGATTTTGGCATTTTGAGGTCGTTTGGCCTTCCAAAACGGCATTTAAAGTTTCGTAGTTAATTTTCAGTATTTTAGATTTTAATAAAAATTATTCAAAGAAAATTCCTTTTAAAATTGTGCCACGTGTCAAATGTTAGATAACATTTTCAGATATTTTTAAAAAATTTTAATCTCAGATTTTAGATAAGATTTTCACCCTCTACAATTGTGCTTGTACCATCTATTAAAAATAAATAATTGGAAGTGCAAGAAACAAAAATTATTATGCAAGAAAATATAAACTATTTTGAAATGCAAAAATAAAATTGATTATGCAAGAAAATATAGACAAATTAAAGGTACACCAAGAAAAAAAAAATTATGCAAGAAAAACAAATAGAATATGCAATAAAAAAAAAAGTGACATTGAATTGATTAAAATGGCAATTATAAATATTTTACCTCATCGGTCAAATTTTGACCGCTTTGAATGTTCGCCTTTGCTTTTGTCAAGGCATTTCTCCATTTCCCTAACTCTTTATTAAGAAGTTTCCATCTACTAGATAACGCCATTTCGGTCCGAATAGAACCCGATCTTTGACAAAATTCTCCATGAATTTTGCTCCACATGTGATGAAACTTCATCTCATTACCCGTGATAGGGTCATGACTAATGTTCACCCAAGATTGACACAACGCAATATCTTCATTCGTTGACCACGAGCCTCCGACTTCAATAGAAGATGCCATTTGTTTTTTTTTTATACAAATGGAAAGTAGTAGAAAGAGAGTAAAAAATATTGGAAGGAGAAGAGTTTGTATGGAGAATTGGTGTGGAAGTGAAAAATGTGAGTGGAGATGAACAAAAAAATTGGAAGGAGAAAAGTTTGTATGAAGAATTGGTGTGGAAAGTGAATAATGTGAGTAAAGAGTAAAAAATATGGGATGGAGAAGAAATTGTATGAAGATTTTAGTGTGGAAAGTAAATAAAATGGTTAGGTATTTATAGAGAAAAAATACATAATTTTTGGATATTTTTTTAAAAAAATTTCAGATTTATTTCGATTTTTTTTGCAATTTTTTTAGCCAAAAAAACGAGGACCGTCGGATTTCTGGAAAAATCCATCGGAGAGTCCCGTCGCGCCACGTGGCACCCGCCCGTTGGGCTGTCGATGGTGACGTCGGCGTCACGCTGGTCAGCCATCGCGTTAGCCAACGATGACGTCACCAACTCGGGCTTCGGCCCGGCAAGACTTGCCCTTGGGCTTCCTCGGGCTCGTGGGACCCGCCACCAAAGGCTACGGGCCTGCTGGAGCAAACTCGGGCTGCGTCGGGCAGCCTTTCCCGGGCCAAGTGAGGCGCTGGACTTGCTCTTAACCCCCCAGGCCAAGCCCTCCTTGGGTTTTCTTTTCCACCCATTCCCTATGTGACCATCACCCTCCACCCTCAGACCAATCCTCCATCCCCAGATCAATCCCCACCCCATAGATCCCTCCCCTCATCCCTATTCTTTTTATCCTTGCCTCTAAACCCAGACCCATCCCTCCCTTGCGCTCAAAGTGGCTGTTCCAGGAATTCACCCTCTCCACACTCACATCATCGAAGGAGGCTCTGCAAAACCATTGACCAAGAAGATTCCAGTGCTTAACGAGAAGTATGTGATGCCAGCAGAAATGGCTTCAGAGGTGCTTTACCGAAGAATCCCACCTCAGGAAATTGCAGATCGGAGCAACATTTGGAGCTTTTGGGTAGCTACAACCTCTGCGGCAAATTACCGCAGAGAGAGAGAGAGAGAGAGAGAGAGAGAGAGAGAGAGTTTATTTCAATTTTCTGTTTTTTATTTTAGGAGTTTTTCGCATCAATGGTCCCTCAACTATACCCGTTTTTACATTTGGGTCATTGAACTCAATTATTAGTTGTAGAGGTCACTCAACTATGTGTGTAGTTGCACCAGTAGTCCTTCCATTAAGTCTGGCTAACGTGGTGTCAATTTCGTGGGCAAATTCGAGAGAGAGAGAGAGAGAGAGAGAGAGAGAGAGAGAGAGAGTTTATTTTAAATTTCTGTTTTTTATTTTATGGGTTTTTCGCATCAATGGTCCCTCAACTATACCCGTTTTTGCATTTAGGTCACTGAACTCAATTATTAGTTGTAGAGATCACTCAACTATGTGTGTCGTTGCACCAGTAGTCCTTCCGTCAAGTCTAGCTAATGTGGTGTTAATTTCATGGGCAAATTCGTCTTTTGAAGTCTGGCATGTCCAACCTCCCATCTATAGCAATTTTCCTCCGAAAAATGTCAAATCTGGCGCCAAATAAATCCCCAATTCCCATTTATATTTGAAGAAAGCCACATAAAAATAGTAGATGTGCTGAAATTTTGGAAATTGGAAGGAAATCTGGGAAGCCACATAAAAACAGTAGATGCGCAAAAATGTCACAGATTTCTTCTTTATCAACAAATCCGAGCCCTAGTGCGATGAAGCTATGCAGGTGTGGTGGATATATCAAAACTTAGACTTCATGGACTGATTTAAATCCTGGGAGAAGATTTGAGGCTTGTGAGATGAGTCGAGTAAGTTAATCTGTGAAATTTTATTTTATTGCTTGATGGGTTTAGCTTTGATGTTATGAAACGTACTTTGCAAAGAAATAGAGGAAATGAGCATCATTGGGAGTGGCTGGACGCATCGACCTGTGCAAAAGGAAAAGAACTAATTCCTGGGTTGCTGAGAAGAATGAGAGCAATGGAAGAGGACCTAAAGTTAATAGAAGAACAGAAGAAAGAAGTGGAAGATAAGCTGAAAATGGTGGAGAGAGAAAAGAAGGAATTGGAGTACGAAGTTGGAGAACTATGCAAGCAGAAAAGACTGTTGGAAAAGAAAAGAACAGGCCAACGACCAAGAGAGAATCAGATTTGGGGGGTTTCATTTCTGTCTTTGGTTCTTGGGTTTTTGGTGATTATAATGATACTCTGTGTCTTGAGCAATTAGTTGACATTTTCTTGTGGAAACTATCAAAAGCTTATGATCAATTAGGTCGAAATATAACCTATATGTAGTTCATTTTGCAATGAAATTTGAGTTCGAGTTTGGTGGACATATTGGTGTTAGTGTATTGAAATTTTGCAATGAAATGTGATGATGCTCTGTACTAGTTCCAAAATGTACCAAATCAACAGTTATAACATCTAGTTCCAAAATGTACCAAATCAGCATATAACATCCAGTTACAACTTCCAAAATGTACCAAATTAGGTTCCAAGTGAAACTGAAGCATAATATACCAAATATACCAAATCAGGTTCCAAGTTACAGCTTCCAAAATGTACCAAAATGTACCAGTTCAAGTTCCAAAATGTACCAAATACAAAACAATGACATCCAGCCCAGAGATACATCTAACAAACCATTCATAAAACACATCTAACTACTTCAAAAAAGACATCCAACAGACATCCTCTTAGTTAGCCTTCAAAACATCCATGGTTTAAGCTTCATGGCAAAACACTTGAATCTCTTGGCAGGAGACTTGGGTGGTTGTGATGATGATAATATAGCTCCAGTGTAAAAGAGTGGCTGTGATGATGATGGGAGTGGTTGTGATGATGAGAAATTGTTTGGCATTTATGTTGTCCCATTTCCAACCTAAAATCAATGGAACCATATTAACTAAAGTAAATTAACCAACCAAAGTAGCATGACAGAGTTGTCACTTACATTTCCTCTTCCAGTTGGCATTTCTCCTCTCCTATTTCCTCTCCCTCTTCCTGTAGTAGTTCCTCTACCTCTCCCTCTGCCTCTAATTGGGTTGGGCTGATTAGGGTGGGCTTAAAAAACAAAAATAAACATGATATAAACTAAATAATAACAACAACAAAAGGGTCATATCAACTGGTTGGGCCTAAAGACCAAAAAAAAATTAAACTAAATAAATTTTAACCCAAATACCTGAGCTGCCCCTTGGACTATAGAAGAGGCAGCTGATCCTTGGTTGGGCTAATTAGGAACGGCCTACAATAACAAAACAAAAAAAAAAAAAAAAACCAATTAAAGTTGTCAACAACAAAAGTAAATTAAACTACAGAAAATATACCCAAAATACATGTGATGTCCTTTGGTTGGCATGTCGTGTCTTATTATGTCCCTCTTGGCCACAAATTGAGTATCTTATCTTGACATAAATCCTTCTCAACCTAGTAGGTGGTGGATTGTAAAATAGAGGCAAAGGGTTTGGAGGAACTGAAGCAGGTACTTCAACATCAGCTGGTCCTTTGTTCCTTGATTTCCTAAGTCTTCCAGGCTGCTTCTTATATGGAGGAGGTTTAATTGGAGGCCAATTAGTTCTCTGCCACTGGTCCATGGATAGTATTTGGTGTACCATAGGTTCATATGAACTCAGGTAGGCTTCTTTCTTATAGCAGTCATGTGCAAAGTCAAAGACATTTGCCTCCTTTTGAAAGATACAAGAAATAGCATGAGAACATGGGATCCCACACAAATCTCATCTTCTACAAGAGCAAGTCTTGGCTTTTAGATCCACCACATACTCTCCCCCATACATATGGCTCACTTGGTATTTGCTCTCACCTGCTAATCTAGGAATGCATTGACTAGCTCCCAACTTATTCTTCTCAATAATCTTGACAATCCTAGGCCCAACTGGATGTCTCCAAACCATACCAGCAATCCTTCTATTAGCCATCCTTAACATGATATAAACTCTAATCCTTTCTAGACATGTTAAGATAGACTTGTCTCTTGAATCTAAAATGCAAGAGTTAAAGGATTTATAGAGGTTGTTCAACAACAGATCACACTTAGAATGTGGCTCAGAATGAGATATACTCCAATTTTTGGCTGGTCTTTTCTTAAGCCACTTCCATGCCTCTTCATCTTGCTCTTTCATCTTGTCCATTTCTACTTCATACCAGGGAATGGTAGTTGCTCTTGCCGCAGCCCAGAGAATGTTTTTCAGTGCAAGGCCAGCATGATCTGTCTTGAAGTTGTTGTAGAGATGCTTAACACACATTCTGTGCTCAGCTGTTGGAAGCAATGTCTCAATTGCAGGTATTAGACCTTTTTGCTTATCACTCATAAACACCCAAGCTTTCTCATTCTCAATTTGTAAGTCTTCAATCAAAAGTTAAAGAACCAAATCCAAGTACTTTTTGATTCCACCTCTACAACAACATAAGCAACTGGGTACAGTCCATTATTCCTATCAACACCAACGGCTGTTAAAACTTGCCCTGTGTAAGGTCCCTTTAAATGGCAACCATCTATACCAATTAGAGGTCTACATCCTGCCAAAAATCCCCTCTTACAAGCTTCCAAACACACATAAATTCTTTCAAACACAGGTTTATTACCCTTCATCTTATTCTTTATAATCACAGTGCTGCCCTTGTTAGCATTCTTCAATTCTTCTGCATAGTCCCATAGCCTTGCATATTACTCCACATAGCTGCCTTCAATTGACAAGACCCGCCCTGAAATTCCTCGAAATTTGGGACGAACCCCGCCTAATTACCGACATCAACCCGATGCCGGGCCCACTTACTAAAGACTGAGACTTTCTACCAAAAATTTGGCAAAGTCTCCCCTGTAAATTGAACATTTCCAAACTTCAACCTGTTCAAAATTCTACAGATTAAATACAACCAACTGGCAGCATGCTTTATAAGTAATAAAATAATTTACAAACAAGGCCTCGAGGCCTCACAAAATTTAAACCCTCAGTGAGCGTCTGAGCATATCTATGGAATTCAAAATACAACCAAGTACCGCTGAAAAGAAAAAGTACCAAGAGTCTCTACGAAGACTCGAATTCCAAGATGCACCCGGTCCGGCTCAATGCAGAGCTTAGTCGCCACTCTTGGTGGGGTGCAAAGCAGAAAGTTATGAGTGGACAGAAATCAAGTTCAGTTCAAGTGAAATCAAAGTAGTATAACCCCCACATTTATTAAAACATGCAATGAAACCATAAGCATAACAAAACCATCATAAGCAGTATATGAACATATACTAACACATATATACCGGATCTCAAATCCGTAATCTGTGAATAATACTTCACGAAGCCCACCACTCAACTTAAGAGTTCTGAGAGGTTAGACTCTCATAAACGTTCTCAAAGGTACGACCGGCGAGGAAGTATCCTTACCGAGAAATAGAACAAAAGAACATTCATATATATATATATATATAATTATATACATACTAATTATATGATGTAACAGAATAATAATAATAATACTAATAATAATAGTATATAGATATAACCAATATTTGATTGTACCGGGGAAACAATCCAACCGGGGGACTGTTTGACTAGTCCACATGGCAGAGACATTCCTCAATTCACCATGTGTCTAGGGCGAGTCGTCCAACTGGGACTAACTCTCGGCCCGCGTACAGCCGACACGGTCAAAGCTTGCGCTGAAATACCATCCTACGCGCACAGACTACCCCAAATCCAGAGTCCACAGCAACATCCCCTCAAGGATGTTCTGAGTTCTAACAATTTCAAAAGTATTCAATATCCGTAACCAAATTCAGATCAGGGGAGGTACATAAATTAGTGCTTAACGCACTCCAATTAACAGATCAGACATTACCTTTCCATAGCTCATATTAACCACCACGTACCCCATGCATAGACGCATGTAAATATAGCTTCTCAAAAGTCAAATATCATAATAAGTTTTATGAAAACCTCGAATTTCCATTCGAGCGTATATAAATCATCGATAAACATAATAAAACTATATGCCATATTTCCATGAATGAAATCATACTGAGTTTCAAAAGAAAAGTCCAGTCACAAGTAGTCCCACACAACTTGACCCTTAGATGGTCCCTTTATTGCATTATCTTTGGGTGAGTACGATTGAATACGAAAATACGATGAACATCAAACGCTTCAAAACAAAACTCTAAAATAAAACCCTAGTTTCCCAGGAGTTCCTATAGGTTTTACGAGGTCTAGGATACACGTCCTGTAAGTTTGGTCCGAAACGGACGGTTAGATCGCTCACGATCGCACGATTGGACGATTCTGAAACCCTCACCCTAGGGTTGGCATTTATGGAGTATCCGGGAGTCCGTTTTACGATCCGTCGAATCCTACACGATCCTAAGGGTATCTAAAGGAACATACTTCAATTTGAAAACGATCCAACGGTCGGAACATATCGAACCCGAATAACGCACAATATGCGATAATTCGTTCGATAGTCAAACGACCTCGGAATCGAGATCCACGAAATCCTACGCGCTCGTGACAACCTAAGGATCACACTGGAACGATTTACAGCTCCACCACACTTGTCCACGCGCCACCACACGCGCTGGCAAAGAAGCGGGTGTGCGAGAAATTCAGCGACGGAAAATCTCTAAATCACAAGTCACCCTCCCGGCTACAGGTCCTACTCAACTAGGGAAGCATTTCATTCAACTAATGGAAAGGTCAATTCTGCCGGGAATTGGCCGGAATTTCGAATTGAAAACCGGCCAAACCTAGGTTTCAAATTCACTTCCCCAAACTTAAAATCGATCCAATCCTACTCAAAGACCAGCTAGAACAGATAAAAAGAGGAAGAAACCTCACCTCAATCACGAAATGGACAAGCTGGAGTGGCGGCGCAACGATCGGAGAAATCCCGTTTGAACCGGCGCAACCGCCGTCGATTTTTGAGTTTTCCGCGGGAAAACCGGTAGGTCTTGACCGAAGTCGAGACGGCCAACGGAACCGGTGCGAGGGGGGTGGCGAATGTGGTGGTGGCGTGGATATTTCGCTCGGGTGAAGCAGTGAGAGAGAGAGTTCGCGGGAGAGAGAACGCATACGGGAGAGAGAGAGAGAATGAACGAAAATGAAGAATTTGATTTTTTTTTTACAAATACCCTTTTCGAATTATTTACGATTTTGCCACTGAAAGAAATTTCATCGCCAAAATCTCGTTATAACTCCGATTCAAGCCGACCGCCTGTCAATGAATTCATCTCAGAACCACCTACGCAACCAAACCACTTCCCAAAATCCTTCCGGACAAAAAAATGACCGAAATACCCTACCCCAAGGGTAGTTTCGTAATTTCACAATTAATTTAATTTTAATTGTTTGACTTCTCCACAAGTAGCCTCTTCAACAGTTTGACTTCTCCACAACACTTTCACTACAGGAATGGATCTGGAGCGCAACCTTTGTTCCTTCCTATCCAAGATCTGCAGGTTGCTTCTCGTACGTCAACTCTTCACTCAACTCTACAGGTTGATGCTCCAGAACATGAGAAGGATCAGGCATGTACTTCCTTAACATGGATACATGAAATACATCATGAATCCGAGATAGTTCTGTAGGTAAGGCAAGTCTATAGGCAACTGGTCCAATACGTTCGGTGATCTCATAAGGTCCAATATAACGAGGGCTTAACTTCCCGCGTTTACCGAACCTCATCACACCCTTCCAAGGAGATAGCTTCAAGAACACCCAATCTCCAACTGTAAACTCAAGATCCTTGGATCGGTTATCCGCATAACTCTTCTGTCGGTCTTGTGCGGTTTTGAACTTTTCTCTAATCATTTTCACCTTCTCAGTTGTGGCTCGAATACTATCTACCTTTTCCAACTTCCTTTCACCCCCTTCATTCCAACAAACAGGAGTTCTACATATTTTCCCATACAGAGCTTCATACGGAGCCATCTCAATACTCGAATGATAACTATTGTTATAAGCAAACTCCACCAATGCAAGGTGAGTATCCCAACTGTCTTTCAGTTGTAAAATACAAGACCTCAAGATGTCTTCCAAGGTCTGAATGGTTCTTTCCGATTGTCCATCAGTCTGTGGGTGGAAAGCAGTACTAAAATGTAACTTAGTACCCATAGCCTCATTTAAACACTTCCAGAAATGAGATGTGAACCTTGCATCCCTGTCCGATACAATAGACACAGGAGCTCCGTGCAACCTCACAATCTCATCCACAAAGAGTTTTGCTAGCCTTGACAAGCAATAGGTTTCTTTTATAGGTAGAAAATGGGCCGATTTGGTGAGTCTGTCAACTATCACCCAAATTCCGTCATGCCCTTTAAAAGTACATGGAAGTTTGAAAACGAAGTCCATTGTGATAAACTCCCACTTCCATTCAGGGATCGGCAGTGGTTGCATGAGTCCGGACGGTTTCTGTCTTTCCGCTTTCACTTGTTGACAAATCAGACACTTGCTCACATACTTAGCAATATCTCCCTTCATATGCGGCCACGAGTAGTACTCACGTAGAGTCCGATACATCTTAGTACTACCCGGATGCATAGAGTAAGTAGAACAATGAGCTTCTTCCATGATTTTTCGTCTCAAGTCTTCATCGTTCTTGGGTACACAAAGACGAGTTCCAGCCACCAAAGCTCCATCCTTCCTTATTGCATAATCCGTCCGTGTACCATTTTCTACTTCCGACCTTATCACACAAAGATTAGGATCTCCCAATTGTGCTGCAATCACCCTGCTCAACCAGAATAGGCCTCACCTGCACACTAGAAAGCATTCCTCCCCGAGGAGTCATTTCCAAATCCACACCATCCTTCCGCAGTTCTACCAATAACGGAAGATAGGCCATTCTAAGATGAGCTAAACTTCCACCAACATTCCTACTTAGTGCATCAGCTACCACATTAGCTCGACCGGGATGATACTCAATCGTACAGTTATAATCTTTAATCAATTCCAGCCAACGCCGCTGTCTCATATTCAACTCCCTCTGAGTGAAAAAGTACTTGAGGCTCTTGTGATCAGTGAAAATCTGACACATCTCACCATACAAGTAATGCCGCCAGATTTTAAGAGCGAACACCACTGCGGCAAGTTCCAAGTCATGGACAGGATAATTCTGCTCGTGCTTCTTAAGTTGCCTTGAAGCATAAGCAATTACCCAATCATATTGCATCAGAACACATCCCAAGCCGTGTAAAGATGCGTCACTATAGATCACAAAGTGCCCCGAGTTATCCGGAAGAGCCGAGCAGGTGCAGTGGTTAACCGCTTCTTCAGCCTCGAAAACTCTGCTCGCACTCCTCCGTCCACTCAAACTTATCATCCTTCCTCGTTAACCGAGTAAGAGGTGTTACAAATTGACGATAGTAGCCCGCTAACTTGAAACTTCGTATCTCTGTTACACTTGTGGGTTGCATCCAATTCACAACTGCTTCTACTTTGCGAGGGTCCACATAGATTCCTTCTGCTGATATAACATGTCCAAGGAATTCCACTCTATCCAACCAAAACTGACACTTACTAAACTTGGCATAAAGCTTCTTCCTTCTTAAAGTCTTCAATACTAATCGCTGATGTTTCTTATGACCCTCCAAAGTTCGAGAATAAACCAGAATGTCGTCTATGAATACAATCACAAAGTGATTCAAATAAGGTCGGAATACTCTGTTCATGAAATCCATAAACGCTGCTGGTGCATTTGTCAATCCGAAAGGCGTCACCAAGAACTCGTAATGGCCATAACGAGTCCTAAATGCTGTCTTGGGAATATCATCTTCCCGAACTCTGAGTTGATGATATCACGATTGGACGATTACCCTAGGGTTGGCATTTTCGGAGTATCCGGGCGTCCGTTTTATGATCCGTCGAATCCTACACGATCCTAAGGGTATCTAAAGGAACATACTTCAATTTGAAAACAATCCAACGGTCGGAACATATCGAACCCGAATAACGCACAATATGCGATAATTCGTTCGATAGTCAAACGACCTCGGAATCGAGATCCACGAAATCCTACGCGCTCGTGACAACCTAAGGATCACACTGGAACGATTTACAGCTCCACCACACTTGTCCACGCGCCACCACACGCGCCAGTAGCAAGCGGGTGTGCAGAGAAATTCCGGCGACGGAAAATCTCCAAATCACAAGTCACCCTCCCGGCTACAGGTCCTACTCAACTAGGGAAGCATTTCATTCAACTACAAGAAAGGTCAATTCTGCCGGGAATTGGCCGGAATTTCGAATTGAAAACCGGCCAAACCTAGGTTTCGAAATTCACTTCCTCAAACTTAAAATCGATCCAATCCTACTCAAAGGCCAGCTAGAACAGATAAAAAGAGGAAGAAACCTCACCTCAATCACCAGAAATGGACGGCTGGAGTGGCGGCGCAACGATCGGAGAAATCCTGATTCGAACCGGGTGCAACCGCCGTCGATTTTGAGTTTTCCGCGGGAAAACCGGTAGGTCTTGACCGGGACGTCGAGAGGAAGCCAAAGGAAGTGCCGAGGGAAATTTGGGGTGGCGGATGTGGTGGTGGCGTGGATATTTCTGCTCGGGTGAACAGTGACGAGAAAGAGAGTTCGGGAGAGAGAGAGAGAGAGAGAATGAACTGAAAATGAAGAATTTGATTTTTTTTTTATAAATACCCTTTTCGAATTATTTACGATTTTGCCACCGAAAGAAATTTCATCGCCAAAATCTCGTTATAACTCCGATTCAAGCCGACCGCCTGTCCACGAATTCATCTCAGAACCACCTACGCAACCAAACCACTTGTGGTCCCAAAATCCTTCCGGACAAGAAAATGACCGAAATACCGTACTCCAAGGGTAGTTTCGTAATTTCACAATTAATTTAATTTTAACCTTTTGAATTGGACAATTAAATAGAGTCGGGGTGTTACATCAATGATCACCTTGGACAAGTTCTTTGCTCTATAAATCTGATGTTTTGAAACATTCATATGGTACTTTTCTAAAACCTCAGCCTTGAATGCCCCTACATCCCAGTCAGGATTTTTCCTAATCTTGTTAGCAAACCTTTTGGACAGCCACCTTGAATTAGTATATTTCAATTTGTCCACTCTAGTACACTGATGCTCTAAAGACAGAGTTTTTATGGCAAATGTCTGCTCATCTCTGTCTATCTTGGAAACCCAGAGAATAAAAGGGCATTTCGTGTGACCTGCACACTTTGCTTGAATACTTTTATTATCATTCTTCACAAATTTAATATTCCTCCCTTGCACAATTGCATACTCCCTAATAGCTTCCTTGAGTTCATCCTTATCGGCAAATTGCATTCCAATTCTAAACTCTGGATTTCTCAAATCAGTTTCTTTGCTAAACTGTTTAAAATTTGTCTTCTTCCATTTCCTCTTGCTTGTCTTTTTTTTACCTTCTTCCTCATCACCAGAGCTATCATCATCAGAAGGAAGTCGATCAGTATCTTGATCATCATCTGATATCTCCCCTGTAGCTTTATTAAAAGGCATTTCATTTATCTCTTCAAAACATTGTGCATATTCATCATTTGGTGCATCGTTCCTTGGTTGTGCTCTTGATGCAGCCTCTTTATTACCATTTTCTTCTTCTTTACTTATTTCATAATCATTGTCAATAATAACATCCTCCTATTCCTCCTCTTCCTCCTCTTCCTCTTCATATTCATCGTTCCTTGGTTGTGCTCTTGATGCAGCCTCTTTATTACCATTTTCTTCTTCTTCACTTATTTCATAATCACTGTCAACAATAACATCCTCCTCTTCCTCCTCTTCCTCTTCATATTCATCTTCATTGCCAACATCTTCATTGTGCTGTTGTTTCCCTTTATCTTCACTCTCTAGCTCGTTGTTATGAATAGGATCATGGTAATACAACACCAATACCTGATCTGATGAAATGCTCCCAACCAACCCTGGAATACAACTATTATTTACAACCTCATTCACAATATGCTGACCACTTTTTGCAAGCCCCTTATAGTAAACTTTTAAGCTTGTAACCCTTTGTGTTATATCAACTTTGTATCCAAGATCTATCCCAATTTTCTTTAAATCCAATAATGACAGATAGTCATGAATACAGTTGTCAACATAGCATACTTTGCCTCCCTTATACACGCCATTCTCCAACATACCAAAGTGGTGGAGTTCAAGAGTACACAGCTCTTCTTTATCTACCACATTATATAAAGGTATACTTACAAACAATTTCAATGACAATAAGGAGAAAGTAAACAAGGAAGACAAAGTAAGTGCAGGCATGTGCAAGTGTGAAATCACTTCCATGACAAATCGACAGAAATGGGACCATAAACAATAATAAAGACTCCAACTACATTTTTTCCCACCTTAAAGCCAAAACTTCATTGTCAACAACAGGACCACACATTTGCAAACATAATAAATTGCAATATAAAATGCAGAATGAATATTTAGCTTATAGTAACTTACCATACTTGAGGGGTTCTCCAGACAACCGAAAAATTATCTCCATTTGAAGAAGCCTCCACACACTGTAGACCCGACACTTTTCTCTGTGATTTTCACGAAACTGAAATCCTATATCTGTACTTTATCGTTTTTAACTCAAAATACTTCGATACTTCGTCCATTAACGCATAATACTGAGATAATGTTCCAAAATCCCCCAAAATCGAAGTCCAATGCCTCTCAATTTGAAAACCCTAGATGCGATTTCCCTTTTGCACATGTCATTTTGCAATCGTTCTCTTCAAAGCCAAAAGATTCGTTTTAATTAACTGAAAAGTTAGATTTGCCCCTAACGAATCTATGAGATTCTCACATATGCTTGCCATGTCATCATTTGAAACGGAAAAAGCTAATGGACTTGACGGAAGGACTACTGGTGCAACGACACACATAGTTGAGTGACCTCTGCAACTAATAATTGAGTTCAGCGACCCAAATGCAAAAACGGGTATAATTGAGGGACCATTGCTGCGAAAAACCCTTTATTTTATTATTCATTTTTCATTTATTGTTAACGTACAAAATGACCACTTTACCCTCATATTTAATGGCAAATTGGATGAAATGTTGCAGATTTAGACAGTATGGGGGAAATTGGAGGAAAAAAAAAGTTCATATCCTTAATTTTCTTATTAAAAAAAAAAAAAGGTATGGAGCAAATCGAAAGTTAGGTACAAGTTCAGGAGGTAAATCACCAGTATACCCATTTTAAAAAGGGGAAATATTTGGGTGGTAGGGTACAATGGATAGATGACTGTATTGGGGATCATTTTTCAATGTTGAACATGTATGACATTGCTACATCACTCAGACACAACCAGTTAAAAACGTGTTTTCACTATAAGAGCACAACAAAGGCTTTTCTTCCAATAGAAACAGATGGCCATGAACTTGAGTTTGTGCACAAATTCCTTCATCTAGGGTTTAGAATTTGTACCTCTCACATAAGCCAGAACCCCCCCTATTAGAGAGTTAAGCATTTGCATCTACATCTACATTTCACTTTGATGGTTCGTTTTACCCAAATTTACCCAAATTTACACCAAGTTGATGTAGAAGCTGATGTGAATACTTCATATTATGGTCAGTGGGGTGATGGTTGGGATAATTTGTGGAGTTATTAGGGTGGAGAGACGAAACTACCCTTGAACAGTGACAATTTGACAAACTATTGGATGTCAAAGAGTTGATTTAGACAGTAGGGAGGAATTGGCGATAAAAAATAATTTGTATCCTTAATTTTCCAAAAAAGAAAGGCCATGGTGCAAATTGAAAGTAGCGTACAAGTTCATGAGGTAGATTGACAATTAATCCTTTTCTTTTGCGAATGATGTGGAGGCTTATGAAAACGGGGAAGAGGCTTTTCTATATTTATGTATTGGAAGGTATGCTTGATTGCTTAGAAAGCATTCCAAGTACCCGAAAAAAGAATGCTCTTCTCATGAATTCTTCGTTTTCCTTCTGATTTAACCCTTGCTAATAGAGTGAATTGCTGCCTATGTTATTACTATACGGTGTACAGTTTGTGGATAAAAAATGTATCATAGCATACTTAGCAATCCAACCTTTTGAACCTTCCAATTTTGATGAGGCCTACTCCACCTCACCAAGGCGACAAATGATCGGAGAGAACAACATGATCCAGAAATTGCTGATAATGGGTCGGAGAGAACGAAATTATCCAGATATCAGGTGGGCAACTTCTAATACAATAGGATGGGAGGGCCAGCATACATAACAGAGAGCATCCAAGCTTGTTTCCCAGGCAATGAGATACAAACATTGATCACTTGGTCAACTGTCCTAACCCATCAATCTTTAATCCATCTTCATTTCAAAGAGGCCAAAGTCAAAAACTTAGTTGTAACGGGTTTTAATACCCGTTTTCCTTACACGATTGATCACGTGATGAAAGATGCATAGATGAAAGATGCAGGGAGAAAAGAGTATGAAACCCATCACATGCAAGTTTTTCTCCTTAAATAATACTTCAATTTGGTATTTCTCAAAATTTCTCAGGCTCCAACCTCCAAGGCTAGCCATATATCATCCCCCTCGAAAGTCCGAAGAGTCGGTATATCATGCGGTTTCTTTCTTGGGGTTGTCTTGTCTGATTTGCTGACTGATGTGGCATGTGGACCCTACTCCTGTCCTGGCTCTACCAATGACGCGTGGGTCCCCCACCGTTTGTGAAGTATTCCACTGCACTCTTTTCCTCTCCCCAAGCGCTTTTTGTGGCAGGTCCAAGTGAAATTAGGTTGGCCTAAACCCGTTGCCGTCTTTATTTATTTTAATACTGAAAATAATAATAATACTAGACTAAAACCTAGCTCGTTATACCCTTTCTTTTTTATATGTATGACAATGCACGACCAGTTTTACATGTCATGAATAATATTACTATTAATAGTTCAATAAAATTAAATTAAAATTTTGGTAACTACACAAATTTCATGAATTTCACACTAGGATAGGATATTTAACTATAGTGTATGAGATGCGATAGTAGAATAATACCGAAATTTTGTTCTACCATACAATTAATTTAGCACGGGTTTTTTCCGGTTACGAAATGAGGATTTCAGTAAATCACCAAAATTGTTACAAGATATAGCAGCATGTATAAGGTTACCTCATTAAAATCTTTTTAGGAATTTAGCACTGTTATTATAATTTAACACTGTTACACTGAAAATTTTGATAATAACTACGCAAAGTAGATCTACTAATTGGTTCTGTTTGACCCAATAATTAGAATATAAAGGCCAAAGAATTGCCAATCATTACCTGTAGATGTGGGGATACATGTTCTCTCGTCAACATTCAAACGCGTTATACTTCGAATTATTAATCTAAAGAATTGAACCTGTTGATTTTTAGCTAAACGTATCATCTTAATTGAGAATTTAAGAACATACTAGACAAAATTCTTTGGAATCATTCCACGTGTTGAAACTCTTGGGTGCTAAACACGGTCCAATCCACTCGAGGACGAGAAATTAGTCCAAATAGATTCATCCCTGATGTCATGTGTTTAATTTTCTTATGGTAATAATGTTTATATATAACTGCATTTAAAGGGGTGAATGGTGATTTTTTATCTACGCCTAGACCTCCATCATAGACAATAAGAGCATTTTCACCGTTCCTCCAGCCCAGGCAAGAGGCTCTCTAGGCCCTTAATCTCGTTGCCAACGCCCAAAGGCAAGACTTGTATGGGATGTTGCCTAGGCAAGCTGACCTAATGTTGACGTCATTGTGACGTCGCATCCAATTTAGATAACAAAAAAATAATAATTATAAATAACCAAAAGTTTCAGAATTTTTTTTTATAAATACCTAGCTATATTCGTCACTTTCCATACCAAAACTCTATATAAATTCCTTCCCTCATATTAATAGTAACAACTCTCACCTTTCCTTGTCTTTTGCCACGGCAAATGAGTGGAAATGCTCTAACAATCCACAATGAGATTTTAACAAGAGTCAATTTCATTTGAACACCCTGAAGTTCACCTTAATTACGGCAACATCCCTTTATGTTCTCATTGTTACATTCTTATGGTGACATAAAACACGTTTTTATTGAAGATGTTTTGTAATTTATATATCCTCGAATACATCGCTCTTTCACGCGGAAAATAAAGTGTGTAAATAAGCCACACCTCAGGGGTCTATATGAAACAAATCACCCGATAAAGTTCAAAGTAACCAATTATAGCGTTGACTCGTCCTCCTTGACTTGCCTACTGATAATCTCAAGTCAAACTCACCTTCGACGAAAATCCCTCTTCCTTCCTTCCTTCCTTCCATGGCAGCATACTTCTTGCCTCCTTCTTCACAACACCAGCATATATCTCTCTAATTCAACCCCCTCCACCACGTTTAATTTCTCACCAAACCCCCACCCCCTTTTACCACTTGCACCCCCAACCCCACAAACTATTATCCCCCTCTCTCTCTCTCTCTCCCCTCCAATTTCAATGGCCATGGACAAAACCCTCCAAGCCGTTCTTGCGGCTACAGGCAGCTTCTTCGCCATAACCGTAGTATTCGCCTGCCTCTACATCTTCTGTAAGGGCTCCAAACCCAAATCGAGCCGCTCCCGCCACACCCTACCCGTCCGCAACCCGCCTGCCACCGCCCTCACCTCCGTCGCCGTCGACGAAAGCTTTTCCTTCGATCCCTCGCTCAAGGTCTCCATGGAAGAGGTCGTCAAGGCCACCAAGAATTTCTCCGCCGATCTCGTCGTAGGCGACGGCGGCTTCGGCTTCGTCTACAAGGCCCAGTTCTCCGACGGCCGCACCGTCGCCGTCAAGAAGCTCGATCCAGACGCCTTCCAAGGGTTTCGCGAATTTCAGGCGGAGATGGAAACCCTAGGTAAGCTCCGGCACCCAAATATCGTTAAGATTTTGGGATATTGTGTCTCCGGCGCCGATAGGATATTGATTTATGAGTTTATTGAGCGGGGCAATCTGGACCGTTGGCTTAACGACTCGTCGTCAAGCGACGGTGATGGGTATGACGACGGGACCGGGTTTGGATTACCGTTATCTTGGAAAACGAGGATCAAGATCGTTAGGGGTGTGGCTAATGGGCTGGCTTATTTGCATGGGTTGGACAAGCCAATTATTCATAGGGATATCAAGGCTAGTAATGTGTTGTTGGACTCGGAGTTTGAGGCCCATATTGCTGATTTCGGGCTGGCTCGGAGGATGGACGCCTCCCGTTCGCATGTCTCGACGCAGTTTGCCGGTACCATGGGGTACATGCCGCCGGAGTACAAGGAGGGGTTCACGGGGGCAACCGTGAGAGCCGATGTGTTTAGCTTCGGGGTTTTGATGTTGGAGGTTGCGACCGGAAAACGGCCCAATTTGCCCACGAAGTTCGACGGCACAGAAATGGGCTTGGTGGAATGGGCTAGGAAAATGGAGGCCCAAAACTGCCAAATGGAAATGGTCGACCCTGGTATTTCCAGGGACGACTTGGATGAAGCCAATGTGAAGGAGTATTTTAGGATTGCTTGTCATTGTGCTGGTGAGATTTCAAGAGAAAGGCCCCCAATGAAAGAGGTGATTGAAATGTTAAATCAAATTTCCATCTGACAATATATCTATATATATATGTATATTTTTTGCGTTGGTGAGCAATGTTGTTTGTTTACAGTGTTTGTTGAGATATGAATAATATAGTTGAAAGGGATGTAAATAAGAAATTGAGCCAATTAAACAAGGGTAAATGATACAAGTAGGAGGATTAGTGGTAGTTTTTATTTTGGCCCTTGTTGCATTTTTACTTTTCACCCAGTGGGTTTTGTAAATGGTAAAAAGAAGATCCCTAACTGAAGAATGAGAGGATCTTTTTTTAAACCATGTATGGAACTTTCTGTGATGATTGTTTAAATAGAACGTGATTTTCATGCTTTTGGTTTTATTAAGTTTTGCTATGATGGCTGCCAACTAATTGATATGATGAGATAGGGGAACCAAGATTTCTATTAATTATTAATTGGTTAGGATTCGTTACATTATCAAAGGCATGAATGGGGTGGCACAATAGTATGTCCAACGTGGGTGCTTCGAATTCTACTATTTGATTGCTAAAAAGAATTTATACGTATTTGAAAGCCGAACGGGCAAAACTGACATACTAATGTCAAAGATGTGAGTAAATTTTATAAATGAACATAACAAGATACACCTAGTCAGAAGAAACGTAATGAGTCTTACCTCTCAAATGCATATATATATATATATATATATAAAAGGTTAACAAAAAACAAAATAAAAAACCACACGTAAATGCACAAATCAATCCTTTATAGCTGGGGTTTTGGTTTGAGAAGGAATCTGAGAGAAGGAGATGACAAACGTGCTAAGGCTGCTGGAGGACGTGAGATTATTCCCAGATAGGGAGGATGCAAGAAGGTGGTGTGTAGAGAGTTGAGGTCAATTTTCTTATGCATATTTTTTTAAAATCGGTTGAGATGCGTATCGGGTAGTCCTCTGTTCCTTCCCTTCTGCATGATTTGGAAATCTAGAGGTTCCACTCAAAATTAAGGTTCGGCTTGATTGGTGGCACACGGGAAGGTAAAATCCTGCAATTTACTCTAAAGATGTATGACAAGTCCTTGACATGCTAACAATAGTGTACCAAATTTATGCAAGAGTGCGGAGAAGATTGTGGAACATGTTTTCTTATCTTGTTGATTTAGCAGGAGATATGAGATCATTTTGGGCTATTTGTTCGAAAAGAAATGGGACGAAATTTTGAAGATGTTAGGGGGGTGGAAGAGGAGGAAGTGCGTGGGAGATGGTCAAGTACTGCGTAGTGCTTGGGGCATCTGTTTCTCCAAATTTTAGGAACCCTTTTTTGTAGACTAGAAGGATGTAGTGTCATGAGTATGTTTTAGTTTGTTAAACTAGAAGTAGCTTGAATTGATATTTTTCTCTCCTATATTCATGTTGGATTGCTTGTTCGCTTTACTGTCCAGTTTCTCTAGTGAAATAAAACTTCCATCTTTTCGTTTCAAAAAAAGAAAAAAAGAAAGGAGCATGAGCCTAACAAAAATGACCGTAGTGTCGCTTGAACTTGCCTAGAGAAGAGGGAGATGGGGCAGAAATCATGCAAATAAAGACTTGAGAGGATCAATTGTAAGATAATTCGAAGGAAAAGAAAGGAAGTCTAGGAAAGAAAGTCCAAACTTGAGAAAAAGAAAAAACAACAGGTCTTGCTTATTGCTGTTCCAATGCAAGGGGGATTGAAGCATATTTACATGGAATCAATTGTTTTATGTCTTTATGGACCTGACTAAATCTAGTATACGATAGTAGTGATAAAAGAGGGAAGATTCTTTACCCTCGAGTCCATCTCGATGAAGCCTGTTGCTGCCTGTAAGATTGTTGCATGGACTCCCACCAACTACAAGATCAAAACCACCAAATAAAGTCATATAATGCTCCAGTCTGTCACCGTTCAGCTGCTGTACATCATCAAGGTCATACAAATTCCCTCTCTGGTTTGTCTGTTCCCACCAACTCCTCACAACATTTCTATTCACTGCAGAGATCTCTACCGACACGACATTCTTTAGACGAATACCCAGCCGGTGAAGAGCTATTTCTGCCCCGCCAATCCCAGAGAAAAGAGAGAGGAGGTTGATGCCATTGGGAAACATATCTTTCAATACTGACAGATGGTATGCCACTGTATCAATCTGGCATGAGTTGAACTTATAAGAAAAATGCAGATACTATCTGACAAACAGAAAATTCTAACTTGAAACTATACTAGGGAAACTCTGTTAGAAAGCAGCATTGATTCTATGTCATGCTTCTGCACACAAAAAACTAAAGGAAAAGACATAGATTTTGAGATTTTCAGGATTTACCAGTAGATATGAACTGCAGCATATATTAAAAAGGAATATGAAAGATATCTAAATTCCAATGAAACACACAGAATTCACTACCTGGAATGAATTCCCGAGTGATTTGTATCTGTCAGTCCTGCTTATTCCCCTTGTGTGGTTCTTTGGGAAGCCCAAAAGCATTTCCACTTCATCAGGCTCAAGTGGGGCAACCTTATTTCTTCCTACCCACACCAGATTCCACTTCCGGCATTCATCAAGAACATATTTTTGGACTCTCAGTGGTGGTTCGCCATCATAATCCTCAAGAGCCTTTCTGATCCTCTCTGTTGATTTTGCACTGGCAATGGAGGTTAGCAAGCAGTTCAACTTTGTCCGCGTATCCCAAGAAGGCCACCATTTCCTTATCAAGGGAAATGCCTCATGTATGGTGTGTGGGGGAAGCGGAATAAGAGGAAATCTGTTTTCAATGGGAAGATTGTGAACATAACCTCTTTTCCTCGCAGCAGCACAGAAATACTTGGAGTCAACAAACTCCGGTTGTACATCATATAGGAAGCGGGATATAGTACTCCAAACCCCTTTAGGAGTAAGTGCCACATTCTCATAATAGAAATACGGTGGGCCTAAAGCTGCCTCTGGAAGGTTCCTGTGTGTTTTCAAGCATGGTTCAGATGGGATGCCAAACCCAACCATTGGATTTGGGAGATGAACTGCCTCATCATCTTCATCTATGGTCTTGTTCCCAAGTCGCATATGCTTTTTCTTTTTCAGCAGCTCATACTCGAGAAGTTTCCTCTTCTTGTATGCATGATTTAGTCTAGGCTGCAAAAGTAGAGCCAACGATCACAATCTACTGAACATGGCATGAATACGTACTGATTTTGTAGAAAACTCAAGAGACTATAATATTCTATACTACAATACCTTCTCTTCAAGAGGAAGATGGGCATCTTCGGCCCTTGCCATTTGAGCAGCACATATGAAATCAGTCAACTCAACAACTGTGGAGTCAAGACCTGCAGTGTTTGAAGGGGAAAAGGAGGGCTGAGGAGGGAGATACAGGTGTTCACAAACTATTAGAATTGAGAAAGAGACTGAGAGAGGATGGCATAAGGAACTGACTCAACTCGCAAAAAGTGCTTTACGACTCAGAGCCAAATCGACTTGGGCAAACCAGGTTGAATTTGCAATTAAACAACAGGGCATATAAGGAGTTTTTTTGGCACCCACATCACCGGCCTATTTATGGTATGCAAAACATTCTAGTCACATTACCCAAGAAAGTAAGCAGTATGTTTTTCAAAACATCTGTTAGATCCCAAATCAATGTGCTTTATCCATATTTCTGGAGTTCGGTTTGGTGCTAAACTAAATCCTAAAATAAATAAATAGCAATTTACAGGATATCAACAGAATCAAATCAAGCAACTAACGTTCATTTAAAAATAAAAAATAAAAAATCAAGTGACCAACCAGAGATATGTACAGGAAATGATAAAAGCAGTATAAAATATAAGTAATGCATAAAGATAAAACTTATACCACATCTTTCTATTGCTATTGAAGCCTCCTCTACTGTGTACCCCATATTGACCAAGGATAATAACTTTTTGTTTTTCTCGGATGTGGGATTTAGGATGTCCTGCATAATAGTTAAATTAAATTACTATTGAATACACACATGTAAATTGCAAAATGATATCATATATTTGTTGCTTGGAGGATTGGGGAAATACCGAAATACAAAGCTTAGCAAAAAAGGAAAATGTCAGCTCAGACTCTTCTAAAAGACATAAAAATCCATAATATACAACCTATTGCTGAGGCGAACAACTACCTCATTATCAGAATAACTATCGATATCCGAAAAATCATCCGGAAAGCTCGCCTTGCTATCCGAAGAAAACTGATCATCACAATCAACTTGTTGCTGTTCTTGGGGAGAACTTTCAAGAGCCTGCAAAAAATACAGCAAGAAAACAAACGAAATTCTTCGTCTTCTTTCTTCCTTATAAGTTCTGAAGAATTTATGTTCTTAAAGTATGTGAATGTGAGAACCAGAATACATATGAGTCCCATTCACATTGCAATAAAAAGAATTAAACATGTGCTTTATGTTACCTTGACTAATTACTTAATGATCTAACAGGGTAGATATGATTTTGCGTAAGAAAACCACATGAGCAGACTAGAAATTTCACAAGAAATGAGAACCCCAAAAAGAAAAAAGAGCCACTAACAAAGGAAATTTCTTAGGTTTCTTGTAAGAAAACACAGACTTCATTGGATGGATGAGAAGTCATCATATGTAACTTAACAACCTCAATCTAAAACATCTTAAATGGAATAGAACACACCCCCACCCCACCCCCCTTTCTCCCCAGAATGGAAAGCATTGAATGCAAATCCCTATGTTCATGGACTTATTAAGTGAAGTTTTGTTCCACATAAACTGAAAAATTTATTACGTCAAATACGATTAGAGGGGACCAAGCTCAAAACCCAAATTATCTATAACACCAAGAATAAGTGTCCAAAGCAGCATTGGCAAATGAAGATATGTTGACTCACTGAATATGTAAGGAGGGTTTCAAGAATTGAATCTGTATTCTCCTCTCCTGGATATTCCATAAAACCGATGTTATATGGGGTTATAATTGAAACAGTCAAGGTGAAAACTGGTGTTGAAATGAAATGATACAGTGCTCTTACCATGTTCCTGAATTGCTTTGGCAACCATTTTTCCAGAAAATCCCATCCCAACAAAATGATCAACAACTTTGGAATTTGAAGGACCTTGAGATGAGCTCGCCTATAGGAAGAAATATGTAATATATATTAAATACTCAGTCTAAATATTCATCAGGTATATATTATATTTCAGAACAACTGATGCATAAACGTTTACCTCCCCAGAGCCCACAATAGCTTCTCTACCGGGAACTGTCAGACTTGAAGAAGAAGATAAAGTGAAGCTCTCAATTTCCAGCTCATCTTCTGTACTCCAGTCAATATCATTCCCATCTTCGCCAGAAGTATTTCCATCCTGCACAAAGTTCGTACAAACACACGCAAACAACGAAAAGAAGTAAATAGCCCAGACTGTAACAAATTGTATAAAAGCCAAATAAATAGCTGTCTAAATTCCAGATTCAGCAAGAAAGGACAATCTTTAAATTTGGAACAAGACAGACCCCACAACAACAGGTGTTTTCAAATTGTGTGCAATAACCAAAAAGGTCTGCACACACCACAACATTTTACTATTTCAAAATGAAGAGTGACTAAAAATTAATGACGGATTAATGAAATGAATGAAAACAAAACTTAGTTAGAAAACTAGTACCATTTATCTATAAGCTATGTTTGGCGCACGCAGAGGTTTCCAAGCTGTTCAAGTAATGCACAGAAGGAATAAGTGCCAAACAAATTCAAAGATTAACTATATAAGCAACAAATAATTTAATTCCCTAACTAGGATAACAGACTTTGTAACAGAGAACTGGGATTAGATATTCATTGCCATTATGTAACACATCTGTAATAAAAGATATCACTGCAAGATTTAAGATCAAGTAATGGAAGTTGTTGAGCCATCAAAAGAAGGCCTCAACCAAGCCATTTTGTCTGTGATACAGACTTTTCAAATAGGCAGACTGATGATCGAGCTTACATGGGCGGTTAAGCAATAATCATCGTGTCCCAAATGAACCCAGCTGCTGAGCTATCCCGAGGACCGTTGCTAAAGAGATTCTCATTAATTAGCACAACGTTAATGAAGGAAACAAGAAATTAATAATATCACATCATCATTAAAGTTACAATTATAATTTCTCATGGCAATACCTAAATTGGAAAAACGGAAAGTAAAGAAAAAGTTGCCCAAAATTTTTATGTTATGCCCGAATGCACTTTCACTGTTGACGCCCTCCTATCTCCTAAGATTCTAAAGATACATTCCATAAAATCCTAAGTTATCATTTATTTTTCAAGCGTGTTTAAACACAATGAGTTGGGTTACTATCAAATCATCTAAAACAACTAGCTAAACATGCGTTAGGAATGGGGTTGGCTAGTACTGGACACGAACGACATGAACATGACACAGCACAGCAAGCCGACACAACTTGAGTATCCCCATTATCAGCAAAGAACACGGCATAAATTGCCAAGAGTACAACATCCATAGGGCCACAAGTTAAAAAAAATTTCCTTTTGCATGCAAAGCAAATATCTGCTTTTTCTGATATTCTTTAAAACAACAAATGGCCAAACCTTGTAGATTTCAATATGGACCAAACCTCTCTTATTTCCTATTCCTCCTAATTTCAGGATTTGTAGGCCACCACAGTCTCAGCCATATAATAACATCCACAAAACCCCAACCCACCCTCTTTCTTCAACATCAAGCAGACTACAAAATAATCTCTACTAAAACGTAAACCCCCAATTTGTTTACTGAATGGAGGAAAACGAGGAACAAAATCTTGAACAAGTTCTCTTCACATCAAATAATCAAAGAACAAAAAAAAATCTAAAACCGTTTTCTACCCCTCCATGTCCTGCTTTCTTAAGCAGCAACCAAACAGTGCAATGCATTACATCAGTTGCATAAAGAAACTCGTAATCACTTACACAAACATAACCAAAAACCCTAATCAACAACAAGCACAACGAGAAAATAATTAGCTACAACTTACAACCGCAATTAAACAATTAAAAAGTAGCATTGCTCAAAGAAAATTTACCCGCGCGAGCTGCAAATGCAGAGGACCTCTCTGATCGTGAAGCTCGCTGCTTGTTAATATCGGAAATGCACTTTACCTCCTCGATAATTCGCCTTGCCGTGGCTTTGTACGGTGAAACCGAAGAGAGCTCCGATTATCCGCCCTTTGAATGGAGAAACTGGCGAAGAAATCTGCAGGGAAGTAAAGAAAGAAGAGCTACATGCATAGAAAAAATCTAGAGAGAGAAAGTCACTGCTGTAGATAGAGACACTTGTTGCAGTGAAGAGTTGCCAGAACCACAGGGCTCTGAAGAACTCGAGGGAGGAACAAAACATGGTCCGCCTGGTGCGCTTACAAACGCACAACGACGCTAATTTCATACTCTCGTGAGAGAGAGTACGAAAGTAAAAGATTCTCATTTTCTTCTTAGTGGATGGTGACATCAGCAAAGTTATCCAACTTGATTCTCAACTACCTCACATCATCCAACCAAAAAATACCCCTGAGATGGTATTTTTGGAGAAAGGAAAATAAGACATTATCGCCGTTCAATAATGTTTTCAAGGGTTGTTTTCATTTTTAGATAACAAAAATGAGGCAAAAACACGTTCGGTGGCAAAAACAGAAAACACTGAAATGTTTATATAAAATAAAAACAAGTTCATGTGCTTGTAGAAAACAGAAAAAAGTTGTTTTCATTATCATGGAAAACATTTTCATAAAAATAACTAACATATTATTATTTCAAATTATACTACTAGACGCGTTTTCATTATTTTTGTTTTCTGAATATGTTTTCTAATTAATCTACCAGAAGCATTGTCATTTCCTAAAAATGCAAATTCGTTTTATTGTTTTTATTCTCTGAAAATATTATAAGAAAACATTCTTCGAAAACATTACCGAACGGACCCTAAAGCATCTTCAAGGGAGATATCAAATGCAAAATGTTAAATTTGAATTTAGTGGTTTATATGGCAATTTGACATTTTAGAAAAAAAATTGAACTCCACCTGAAATACCAAATATAATATTATTTTATTATATTTCTAAAAGCAAATGGGGTCCATATGATGCATAAAGTTTTAAAAGAGAGTAAATGATAACGGGATTCATGACTAAAAAAATATTAAAATAATATTTGACATCAAGCTTTTTGATATATTATTTTTGACATATCATTTCCAGCCTTAAAATCTATGGAGGATTTGACTACTCGGTTGGAGCAACTTCAACCTATAATTTTTGTCATTTCATGTCTATGTGGTAATTTGACATATCGATTAGAGATGCTCTTAGAATGTGTGAATTAATTAATAAAATGTTTCCAACCCTAGAAAAAAAAATTAGATTTCCAGTCATTGAAATTTTATTAAGAAGATCTTGCTTATTAGAAGGTCCTTCCATTTAATAATATTTGGAATACTTAAATATTTTTCTAAAGTATTTTTATGAGGTATATTTAAAATAGCTGAAATTCGATCTTTAAAATTATGATTAGTAGAATAAGAAAAATAAATAGTAGATTTATGGAAATTAACTTTTTTACTAGATTTCTTTTCTTTTTTTTTTGGAAATCAATTAAAAGATTTTTTTAAGGTTTGAGCAGCTTTCTCAATAGCTTGAGTAAAGATTTTTATTTTTATTTTTATTTTAAGGAAAAGATCGACTTATCATTAACAACATCAACCAGGTATGTTTATAAAGATGGCCTCGTTAAAACCTTCATGAGAAAAACGCAATGGGACAAAACCTTCGAGTAGGAAAGAGTGCCACACATACCAAAAACATAGTAAGAGTATAATCAGGAAGAGTACTCTATAGGACAATAGCTACGCACACAGTCCATAAGCCAAGGTGGTCCAGCTTATATCCAAAAATCAAAGCCTCGAACACAAAGATTGAACTTCACAATCCAGTGGCACCATATTTGCATTACGCGGTATGTACTGAACAGCAACTTGTGGCCCCAATTTCAACTGTTGTCAAATTGCATCAACTAAGCCACCCTCCACAGCAAGACGCTCCACATCAGAGGTAACCAATTGAACAATAGAAAGACAATCACATTCCACAATGAGAGGGACAAAGGCAATGTCAAGAGCAAAGGACAAGCCAATTTTCATAGCATATAGCTCGGTGGCAAGGACTGAAACTCTTCCAGGGGCTTGCATCGACATCGTACCAACTAGACAGCCCAAAGAATCATGGACAACACAGCCAACACCCCTGGATCCCTCCTTCATATCTACGGCCGCATCAACATTCAGTTTTAAAAAGCCTTGTTGTGGTGGTTGCCACCGTACAATAGCGACTGGTAAAGGAGGGCTCTTATGACACCCCACGTCAGCAGCGTTAAGCTCCATGTCATAGTTCTTTGCCCTTATAACCAACTCGTTAACCGAAAGCAGGTTACCATTAAAGAGTCCAAAGCATCCACGTTTTGCTAGCAAAAAAAGGGAGTTGCTCACTATGAAGAATGTTCCAGGTTGCTACAACCCAGTTCATCGATTCTTGAAGTTGCAAATCAAGGAAACCGTGGAGGAAGGGTAACAGCTCCTATACTTAGTTACTGAATCTGCAATAGAATACAACATGGACAGAAGACTCTGAGCATGCATGACAACGAAAATATTGCGCGTCAACCTTAATGTGACTGCAATAGAGAACCTCCCTTTAGGGGAGGATGCTATTCACTAGACGCCAAATGAAATGTAATATCTTGGGAGGCACCTTGAGTTTCCACAGATGCTTCCACAAGTGAAGTGAAGAGGAGGAGCTCTCGCTAGTACCTATAGGGGTCGTTCGGTACACCGGATTATTATGGATTGGACTAAATCTTAGGACTGTCTTGGATTATCTCGGATTGGCTTAAGCTGGATTAAGTACTGACCTACGTTTGGGGCTACGTCGGACTAAGAAGCTGGATTGTAAAAATAGTGAAGACCTATGTTTGGTGCTATGTCAGATTAAAATAATTATTTAAAATTCATTAGGGATTTTGACCTAAAACTAAGTAAATGCTACAAAGACACCAACGAAAAATGTATAATTTATTAAATAAAAAAATTATAATATTTTTAAAAGCTAAAACTATCTTTATCTCATGTCTTTCTTCTTTTTTCTACTTTTTCTTTTCTCTTCCTTTTTTTTCCCTTTTTTTCCTTTTTTTCTTTTTCTTCTTCCTTCCTAGGCCCCCCTTTCTTTTTTCTTTTTTCTCTCTTCCTCCTGATCTCACTCTCTAGTTCTCTCTTTTTTCCTCCAATATTGATACAATGATATCATTCTCCTTCTCTCTCCTTTTCTATCTCCCCCTCCCAACCTTTCTCTGCCTCCTCATCATTTTTTTCTCTCTTATTCCCCTTTGAAGTCACAGATTTTCATCTCCTTTGAAGTCACAAATCTCTATCTGATTTCATTGGGCCATGGTCAATGGTTGATGATTTTTCAGAGGGTTCAATTGGGTTTGACATTGGTGGTTGAATTTGGGTTGAATTTGGTTTTGGTTCCATTGGATTTGAATTGGTGGTGGTTGATTTGAGTGGGTGGGTTTGAATTGGTGGTGGTTGATTCAAGTGGCTAGGTTTGAATTGATGGTGGATGGTTTGATGATTGGGTTTGACGACTGTCTATGGTGATATGGTGGTGACAATTCTAGGTGAAGAAGAAGAAGAAGTTGGTTATCGTCGGACTCACTTGCTCTGTTTAGCAAGCTCGCTATTTTGTGAGCCATGTTTCAAGCTCGTTATATTGAACGAGCAAGTAAGGCAAATTTTTTACTGTTAGACTATTTAATCTCATTTAAGTTAGTCCCCCTCTTACAAAACATGGGTTTTCAAGTGCTATTTAACCCAATCCAATATAGTGAGGGGTACCAAACATGCCTATAAAGGTCATAGCTAGGCATTTATTCTCTATTGCTAACCGATACCCACTTTTAACATAATAGCAACCATTCGAGGTGAAGTGCCAAATTTGTCTATCCAGATTACTATACCAAGGGAATAGTCAAAATTGTCTCAGTTTCCGGGAAGCTAAACATATCATATATTTTTGCCACATCCCAACTTCCACTAACTGTAATCAGCTCACTCACAAAGAAATCTGGGTTTAGTTTTTGGATCAATTGGACCTTAAAATTTCATACATGTGGTATCCACGCGTCGACATAGATTTTAACCAAGCAACCATCACCAATACGTCATCGGAGTCCAGATGAGAGCAGTTGCCTTCCCCATAATATTGACAGCCAAGTCGAAGATGGGAGACAACCAAGGTCGGCTTAAAGGACCCTATGTCCGGATATTATCTAGCTCTGAGCATGCAAGAGAGTAGAGTATTCAGAAATTCTAAAAGACGTCACCCTTGTTTATACAGGAAGGCCTGGTTAAAACTAATCAATTCCCGGAATCCCAAACTGCCATATAATTTATTTTTGCACATCATTTTCCAATTCCGCCAATGGATTCCTCTGCCTTCCCCATTAGCCCACCAATATTTGGCCATAACACTTTCTATTTTTCTGTACAAACTAATTGGGAGCTAAAAAAACACTCATAGCATAAGATGGTATGGCTTGACAGACGGCTTTGATGAATATCTCTTCATCAGCTTTAGAGAGAAGCCTTTCTTCCTACCCATTTATTTTTTTTCTACACTCGATCTTTAAGAACTCGGAACAACTTCTTCTTAGCATGCTCAACACAAGTCGGTAGACCCAAATATCGCTCAAGACAAGGAACCACAGGAACTCCTAGTAAACATTGTATCTGGGCTTGCATTTCAGGAGGGGTAAACGAACTAAAACAAATAGTAGATTTTTTCAGGTTTATCTTATGTCCAGAAGCTCTCTCATAGATCTCAAAAATACGTTGTACTTCAATAACTTCAGACTCCAACGCATCACAGAACAAAATGCTATCATCAGCGAAGAACAAATGATTAATAGAGGGTTCATTCGGAGGAATTGCAACCCCATGAATTTTGGATGTGCACTCAGCATGTTGTAGAAGTGCCGAGAAACCTACAACCACAAATAAAAATAAAAAAATTAAAGAATTCGAAATAGGATCCCCTTGTCACAGGCCACGAGAAGGTGCAATATGTCCACGAGGATGTCCCTAGACTAACAAGGAATAGGAGACCGAGGTAACACTCCTCAGGAAATAAAATGTGTAGGAAAACCCAACTTCACCAACATCTTTCACCTTGATTTTCCTATTCTTTTCCGACAATGAATGGTTTTGAATGCTGCAAAGACATTATCTAAGGGGTTGTGGGAGAGCAGTACAAGCATCGTGCTGCTAGGCGAAGTGGTGGAGTGCTGCACCCTAGATGGCAAAAGTCCAGTAGCCAAAAGCATCACTAGCTTACGCTCTGACCCGAGTAGCATGGGATACGTGGAATCCCGTGTGAATCAGCAAGGACCACCTTGCAAGGCTAAATACTCCTGGGAGAAATAAAAGCAGTTTGAAATTATGATATAACATATGGAATGACCTTTTTTAACCTGTTTGTGAAGGAAACATGCATCTAATGCTTAAGAAATGAACTTTAGCCACAACCTATATAATAAAAACATTCTAAATGATGAATTTATTTTGTCTATACTAGTTGAGCTAAACCTTTTTAATTTTAAACCAAGTATCTTAGCCTAGTCTTTTTGAACACAAATAGAAAAGGAAAAAAGGGAGTAGATCTTTACCCTTGATGACCTTTTCTTGATTTCTTAAGAATGAACACCTTTGTAGAAAAGACCTTTTCTTTTTCTTGATTTTGACTCCTTCACCTTAGGCTCCAAGATTGGAATCCTCTACCTCACCACACCAAATGCTCCTAGAGATGAAGATAAGGCAATCAAGAAGTATGGATGCTAGTTTACTTCTTGACTTGACCAATTTTTGATTTATGGAAGATGAGATACAAAGATGATCACTCATCAACCAAAGTAGGAAACCAAAAATCCTAGCTAGGTTTTCTCCAAAATTTAGCTTATATAGGACAACATAAAAGGCAAGGGGAGAGCTTCTCCTAGTTGCCAAAATTTAGGTGGGTATTTGGGACTTCATTTGGTCCATGAATCATGTCATCTTATGCCACTTATCCCTTGGGCCCAATAGCCTTTTGGGCTATTTTGTCCATTTTCTTTTAAATCAATCATATTTAAAAGCTCAATCCAATATTTCTATGTGTCAATATTAATTCCATAATTAATCTTTTAATTATAATTTAATTATTAAATTATAATTATAGTGTTACTTAATTGACCCAGTCAAACTATTTGACTTTGGTCAATTGCTTCAGTCAACATGTTGACTTTTGACCGTTGACTTTGACATTTGATTATCAACCATTGACTTGTATCTCTTCATTCTATTTCTCCTCATTTGTATCTCTAATCACATTCTTTAGGTGTGCAGATCTATAGGTTTCCTTTATCAAGGTAGTGGGTTGACTCAACTCCTCAGATATGATATACGAATTAAATTCCACAATTTAATTCTTCATATTAATAAAGATTAATTGAAACCTTTTAGAACATCCACAAACCATGGTTGTCGCTAGCAGCAAGTCACGGTTATTCGAGCTAAATGAGACTTTGTGAAAGAACCTATTCAAATTGGAAGGACCATGCAATTGAATCATTCTCTTATGTTAATACTCCTTATTCACATTATTAGATCATGGAATCCGATTGTCAATATCCTAATGTGAATCATTCGTTTTATATGATTATCCTGGTAAGATTTGAAGACATCTTCTTTCAAGTCTTATCCACTACTCTGCTCAGAGATTTGACCAGTCATATCTTGGAGTATTCTCTCTCATTTACTGAGAGTAGAGATTCTTTCTTGTACATTCATTTGCTTCCATTACTTTATTGAGAATCTTGATGAGCACGTTTAAGCTATGCCTAATTCAGCATGACCATATAGTGCCCTCAAAGATTAAAAACATAGCCACAAAACATCTATGATGCCTCAGGTCTAAGGATTAGCTTGCACCATTGCAATTTATGAGTTCCAGCTTGACATTGAGTAAAGACTTCTATGTTGTAACTCATATGTTGGATCACGTTCAATATACTTGTTCTTCTACAAGCACATACACACGTATCGATGTGTCTCCACACTTAATGACTTGAGACCTTGCCATTCCCTACATATAGAGACGATACTGTGTTTACTGGTCTTTGCGGAATATTGACGCTCAATCAATAATCCTATGACCAGGAACATATTCCTGATTTAGGGATGATGAGAAGTCTCCATGTATGCAATCTCATTACATAGCTCTCATATCCACTTGTGTATTCCTTGGACTATGGTTCTTTTACATATTGAAAGATAATATAGCATGATTTAATGTATTAAACAACTTTTCTTGCCCATTGATAACATAATATGTCTTTTATCAAAGTTGTCCTTAACTCTAACTATCACATAATTAGTTGATTTTAAGGGCATATTTCTAACAGTTTGCAAGTGTCTTAGAGATGATTTTGTAGATAACATTGTATAAACTGATAGGACGAAACTCTGTCACAAGAGAAGAAGAGGCAATCTTCGGGATCAAGGTCATTAGAGTATGATTAAACTAAGCCACACTTCCTTTACCACTAAGCACATTTAAACATAGAGTGCTAATATCAGTTGCATAATATCCCAATATTTCCATAAGAGAAGAGCAGGCATGTCGTCGGGTCCCGGAGCTTTGGTGGGACCAATATTTTGGAGGGCAGCCTCTACTTCCACTCTAGAGAAGGGCAGATTAAGTCCTGTGCATAAAGTCTGAGGGACTCGGGAATGAACTACATGTAAAATATCATCAATCACACTAGTTCCAGCAGAAGTAAACATGGGAGTATAAAAGTTAGTAAAAACCTTTGTAACTGTGTCATGATCTTGCTACCAAACACTGTTTGCATCCACAATACCTTGTAGATTATTTTGTCGAGCATGAGAGGAGGCATGCTTATGAAAAAAAGAAGTATTATGATCTCGTACTACAGCCAAGAGACTCTCGACCTCTGGTGCCAATATATTTCCTCATTCGCCAATAGACTATCAAGTTCATTTTCCAAGGTCTTCCGATTTTGTGAATTAGAGCAGGTGTAGCCCGCTGCACCTCTTCCAATTCTGATCTCAACTTAGTAGTTTTCTATTTTACACTACCAAACTTCACTTGCTTCCACTGTGTAAGACCGCTGCACACATTGAAATATTTTGAATTGGATTCTGAGTGCCTAGCTAAGTTCTTCATATAATATCAATGCAATCATCCTCTTTGGTACACATCTCTCAAAATGAAATTGTCGTCTACCATATCGTTTTTGCCCATCCTGTTGATCGACCATGATAAGGATGATCAGAAGTATAGGCCACCATATGTTGTATAATAAGGTTGCCTCATTGGTGCACAAGTGATAAATTCCTAAAGCCATGGTTGAGACGGGCTTGGACATTTTCATCATCCTTACGCATATTATTCCAAGTGTATTGATTTACAATAAAGGAAACTGAATAAGTCGATAATCCATAATGGTAGAATGAAAATCATCAATCTGGTTTGCAGGACGTAGGCAATTTCCACTCTTGTCACTGATATCAAGAATTTCATTAAAGTCACCACAACATAACCAAGGACCAGAGTCCATTGTGCTCAGTCGACATAAGATCTCCCAAGAATGGTGTCACTGACTAAGTTCCAAATACCCATAAAATCTAGTTATTCAAGTGATCCATGAAGTGCTCCAATTTACACGCACATCAATATGCCCAACTAATGAAGATATGAGCATGATTTGTAAACATGGTTTCCATAACAGACACAAACCTACTAACAGTCTAGTACGGGGTATGCAAAAAACACCACCTAACCCCAATCTACTTTTTGACTGTCCCATCTGAGTTCCAGTTATACAGGTCCCAAAAAGGAAGATCAAAGTAGTCCTCTTTACCTTAAGAATATTCTTCAAGTCATGGAATGTTCGAGGGTTGCAAAGCTTCTGGAACAACCACCGGACGTTCAAATGAGAACTAAGATTGAGATTGGGGAGACGCTTCAAGGTTGGTCTCCTCCTCATATTCAGTAATTTGGCTATAACTCAATCGACGTTTCACAGAACTACTAGCCATGCACTCTTCTCACTCACCATCTGCCAAACTTTCAATATTTTTCTTTCGACTACATGTACTCATATGTTCATGCATTGCTGTCCCATCTGCAATAACTCTCTCTCCCTTCCTGGGAATCCTCTTCCCTGTTTTCTCGATAAGGGGCATAAAATTGAATGGATCAGAATTCGAAATTGCAAGTCTCCCGAGTCAACCCCGCACTCGGAGCAGGATTCGCAAGTGTACACTGGTCTTTGCGGTTCGTTAATGCCCATTTGAACGATCCTATGACCGAGAACTTTTAGGGTGTGAGTTGTAACGGGAGGTCTCTCCGCATCTAACATCTTTAGATCACTTTCCTTATCTCACGAATCCATAGACTTGTCAATAGGCTAACGATCACTAACTGGATTGTTACCTAAGCTAACATCTTTGCCCTTCAGTGTTAACCTAAATGATTGGTTTAAACGAAGTTTTCATGAAATATTTCATCTAATAATTGGCTTTCAGGGCATACTTCTAACAATATTTCACTTGCCCTTAAAGTCAATCAGCTGCTTATCCAATAACCATCTACCCTAGATGTTAATCGAATCAAAGCCGATGTCATGTGTATGCATGGTGGTAAGCATATCTAAGAGTCATGTTATCCTCTGAATTATGTGATTCTTTTAATCACATTACTTTTCTTAGTGTGTGTTTGGAGTTTTGATTAGACCTCTTGCTCCTTGGCTTGAGCTATTGCCTCCATTCGTCATCATTGTATCAATGTATATCAATGACATTTTATGGTTGGAACAATTTTCAATGGAAATTAATTTTCTCATCCAAACATACATACTTAGCTTTTTTCACAATTTATGAATCTTGATAAAACAACATACTCACATGGTTGGTTTAAACCGAGTTTCCGTGAAATATTTCATCTAATGATTGGCTTTTAGGACATACTTCTAACATATAGTGTGTCTGCCCTTTTATATCAAATCTAGGTATGTATCTAACTTTCAATCTATATATTACATGACTTATTTTATTAAATTATTATCATATTGAAGATTGGTTATGTATAAGAAAATATAGTTTTTAGAAATATTTATCTATTTCTTGTTGGGGTTATCTTCCAGATTATTGGGATTTGGAATATTTCTTTGTAATCTAAACATGCCACCTACTAGAAAATACATTTCTGGATATACAAAATGACTTAGAAAAGAAAAATCGAGGAATTGACTCAATCTCAAAAGGAGCTCTAGATAGATTTATTGTTAAAGAATCACATGCTACAATTGATGAAAATATTTCCAATGAACAACAAGAAGATGATGTTGAGGAATTGCAAGATATTGAAAACAATATGGATGAATGTGTGTGTAATGTTGAGCATAATGAGAATGATGACAATAATGACAATGAAAATGTTGATATCAATGAAAATGTTGTTTTATGACATTAAGGTATGGCCAAAAAAAAAAATTATAGTATTTTCGTATTAAATTATGTAAGGCCCCAAATTAAGTTTCGCATAGGGCCCTCAAAATCTCATAGACGGCCCTATTCCTATTAAATTTAGAGGCACAATCGTCATTCCATCCCTAGCCCCCATTAGCTCCACCACTCCCAACACCACTCTGCATCCAACCCCTATCATTCCCACCAGTGAAGAACAAAGCGAAGGTCACAATCCATTGCCTCAACCACTCTGTCGTTCTCCCTAGCCCTCAAACTTCATCCATAAATCCCTCATTGCTTTTAAAACCAAGTATGGTTGTTTACCAATGAAATTGTAATCACTAGGGGTGCATCGGGACCGGAAAACCGGAACACCGAACCGAATCGAATACAAAAAATTGAGAAAAAATCGTTAAGCTGAAAAAGTCAACAAGCGACATCGAACTGCATCGACCGATTTGAACTTCTGGTTTCGGTTTGACATTTTACATGACCGAACCAGCTGTATTAATTTTTTATTTATTTATTTTAAAATATTCCATACTTAAGCCCAATTCTCTTTAACCCAAATAAAAAGCCAAACTTAAAGCCCATATACCTTTTATTTTCAAAGCCCATTCCATAACCCTACTTCACCTCTCTCTTCTATTTTTCCCTTTTCCCGAAGCCAGTGTCTTTTCAGTCTTTCTTTTTTCTTTTTATCCCTCTCTCTCTCTCCCCGCCTTCCCCTTTTCTTTTCTTTTCTTCATTCTTCTTCTCTGCGACTTCTCTCTTTCTCTCCCCTTATTTCCCTTTCCTTTCCTTTCCCTTTTCTTTTCTTCTTTCTTCTTCTTCTCTGATACTTCTTTCTCTCTCCTCTTTTCCTTTCCCCTTTTCTTTTCTTCTTTTTTCTTCTTCTCTGCAACTTCTCTCTGTCCCCCCCGTTTCCTTTTTTTTCTTCTTCTTCTTCTTCTGTATGACTTCACTCTCTCTTTCTCTATGCCATTTTTTTCTTTTTTCTTCTTCTCTGCGACTTCACTCTCTCTTTCTCGATGCCTTTTTTTTTTTTCTTCTTCTCTACAACATCACTCTCTCTCTCTCTCTCTCTCTCTCTCTCTCTCTCTCTCTCTCTCTCTCTCTCTCTCTCTCTCTCTCTCTCTGTGATATGATGAAGAGGATGAGAGGGGTTCTTGCTATGGAGCCTTCTTCATTTGCTGGTAATGAAGATCCTAAGACTAGATTCAAGCGTTAGAGTCTCTACTGGGTTTCCAGAAAACCGGACCGGAAATAGCCAGCTTGATCTGGTTTCTATCTATTTTCCTAAAAGCTGGACCGAACCGAATAAACAGATGTCGATTATGGTTTTGGTGTGAGCTGTAAACCGGACCGTGCCCACCCCTAATAATCACAATTGGACCTGGAAAAAGAAATTAAGGTTAAATTTGGTAGGGAGTGGCACCCTTTATTAATGAAATCATAATCATTTTTATTGCATATCTTTTTCTACTGGGGCTATTCCAAATCAAATAGTGGGGCACCCCAATCACACCGAAAAATAAAAAAGGCATTGATCTGTGGCCTTCCAAATCTAGGCCATGGTGAAAAGAGAGGGTCAAGTTATGTTTTGTACAATTTTATTACAAGTTACACTTATTTGGTTTTTATGCCATTTTTAATTGAAAACAACTTTTGTTTGTATGACTTCATTGTTTAGCAAGCCACAAAATTTAAAATTTGAAATTTAAAACAAATGTCTAACTTGAAATGTTTCTTTCAAAGAAAAAAAAACCTTGTAAACACTATAAATTTATTGGATTAATTTATGTTTTGTACCCTGCAATTGTAGTCATAAGATATTTTGTCCACACACTCTAAATTTTAACAATCAAGTACCTCGGATTGTTAGTTACCTACGTGACAGCCTTGGGTCTCACCTTTTTTAGTGTTTCGGAGTTAGTTTGAGGATATTTTGGACAAATAATGTCTTCCCGGCCAATTCATTATCTGTTTTGGATTTAGTTAGATCCTAGAATTAGGATACATTGTAAAATATCCTCAAACTGACTTTGAAACACGCAAAAGGGTGGGATCCATGGTTGTCACGTATGCAATTAACGAAAATTTTGATGGAAACCCTAACGTCGGAAATCCATTAAAAATAATTGATATTTTTGAGGTACTTAAAATATAAAGACATTGAGAGTGCATGACCAAACATGCTTTACAAGTACAACTATAGGGTACCAAACTAAATTAATGTAAATTTATTTTATAAAAATCATAGGTGAAAATCATAACACAATAGTATATGTGATATAACTTTGCAAATCTTCAATATAATAAAGAAAAATGCAAATTTAAAATATAACAATGTAATTAGTGAGGAAGACGTTTCTCACTTTTACATTGCAATAATACCTAAAGAGGAACCACACATAATGTGAGTATTCGGAGTTGCCCCAAAGCTATATATGGTTATTCTCAATCTCTTAAAATATCATTGATAAATAAAAAAACTTTTTAAAATATTATAAATTACGTGTAATAATTTGAAAACTTTGGCATAATTGTTCCCATCTCCAGTACCTTCAAAATTAAACTTCATTCATTAAACTCTAGCCTGGAAAACTCTTAGTGAAGGAAATTCGGTTAAGGAAAATGAGTACCACAACATTTTAAAAAACTAAAAAAAAAAAAAAAAAAAAAAAAAAAACAATCTAGCTATTCTCCAAAATTAAAACATTCTAGTTCTACCACTAGTTACACCCCATTGTTACTCTACCTTAGCGCATCTACAATCATGGTCTCTATTTTTTAGTTAATATTTAGCTAAAAATATATAAAAGCTATTTTAGGAGCTCTCTATAAAATTTTAACTCCAATCATACTCTCTAGTTTAGAGTTATAAATGCTATAACTTTTTTCTAATTGGTCAATCTCTATTAAAAAATAATAGAAAAAATAGTTAGCATTAATTAAAAATTTAAAATACTCATAAAATAAAGTGGCATTAAATTATAGGGAGTCGAGTCCTTTCTCTCTCCTTAAATTTAGGAGCTCCTAGAAGTCTCCCTATTTTAGGAGGTGGATATGGAGCATGGTTGGAGTTATTTTTTTCTAATTCCTCCCTAACATTTGTCTAAAGAAGTGGTTTAAGAAGTCTATTATAAATGCTCTTATTATCATTACTCTCAAAATTAACATAATGATTAGCTACATGCTCAAAGCCACTTTTCGTTACACAATATATAAGCATTCTTTTGGAAGTGAGAAAGCTTTGTTTGAGCACTTTTTTTTCTTTTTCCTTTTTTGCTGAAATGTCAAAATTATACTTAAGTTTTACCATTCACTCAATTTAATAAATGTTTTTATATCTGTTAATAAATGTGGCATGTTCCCTCAAACTGAGTCACAAACACAAATACAATCATGTGACTAAATTGATAAAATTAATAACTAAATAACTAAATTATCCAACATTTTTACTATTTTGACCTTATATATATATATTAACTAAGGATTTTTTTATTTTATTTAGAATAAACGATAGTTATTATTGATAAACAACTATAGGAGTGCGAGTTGGATTAGAAAGTCAGATTCCGACCAATTTCATCTCGAAAATTTCCGATTTTGATAAGTCCAAATGAATTCCAAAATCTGAATATTCCGATAAAAATTGGATTGGAATTGGAATGTATGCAAAGATTCCGAAATTTTCCAAATTCCAAAGTATATTTAAAACAAAATTGAAAAAGAATTTTCATTGTGAATTTTTTTAAAATTGGAATTGAAATCATTGCATTTAGAAAAAGAAAAAAAAGGCAGAAACTATCATAATTAAAGTAGCAATTAATTATACCGAGGTTTAAAAAGAAAATCTTGAGTGAACTGAATCATGTCTCTGAGTCTGGGTACATAGCTCACTCAATCAAATCATGTCTCTGGGTGCTATGATCAATCACAAGCCTCAATAAAGATATTCCTTCACGTGGTTACTGAAAATTGTTGGGCTCTTTTTTACTAAATACGACACGTGATAAATTACAAAGGAAAATATGATCTGCCTGATATTTCAACTAATTATTTGAGTTCTTCTTAAAAAATAGTTCATATTATTAATTTCAAAAGTTAAATGGTTTTGGACAATGAGGTTTAACTTAGTAGAAAATGACCTTAATTTATATACTAAAAGTCTCAGGTTCGAATTCACAGTATTATAGTTGCGTGTGTATGTGAGAAATCTCCCTCTCCAATAATTTAGACGATTGTTTATACTCTAAAAATGCTAAATGATTTTGAATAACTACAGTCAACAAAGAAATACGTATTTTAATTTACATATTCCAAACAACTAATGGTCCTTTTGTTCTATTATTTTTTTTCTTCTTTTGTACATATTATTACTTTCTTAGTAATTCCCTGATAAGGAGCATAGATATAGTCATCCTTTTAGATGCTTCTGAGAATTGATTGCTCGTCATGAAAATCTGAACATGAAATTGGGTTGATTTCTAGGTCAACATGTATATATGTTAAGGTTCCTTTTTTCCTCCCGAAAAACACAAACAACACGGGGGATTCTGATTATATAAAATTTGATGTCCAGAAGGTGCGGGAGCATATTCCACAATATTTTCATCCTTAAAAATATGCCAAATAAAATGAAGAGAGTGCTTCCACGATATATGTATTTATGAATTTAATTTAAAGAAAAACGCGTTTGTGGTTAAAATTTTAGAAATTCCTCAAAATCTTCTTATATAATAAAAGTAGTAAAAAGGAAAACCATTTGTTGTTTGATAATAAAATACTAGAAATAACGTTAAAACTACATACAAAGTGATGCTATTTGTACCACATTGATGATCACCTCTTTAATAAAAACAAAACTATTTATTCACGTATCTTAATCTCACTCTCCCTAGTCCATGTTGTATTTTTTTTAGCTGAAAATGTAGTTCATAATTTTAAAGGGGCTTTACTTTTTAGAGTTTTTAAACCTGAGGTCCAATAAGTTGAATTCGATACTTCAAAAATCAAATAAATTTTTTTTATTTTTAAAAAGTGACAAATATGTGCAGTAGAAAAATCCCCTTTCGCAAGAGCTGTGGCGTGTACAGAGAGTTTAGTCATTTATAAACAAAAAAGGACTATGAAATTCAAGGAAAGTAATTATAATAAATTTAAAAGTCAAACGACAAGGTCGTTAAAAAAGAATAAAATTTAATTGCAAGGGTAAATTTCTTATGGAGTTGGTGGAAAATATAGTAGGATTCTCAACGAGGCACCTGTATATTTAGGGGGGTAGGAGAGGAAAAGAAAAGGGGAAATGAGACTTGTGATTTTATTTATTTATTTATAAATTTGTTTTAATTTTGGTGGTGCAAAACTTCATTAGAGGGTACAATGATAAGATATTTGAAACTTGTGGGGTTGTTGTCGAATAAACCCGAATGATAAGATATTAGAGGGTAAATATGTAATATTTACAACTCATGGCAACAACTATTTGGTTTTGTCAGTTGGTTACAACTCATGGCAACAACTATATCGATGGAAATATCGATATCGATAAAAATTAAATAAAAATCACGGAAATTGTGAGAAAAACTTGGAAATTTTTATTGAAATTTTAGAGGATGTTTATTTAGTCAATTGTCTATTATTTTATCACAAAAAATTGGAATAAAATGCATGGCATGGTGGGTTAGAGTGATTTAAGTTGATTATGCAGCGACCTAACAAACATTGTGTCTTTAGAAAATATGTAGTAATTAGTGAAAGAAAATTAAACGCACCATAATTTTTTAGTTATAATAATTTACTACAATATATTGCATATGATAAGATATATGAGCTTGACAAAAAAAACAAAAATAAAATATATGAGTAACTTAGTACCACATAAAAAAAATTCCTATTAAAGTTAAAACTTAGTATCACATATAATGAACAATATTAAAACTCAATAGTGAATAATAATACAAGTCCGTAATATATAACCAAAAAAAAAAACTCCATGATAAAATAATAAATAAAATTAAACATATGCCTAAATTTATCATTAGGGATTTTTTTAAATGAAAATTTATCCTAGATAATATTAGCTTGCAGAAATTTTTAAGACCATATAAATATTACAAGTTGTAACATTATTAACAAACTCATTCGCAGTGTGTTGGATAAGGCCCAGTAGATGGATGGGAAAGAGAGTGGTTCAAATCCCCTTGATGGCAAAAGCGCCATTTCTCAACAAATTTTATTTATTTTTCAGTTTCAATCGCGGTAATATCGACGAAAATATCGATATATTGACGATAATTAAGTGGATATGGCCTAAAATATTGCCCATTCAAAAAAACGATATTATCAGCGAATATCGCCGATAATTTCGATATTGAAGACTGTGGTTACGATACATTTTCGGGTTGAGGAGCTCCTTGATCTAATTCAAGATCTCCTCTTCCAAACTTTTAATTCTACAAATGCCTAACAGATTATCTTTTTCCTCTAAAAAGAAAGTCTAGCACCAAACACGATATAAGATGTACATCATACCTGTTATTCTAGTGAAAGTCTTTCATTAAAAAAAAAAAAATCTTGCAATTAAAAAAAACACATTATGGATAGATAAAGCACATGATGTTGATGCGCTAAATTATTAAAAATTAAAAGTTGCCATCAGGAAACTTATCAAACCACAACATATCACTTTCAATAAATTAAGCAAATTTGGACTAAACAATATGAATTGAGTTCCGGGGGCGTATGACTATCAATCAGACCAACAAGTTGACAACCAAAATGCCTAGTATGAATGTTTCAAATACTTATCCGTAGATTGAAGTACAACGATTTTTAAGGCCCAGTTTGGCATTCTTGTCTTTGTGAAAATAATCATTGTCAAATTGTTGTAGAGAAATCATTGTGAGATAAAGTACTTTGGCGTTTGGTAAAATTTTTGTTAAAAATGTTGTTGGTATTGAGTTTACGCATAATCAGAAAATGATTGCCGTATAATCATTAAACCCAGACTCTTGGCCGATTCCTACATAATCGAAAATGAAAGCCTTATTATGCTTTGTCTTATAACTTTCTCTCACAACAATTTTTAATAATAAATGATTTTCTACAGTTTACCAAACGGGTTGGGCTTCTCAAATTTTTTTAAAAATCACTTATCACCCCAAATAAGCAATTCCAAACTGGTACTAAACAAGTTCAACTTTTCAGACCAAAAAAAAAAAAACAAGTTCAACTTAAATGATGGAGTGTTAGAGGAGTTCAACAATTAATTAGCAAAAGTTAAACAAATAGTTCACATAGGGAGGGGACCTAGGTGAAACTTGTTGCTTTTGACCAATAATGAATCATTACAAGTTTATATTCTTGGGAGCCAAGTTTGATTACACCGGCTAGAAAGAAGGGTTCAGATTCATCTCCTTTTTCTTGTACGTCTATTAATCTGGATAAGATTTTCAAGACTTTTTGCACAATCCATGTGCCCTACTCGCAATGGATGTGAAAAGCCTTGAGATGTGTTGACCACGTGGCCGTCTATGACAAGTCATTAAAGTAAGTCGTTTTTTAATATTTATTTGCTCCAAAAGCTTATTAAAAAAAATTAAAAATCTGCCTATAAAGAGAAGGCTCTGTTTCGCTTCATCTTTGCCAAACAAACACAAAGAAAAACATAGCCATGGCAGCTTCTTCTTCTGCTTCATTCACCTCTCTGTCTCTGCTTCTGGTTTCTTCTCTCTTTGCTTCTTCTTTGTTTTGTGTCTCAGAGGCACAACCTTCTGTACCTGTGGTTAAAGGGCTTTCGTGGTCCTTCTACGAGTCTAGCTGCCCTAATCTCAACTCCATAATCAGAAAACACCTCAAGAAAGTCTTCAAGGAGGACATTGGCCAAGCTGCTGGCTTGCTTCGTCTCCATTTCCATGACTGCTTTGTTCAGGTAACATTTCGTTTCAACTGTATATATTTGAACCCCTTGATCAAATGGCTGGTTGCTGATCTCTAATGGCTTGCTTCGTCTCCATTTCCATCTTTTCTTTTGGTCAAGTTTTTTTATGTTTCTGCTAAATTCATAGGACAGGGCATCGTTTTCTTGTCAAATATCAGACTTTTCTTCAAAACCTGGACCACACATTTTAAAGTAAAACTATTTGTCTTTGGTCAGTTTTGGGGTTTTTTTTATTTCCCCCATTTTACCGACAAAATAAAAATATATTGATCTCGATTGATAGTATCACAACATAACAGGTTTTCTCAAAATACAAACTTATATATGCCAAAAATAATTTGGGCATCATCCGAAGAAATGCCAAAATGACCAAAATGCCTGCTACTGCCCGTAGAAAAAGTTCAACTTATTGGCAATTATTTGACTAGAGCTGCCCCTCTCAAACTAGTTCTTGAACCAGTTTAATCTTGATGCGTTAATTAAAGTAGCTAGCACTACTAGTTGACATGACTACCAATGCTTTTGTCAGTCACTCATTTTCTAATGAATTTTTTTTTACTTAAAAAGCATGGACCTCTTATTTTCTTAGTGAGTTAATACAGTGTTAGGCAAGTTTCTTGCACCAAGTTCAAATTACTTTACTAATAAATTCTATTAATTTAGAATAATAGATTATTGTTTATATATATATAAGTTAATACAGTATTAACAACTCGTTTGTGCTCACTCCTTAATTTAATTTCGTAATCCAAACTGGTCAAATTTTATGTTTTCTTCGTTTATTGACATACCGTGTTAGCGAGTTGTTAATATCGTATTAATTTACTAACTTGTTAGCGCATGAGCGTAAATGCATTTGGTAAAGAGTTTGCTGTAAATCTAACAAAAGAAAGTTGAATAATAATGTAGGGATGTGATGGGTCGGTTTTGCTGGAGGGATCAGCCAGCGGACCAAGTGAGCAGGAGGCACCTCCCAACCTGACCTTGAGGGCAAAGGCTTTTCAAATCATCAATGACCTCCGTGAGCTTATTCACAAGAAGTGTGGCAGAGTTGTCTCTTGTTCTGATATCACAGCCTTGGCTGCAAGGGATTCTGTTTTCCTGGTAATTAATTCCTTAACCAATATATATTTGATTCTTCAAGTAAATAATACTTTTTTTTCAAAAAAAAAAAAAAAAATTTAGTTATACTTTTCTATTTTTTGCTTTTTGGCGAAGTTGTTTCAGATGACTAAGTATTTTCATTGCTTTTGGCAAAAGTTAATAGTTTGACCATAGGGTAGGGTTGGTGTGGAAATTTCGTTCATTGAAGACTTCCAACACATAAGAAATTTCCCAACACGTTTGGTATTTCCCTTCCAATTAAATATTAAAGTCATTCCAACATGTCCTGAAGAAATGAGAGAGAGGCAAGAGGCTTTATGAGCATTCATTCCAACACTCGAGGTCCGTGTTCACATCCACAATCCTTCAATATTTCTTGTATCAAAGAAATAAAAACGAGAGAAAAAGGCCAAAATAAAAATTAATAAGTGTAACACATATAAATAATTAAGTTAAAATATAATAAGAATTTTTATTTCTTTAAGTGATAGTGAAAAAGGGGAATTCAAACACACTCTCGGATGTAAGAATAATTGCTCTTAATCAATTTATCGAGAATTTTTTTTATATACGTGTCAAAACTATAAATTGTCTCAAAAGTGGGCATGTGGGTGGTTTCTTAGTTGTCCTTAACGAACCAATGAATATTTTACCAATCTTATAGCACAGATCTAAAGGAATTTGTATCCCACATAATTGAATACATGGAAGTTGTTGTTGGATGCTATTCGAGCACTATAAACTCATATCTATATAATATTATCCTTTACTAATTCCTTTCTTTGTCCTTAGTCCATGAGTAGTTTTTGTTCCCACCCACCCAGCCACCCACTTGTGAAAGTTTATATAACCTTTCAATGTCCCTCATTAAAAAAACAAAAAAAACCTTTAAATGTCAGAAAAAGGAGATGGAATCTAGGCCGCATACATGACTATCTTTTTTTTATATTTTTTTATTTTTATAAATAATATAATTGTTTTACTTTGCAATTAATAAATCCTACAGCTTTATGAATCTAGGCATGTCTTATAATTTATGAATAAAATATAAAATATTAATTAAAAAATGTGAAAGATTTTTTTAATTGGCGTGTACAAAATTCAACTAGTTGCTAACATTTTATCCTTTGGAATGTATGTGCATATTTGTTTTGGTCCAGTCGGGTGGCCCTGACTATGATGTGCCATTGGGAAGAAAGGATGGGCTAAACTTTGCAACACAAAATGCAACCCTAGCAAACCTTCCCCCTCCCACAAGCAACACAAGCAAACTTCTCACAGACCTGGCAAAGAAAAACCTAGATGCCACAGATGTTGTAGCCCTCTCTGGTGGCCACACCATCGGCCTTAGCCATTGCTCCTCCTTCACTGGCAGGCTCTACCCAACCCAAGACCCTACCATGGACAAAACTTTTGCCAATGACCTCAAGGAAATTTGCCCTGCAAGCGACACCAACGCCACCACCGTGCTCGATATCCGTTCACCGGACACATTCGACAACAAATACTACGTCGATCTCATGAACCGCCAAGGTTTATTCACATCGGACCAAGATTTGTACACGGATAAAAGGACGAAGGACATTGTCAAAAGCTTTGCTGTTAACCAGACCTTGTTCTTTGAAGAGTTTGTGAAATCCATGATCAAGATGGGGCAACTCAGCGTGCTGACTGGCTCCAAAGGCGAAATTCGTGCAGATTGCTCGGTGAGGAATTCGGACAATAAGAGTTACTTGTCCTCTGTGGTTGAAGAGGATGAGGAGAGCTTGTCTGAGTTTTAGGCTCAATGTGTTCAATAACTTGACTTGTTTATGTACTCGTTTCATATGCTTATGTGCTAGAAACCTCTCACGTTTTGGTGTGCTTAGTGCTAAAATGTTTGTAATAACAGCCCCTCAATTATGTTAAAATTTAGTTTGTTTCGCCAATCTGGTACACCATGTGTTCATGTTTTGGCCTATGAGATGAAAATCTATCTAAATGTCAAAAAAATTTGTGGCCAAAAATCATAACAAATATCCTCCCTCCAGTTTTGAATAAGTAGGGGTTTCTCTCTTGAAAATACTTACCTCCTTATTAGGTAAGTAGGAGTTTCTACATTCTTGCCAATTGCAATGTGATATGTGTGTATAAGTTTTTCTTTTTGTATTTTTAATGAATTATTTTTACATATATGTCGTATATGTCAATTTGTGATTCGTAAAAAGGAGAGTCTCCTTATCGGAAACGAGGCAAATAGCATCCTTCTCTACTTGCCATTTATCAGCCTTGTATGCTAAATAACGATGATTTGTTTGGTGGTAGACGATTATGCCCTTACTTGCTTTGGTATTGTCTTAAATGTCCTCTTGCCATTCCATCGAACAGTGCCAAAGAAGCCTTCTCTCTTACTTTTGATATGGCCAAAATATAAAAGAAGATGGTCGTTGCTTTTGGAAAATGAGATTCTTTGTACGTACTGCTGTTGATAAGTTCTTCACGTGAACTGATGTTATTGTTGCCTCTGTTATTACTGAGCTGGTTCAATTCTTTTGATAAGATTCTTTGTTTGTTCTGCTATTCTGAAATTATATATCTTGTCTAGCTTTTCTGCTGGGTCAGACCAAAAAAAAAGAAAAAAAGGATTTTTTGCTGGGATTCTGGAATAAATCGTCACGAAATTTGTCTGGTTGAGTAGGTGGACATAACTGTCAATTTTATTTTTTCGCCAAACGACAGAAGTATCATTGATAAAAGTCGTAAGCCTCGATTACAATAACTACAAATGCAATCAATCACTTAAATCTATATTTTGACCCAAATAAGGACTCAATAAAGGTTTAAATGGAGTGCAAAAGATAATCACGGCTATAGTACACCCTTTGTCAATAAAGGTTTAAATGGAGTGCAAAAGATAATCACGGCTATAGTACACCCTTTGTCAATAAGGTATAAAAGATAATCACGGCTACATTACTCCCCCAAAGAGAGACCTATAAAACAAATTTAAAACCTAAACAAAGACTAAAGCTCTCCCAAATAGAGACCATTCAACAAACTCATAGAGAATTGCTGCACTTATATAACTAAAAAAAGGAACAAAACATAACGCCCTATTACCATTGCCGATCGAATCAGGCTCACATCAAACCAAGGGAGGACGAAGATGAACAGATTTGCACATATCTGACACAAATCTACCAAAATAACCCCAACACAATGTCATCACCAAGACGTCCAAGCAGCCACCAAATTAAGCCAATATAGAGGGGCTAGAGGGAATGGGACTTTTTCATATTCACCCATCCATTCTATCCCATTCGATCATTTGCATATTCTTACATAACCCACATGAAATAAAATTCTGATCATTGAAATCAAAAGCAACCACATAATTGAACACAATCAAATCTCAATCTTACAAAGAAAACAAAATCAAAACATTAATCAAATAAAAAATTGATGGGTTTACCTCCATTCAAGGGGATTATTAGAGATGGTGGTAGTCAAGAAATTCATAGAAGAACGGCCTTTAAAACTTATGGAAAATCCTCTCTAAATTTTGAGTTCACTTTCCTGGACAATCTTTTGTTTTTGTCAAACGGTAGTATTGAATTCATTCATTAATAAAAATGTTTACATCTTCTTCAAGAGTCTTGAGTAGCTAGTAGGGAGGGTAACGCAAACACTCCCACACCCAAGAAATAGAGTTTTTTTTTTTTTAACTGCAAATTGAGCCACTAGGTGAGCATCCTTATTACAAGACCTACTAATCAAGGGTGGAATCATGAATTTTTTAGCGGGTAGACTAGCTAAAGTTATTAGCCTAAAATCTAATGATCAATTTTTTGTTTATTTACAATTTCTATAGCTTTTTCTAGAAATAAAATATACATTAAATTATATAAATCACGCTAGTTGTAAATACAATTTTTTTCATCCGGTGCGGCTCGGTGGTCCGGTTTTTTGGTCTCGATGCCCACCCCTAGTCCTAACTCCTAAGTGAAATTACATGTAGGATAGCTTAAAACACTAGAAGGGGGTTGAATAGTATGTTTACAGAGTTTAAGTATAGCAAAGGAATATGGGAAATAGCCTTCTATGCCACCCTTTTGCTAATTTTAACTAAAAATACCACCCCTTCCCAATTTTTTTACAACTAACACCTTTAAATATAAAATTATTGCCCACTTATTGTACCCATATCAGTTTTTCAGAAATTGGCTCTCTCTCTCACTGTCTTCGCTCTTTCTCTTCGGCCCATCTCTCTCCCTGGTGTACCTCTCTCTCTTCGACGCAGTGCTCTTTCCCGATCAACAGATGGCCGTTCATCCAAGCGGAAATCCATCGTTGACATTGACGAGGTACTGTTCATAACCATTTTCTTTGAAATGTGGGGTTTTTGTGAAGGTTTATGGTGTCTGGATTTCTAAGAAATTGGTTTGGTTGCTCAGAAATTGGGTTTGGGTTTATGGGTTTCTATGAACTGGGTAATAACGCACACCCACTGTCACTGGCTCGCAGCCACTGTTCACAGAAATCAAACTCTTCATTTTGTCACAGAACGTTTGGGCTTCGTTCACCTTTGGGAATCTTGGGTTAGCTTATAGTAGATGTTTGTGCACTGTTTGGTATTTTAAATTAGAATCAGTGGCTGTGGCTGATATGAGAGGTTGTCTATAAGACCACAAAATCAATTATTAAATAAAACATGATTTCGGAGAAATCATGACAATGTAAGCTTATAAAACCCCGTCTTTGATATTTAGGATAACAGATGGCTGCTTAACTGACCATTCGAGCAGTTGTCTATTTCTATCACAGATTCTAAAGTTTGTTTCATGGAACATTTCATACCAAAGCTGCTGGTACCTCTGCTGGATGCATTTACTGTAAGTATGACTCACTCCTAGAAGATTGCTTTTCACTGTGGTGCAAGTTGACTGCATAATGACAGATAGCCACCCACAGCTGTGAAACAACTTTGCGCTAATGCAGTTGTAATCTGTTGCAGAATTTGAAGAGATATTAATAGTTTAAATAAATTGGTAAGCTTTGCTTATTCTTTCATTTTTTGGGGCATAAGAATCAATATAGTATGCTATAGGTATGCATATTGTTAGCAGTTTTAGGACATATCCTAATTTGATTCCTTTTCTTTGGTATTTCATTGTTCGCCGAGGTGAGTTTGATTCTGTGGCTGGCTTAGCTGCAGATGGATGGGTGTTTGCAAATCATATCCATTAGTGATGGTATATGGAGGTTGGGAACTTTTGTTTTCTTTATTCACACCCCTTGCTCCATAAACCTGAGATTAAAAACTTCTGTTTGCCTTTTCCAGAAGAGAAACCTTCACATTTGCTTATATTATAATTAACATAATGGCCTTCTGTTTTTGGCTTAGTGATATCTCATTTAGCTTCTCTCTCTTTCCTTCTACCTGTCACCTGTCTCCTCCCTTTAGTGAAGTATAATATGTGTTAAATAGAAAAGTAGAGCTTAAGGGATATATTTTAATAGTATTATACAATCTTTTAGACAATACCTTCTCTAGCAGTTCTGCATTCTCTTTACCTACAAGGTCTAGCTTCTTATATAGTTCCATATTCTCTTGTTGTATGAGATTTCCCTGAAATAAGTAAAAAGAATGATATAAAATAGGTATAAATTAGGCCCCAAGGACTTGAATTAACATAAATGGACTAGGAGAAACTGAGGCAGTTTTCTTTGGTAACCTTCTGGTTCAGTTCTTTTATTTCATCATTTAGTATCTGGTCCTGCAGAAAAATGACTGAGTGTCATGCATGTGCTACATAAAGAAGGGATCTTGACAGTAGTAACTGAGACTATATAATCAGGACTAGGCACCTTTTTCATCCGGACACCTTTCAAACTTGTCTCCAGTTGGTTTTCCAGGCTCTGTAGATCTTTGGCACTCAAACCAGAAAGTTCTTCACCCATTAACTGCCTGCAAGTTTATACAGAAACATCCAGCCAATCTTTCATTTGATCTCCAATGAACGGTCGCAAATGTTAGTTTTTAACTTGGAAAAATAAAATAAAATTGAAAGTTACTTTTGGGAAATGTTGAACTTTTATAATGAATATGGCTTCAGTGCAGAAGGCTTGATAGTAAATAGAAAATCTATATGCTGGGGGTTTTCTGGCTAGCTAAAAATGTGTGAGAAATGATGAATCTATCTGATTGCAGCCTATTTAATGTTTAATACCTTCATTAAAAAAAGGTTGTTGATAGTGCTTTGACTATCTTGCAGATTATAATGGCAAAACCAGCAGGTGGCCCTAGTAAGAGAGATCAGCCTGCAGGGATGGATGAGGACTAATTTTGTGTGTATGACAATTGACTATCTTTGCTTGTATTGCTGTATGTTAGGGATCTTTTGTTCCATTTTAGTAACAATTTTGTTTAGGAGAAAAAGAAACATATTGCAGATCATGCTTTGTAAATGCCACTCTTATGTTACGATGGACATGTGGTATGCCCTTGTTGGGTAGGTTTGGATTGAAACCATGGTCGAGTGCTTGGGCCATGTTTAGTGAGAAGCTTGAATGAATTTTCTTTTCTGTTGTCTTTTCAAGTATGCCAAAAATCATCCTGGTTTTGTAATATGTGGTTTGTGCCTAATTAATTTACTGTGGATCTTGCATTTTGTTACCCAATATTCGATAGTTGCCTTCTTTTGAACGAAGATTCATTGAGGGAGAGAATTACTTTCCTTTTGAATATGAATCGATGTGCAACTCCAACTATCATTTCAAAGGTCAACATCAATTCATGCTAATATAATGATGGATAACAATTGTTGTGTCTATGAGATTTGAATTCAGGATTACTATTAATGAAGTGGAGACTGTTATTAGACCAAATGACCATTGACATACGATATAATAGCAATATTAGGTCAATATATGTACACTATAGAGGCAATATTAGAGCAATATAACCACAATACGATAGCAATAGTATTACAATATCACCTATAAAAATATAATTATTGTCCACTTATTGCTGATTTTTCACACGTTCAGAAATTTTGTTCTCTCTTAGCTCACTCAGCTCTCTCTCTGGCACATCTCTCTTTCTCCTTGGTATCTGTCTATTGCAGCTCTCTCTCTCTCTAGTGCAACTCTGTCTCTCTCTTTGCTCTCTTTCTGTAGCGCAACTCTTTCTCTTTCTCTCTGTTTCTCTCTAGCTTTGTTCTGTCTCTTTCTCCCCCTATTCGCTCTCTTGCTCTCTGTCTCTTTATTCATACCTTCCTTTTTTTGTAAATTATTTTTTCGTTGTTATTATTTTTTTAAATAATTTCTTACAATGTCTTACGGTGCAATTATGATGCACCTGACTGCCTGTTTTTGAAAGGCACGTTGTTTCTTTCTCCTCCTCATCTTCTTTTTGAATGAAGTATGGCCTAAACCGTAAACCCATTGATGAGCCGTAGTCAATATACATACAATATAATAGCAATATTAGGGCAATATACATACACTAGAGAGGCAATATTAGGGCAATATAATGGCAATACGACAGCAATAACATCACAATATACATGCAATACGGTGGCAATATGCATGCAATATGTATACAATACACAGGCAATATTAGTACAATACACATGTAATAGGACAACAATATTAAGTCAATCTATATACAATACACACACATCCATTACAGACTACAATTTAGACATGGAAAATAAATCGTCACCGAACCCTAACAATACTGTCCCGCGAAGCAAAAATTATTTCTTTCATAAAACTTGAAAATTCAATTGTTATTACATAGTCAACCAATCTTTGCTCTAGTATATACACACTTCCTACCTATAATTATAAATAATGGAGAGCTCATAAATTCTACTAATTTGATCTTAACTTCATCAATTTGTTCTTCGGTGTATGAGTTAGTGCTCTCTTCTTGCACATTTTTCAAGCTGTTATATTCTCCTCCCGTGTAGCAATATCAGCAACAACAAGTTATCTACAGATCTGAAATCATAACTGCAGATGATTCTCAATTAACAAAGAGGAAAACCATTTTCTTTTATAACTTTGGTTTTGGAATATATAACAAAATGCAATAGTTCAAACTCAGCCTCGGCCTCAGAACAATGAAATACCAGCAAAAGGAATCAAATTAGGGTATGTCCTAAAACTGCTAACAATATGCATACCTATAGCATACTATATTGATTCTTATGCCCCAAAAAATGAAAGAATAAGCAAAGCTTACCAATTTATTTAAACTATTAATATCTCTTCAAATTCTGCAACAGATTACAACTGCATTAGCGCAAAGTTGTTTCACAGCTGTGGGTGGCTATCTGTCATTATGCAATCAACTTGCACCACAGTGAAAAGCAATCTTCTAGGAGTGAGATGTCATACTTACAGTAAATGCATCCAGCAGAGGTACCAGCAGCGTTGGTATGAAATGTTCCATGAAACAAACTTTAGAATCTGTGATAGAAATAGACAAACCAATTAGGTGTGTAAATTTATGCAATAAGGGGAAAGCATGAGAAGTTCACCTTTTCAAAAGTAGTTTACCCCATTCCTATTTTGTAGAGTTCATAAACCATGGCAGTCAAAAATATTTTACTCAGCCTGGAAGAAGTTTTCATCACCTGCCAGGAAAAAACAAAGAAAAGAATTAGCATTAATATATCTCTGAAGAAGGTAGAGAGAATTTTTATTAAATTTTTTTTTTTTTGTTCTTCCTAGATACAACATAGATAAATAAAACTTCCTTTCAACCCAATAACAATTTATGCAGCTAAAGTTGTATGGAGTTGAATGCTACTAGTGCAGAAATTCACTACTTTAAACCAGCATCAGATAATTTGGGTCCTGAAAGCCATTTTTCACCATGCTACTCCTTTAAAGAATGGCACTTATAAGATTTAGCAAACTCCAACTGACACCATTTTCATCTTTGTTACTCGACCAAAAAACTATGTAGCTATCTGGATCTCATGTATTTCATATTAGGAATGCATATTAACGTAGTAATCACTGCGTCATATGCCTCACTCAAGGGTATTGATTACCTCTTCTAAGATGTAACATACCATTTAAATAAAAGAAGTTTCACCAACAGAAATCATTTTTCATCATGACTGTAAGATATAATCTGACTCACTTGAATATGAGGTGCCTGGAACATTTCTTGTATGGCTGCTTCAACCTCTGCCATTCCAACAAGTGATTTTCCTGCAAAGTAGGTACATATAAATCCTGTAAGTGACAAGTATTAAAGCCTCAAAGCAAGATAATAACGCTCCTAAACAAAGCAAGCACATAGAGTTTAAGCTACATGAGATGTTGGTGCTTAATAATACCAATGTAGTAACAGAGTATTTCTTTTGAAACTTCAGGATACAGGAAAGAAGAGAAGTTGACAATTCTAATTCCTTGGTTGACCAAAAAAGAATACTGGTTTAAAGGTTGCTTAATTTTCATTTTTTCAAATAAAAGAAAATGAAACAAAACCAATACCAAAAACAAAACAAAAAAACGAAACATGTATTATTTGGTATTTAAACCAGCTCTTCTATGACACAAACTCTCATTATAGGACCAGTTGGCCAAATGAAAGGCCATGTTTTTTTTCTCTGAACAAAGTAATATTCTAAACTACTCTAAATTGACAAAAGCAAGCTCAGAATTGCAAGTCATGTTCTTATAGAGAAGTCCAGTGAGTTTATTTCCAACAATGTCAAGATATTTAATGGAAGGCAGTGACAACCATGATGACAAAAATGGCCCTACAAACCCATTCAATGAAATGTCCAGCTTCTGGAGCTAATAGCAGGAGCCTAATGCAATCTGGATTCCCAAGCGAAACTTGTTCTTTCTTAGCACAAGTGTGACCAACTTGGAAGGCATACTTGGAAAATGAGGCCCAAAATAGTTGTCTTCCAAATCAAGAACTTGCAAGTTTGTCAAGTTTCGAGATCAGCACTTCCCGACAAGAAGTTACTTGATAGGCAGAGAACCCGAGAGTTTGTAAAGATGCCAAAGAATATGGCAAAAGCCATTAAGCATATTGTTTTTCAGATTGAGAACAGCCAAGGCTGAAGTGAACTCAACCAACTGGAACTTGACCAGTGAACTTGTTATGGTCAAGTATGAGATCTGAAGGTTCCTCGGATATGAAAGTTGGAGAGGAACTGTACCACTTAAGTAATTTGTGCTTACATTGAGAATCTCCGGTGAAGACAAATGCCCAATACTTGCAGGTATTGGCCCCCATAAACCAAGAGAAACCAGTGAAAGCACTTTCAAGCTTGGTAAGCCAACAAGAGTGGCAAAGAAATAGTTTTGAGAAATCACGAGGCAGTGGAGGAAACCCATTGTTGCCAATAATGTGCAGGTGGGTTATGTTGCCTTCATAACAGGATAGAGTATGGAGTTGGTTCAATTTTGCAGAAGTCTCGATGTTGCTTCTATGGCTGAAGTGGTTAAGGCTGATGGGTAGTTGAGAAGTCTGCTGGATCTTGAAGGGTTTGTGACCGAGTGTGTTGTTGTAGCTGGCTTGAAGGATGGAGAGAGAGAAAACTATGATGAGCAGAAGAAGATGTGAATGGCAAACTAGCTTTGCCATTAGAACCATCAACAAAACCCAAGTTGCAGAAACAACACTCAATAGATGAATCTATTTCTCCCCTTCTTTCTCTGCTTCACTTCTTCCAGGAAGGCTTAAAACTTAGCTTTTGGGGGAATGAAAACCAGATTTTGCTAGCAAAACTATGATGACATTTTCAATTGCACCAAACTGACTTAGCCCTTCAAAATCTATCCTTCAATTTATTTTCCAACTTTTTTTTTTCTTTTCTCTCTTTGGTTATGTTTACTAATTAAACATCCTGAACCCAACAAACTTAGTGTGCTAATTATGGAAAATACTTCTGTACCACCTAGTTCCTTACAAAGTGAGAGTGGGTGTGAGTTATTACCCAGTTCATAGAAACCCATAAACCCAAACCCAATTTCTGAGCAACCCCTAAACACTAAAACCCTAAACCAATTTCTTACAAATCCATACACCATAAACCAAATTCACAAAAACCCCAAATTTCAAAGAAAATGGTTATGAACAGTACCTCGTGGATGTCAACGATGGAGTTACGCTTGGATGAACAACCACTGTTGACGGAGAAAGAGCATTGCGTCGAAGAGAGAGAGGTACACCAGGGAAAGAGACGGGCCGAAGAGATAGAGCGAAGAGAGTGAGAGAGAGAAGTCAATTTCTGAAAAACTGATATGGGTACAATAAGTGAACAATAATTTTATATTTAAAGTTGTTAGTTGTAAAAAAATTGGCAAGGAGTGGTATTTTTAGTTAAAATTAGCAAATGGGTGGCATTGGAGGTCATTTCCCAAGGAATAAAAACACGCCCAGAGGATTGATAAGTGGTATCAATCCTTGAATGCACAGAACATAAAAATATATGAAAATGCAAAGAATTATTTTATGTGGTAAAACCCCACCTCTCGGGAAAATCCACGGGACTCCTCAATCCAAAGCAAATCCATTATAGAACGATGATTGCAAGAAGTATTCACACACTTATCCTAGAGACACTCTAAATAATGTTTACCGACTTATTAGTAACTCAACCTTTGTCACGGGATGATCTTTCGATACTCCTTATGTTGAATGCAATACTGGTCACGATTGCTTTAAGTTCGTCGAAGTTGTTCCAACTCTCTTTATGTTGAATTTGATACATTGATTCAAGCTCACTGGAGAAAAACCGTCACCAAGGTCTTGGTGCCCTCAAACGTATGAGTCTCCAATCAGTGCAAATGAATGCAATATGAATGAAAAAAGTGTTTGATAAATCAACAAGTAAACATGGAACACTTGATGATTTATCTCAAATAAAAACTCAACTTTCCAAAATTTATGGACTGAAAATATGATTGTGAAAGCATAGAAAAATAGTCTTTGACATCTCTAAATAATGAAGAAGACAAAGATCTTCTTTTATAGGCTTTTTGTTCGAGTCCGGTTTACCTGTTACCAAAGTTCCTGTGCCCCCCTGTTTCCTTACTAGTTTCGTGACATGTGGCAAGCCACTTAACTCTGTTAACTCTTTTTACTATTTGTTTTTTTTGCTTTTTCTTCCTGTTCTGCCCCTTTCTCTCTTCTCTGGTTCCCTCTCCCCATCTCTTCTTCATCTCCCTTCCTCTCCTCCCTTTTTTGTTCTCTTTTCTAGATCTCCACCACTATGTTTTTTCTTTCTCCTTTTTTTTTGTTGCTTTTGCTTTGTTTTTCTTTTTCTCTCCTCTCTCTGTCTCTCTCTCTCTCTCTCAAAAGTGGTGGGGGAAGAGAGGAACTTAGAAAATAAAGTACGGAAAAAGGGAGCGGAAGAGAGAAGAGAAGGTAGGGAAAAAGGGGGTGAAGGAGAAACTCAAAAAAGAAATAGGAAAGGAGAAGAGAGAAAAAGAAAAACAAAGCAAAAGCAAAAGCAAAGAGAGAGAGAGAGAGAGAGAGAGAGAGAGAGAGAGAGAGAGAGAGAGAGAGAGAGAACGTGGAGGTGGAGATCTAGAAAAAGAACAAAAAATGAAGGAGAGGAGGGGAGACGAAGGAGGGAGGGGGAGAGGGGAACGAGAAAAGGGAGAAAGGGGCATAACAGGGAGAAAAAGCAAAAAAAAAAAAAAAAAAAAATAGAGAAAAGAAGCAAAAAGAGTTAAGTGGGGTTAAGTGGCTTGCCTCATGTCACGAAATTAGCAGGAAAACAAGGGGGCACATGAACTTTGGTAATAGGTAAACCAGACTCTTTTTGTTCCACCAAAAAGAAAACACGTTCAAAACAAAGATTGCTTGATTGGCAAAAATTAAATTAAATCCCAAATATATTTTCCTTTTCTATAGATAATCACATGTGAAATTAAACCAATAGAAAAGGCCAATAGAAACCAATAGAAAAGGCATACAAGAAAAGATGGTTTTAATCAATCACAATATCAAAGCAATCAAACCGTGATCAGACACCTTGATAGTGTGATCTAATTGAAAACATGATTTTCAAGCAAATTACTTAAAGAAAAAAAGAAAGAAAATATATTAAAAATTATGTCTAAATGAGATCCACTTCTAAAGGGATTCTTATTTACTTAAGATCAGAGAAAATCAGGAAAATAATATCATATTAAATGCCAAAAAATGTTCATATCATGTGTGCATGACAAATGACATGGCTTATCTTTAGATCAAATGTCTCATACGTGTTAAGTTACAATTCTGTTATTCGGGATGGCTGATATATTTCAATCTCGCAGTTTTAAAAAATCAGAAACAACAATTATGCTTCAACCCAATAACTAATGACACTTCTAAACCTATACAAGTTTTAGAAAATGCCAATACAATTTCATACTAACACTAAAGCATGGGCTTGTGCAACTTTTTGTTGCTCCGTCTTTTAATTGATCCTTTAGTACTTTAAATTTTGAATTTTGACCCTTGTTTTATTCCTATTTCAGCCTTTCGCTTTTCCTCTCGTTGTTAGCTTATTGTTTTGTGGGAAATGCCATAAAAACAAAAGACAAATGAGACTGCCAAAATTTTGACCCAAAAAAATTGTCTTAAAATTTCAACCCATCTTATTTGTAAATCCTAGGTCTGTGTTTGGTCACGCCTCAGGTCGGATCTTTCACTTTGGATTTTGTTGTTGTTGCATGTTGATGTATAGTTTTGACCTATTTTGAATATTGAGTTTAATTTTGGTTTATGTTTTGTGTATGTTGATGTCTTTTTTGTTTAATGAGTTTCTGTTTTATGGATGTTCTAAGTTTGTCACATACTTGGTGGTGGTAACCTGCATTTGAGGCTCCTTTGTTGATTGGGTTTATGTAGAAATGGTTGTTTCTTGTTCGTGCTTGTGGTGGAGATAGTTGTTTGGGGCTTCATTTTGTTCAATTTAGGCTGCTGTGTTTGTTCAAACTTGAAAGTTGGCGTCTTGCTTGGTTGAAAAGTTTAATTGGGGGTTTGTTTTGTGTACTCTGAGGTTGGCTAACAGAGGATCTAGGAGAACGACTTTCATGCAATAGGGATAATATTTTTTGCTATCATTGGCCAATGATGCAATGATACACGAGATAATTTTTTATGTGTCATTGTGTTATTGTGAGATACCAAAATAATGCTATTTCGTTACAAGTAAGTTTTTTTTATGAGGATCTAGAGTTTAGTTATAGATGCCTAAACTAATTATCCATGTAGCTTAACATGGATTATGATGGTGTCATTCCAAACCTATGTTCTGCTTAAGTCTAGTTCTTAATTATCAATTTCTAATACAGTGGTAAATAATTAGTTTTACCTCTCAATTCTCATGCTGTGTAACAAACGCCCTCTAAAAGTTTTAGGGAGAAACGACAATAGCAAACGTGGGATGAAGACAAAACGGCTTCGTTTAGGAAATATGTGAGATGTTATTTTGTGCTCCAAGAAATTGCCGATTAGAAAGAGCTTTCTGGAAAAGCAGTTGCCGCAGCCAAAATCCTTCACCCTTTTGCGTTTCTCTTCTGTTCGTAGGAATTGATTTCCTGAGATAAGCACAAGTATGCTGATAGAAGACGAAGAGACAGAAAGGCGTAGCGATGTGAATCCCTCAAAACCCTCGTCTTCCACCAACAAAGATGTCTCTGATGGCTTCGAAACTGCCAGCGACGGCGAACTTGGACCCAATGGTAGCGACAACGACCACGAAACCCAACAACAGCACCAAGTCCAAGAGGAGCAGCAGAGTCTCTCTCAGACCGACGACCTGAAACAGGTATTTGTCTTTGCAAAGCTATTGTTTTTCTGATTTTTATTAAAAATGTGTTGTGCAATGCCTGTTTATCTGGTAGATGTTACTGATAATCCAATGGCTTTATACGAATCAACTGCCTATTGTTACTTTGGAGCTCAGTACTCGAGTTCAGTTTTGTTCAATTTGAAGAAGAAAAATGAAATTGTTGTATCCGGCTGTTCTGAAATTTGATATCTTTGTGTGGTTTGCTTATAATTAAACCCATTTAGGTTTTTCTCTCTCTTAGTTAGTTTCATCTTAAATTGTTAAACTGATTTTATTACTTACAATTCCTACGTTCCTGTTGAGATAATATAAATTTTTTTTTGTTGATTTGCTCTGTTTGCATCTGGATCAGAAAGCATTTGAACAAGCAAATGATGTCAAATTGGAAGGCAATAGACTGTTTGGCAGTGGGCAATATGAAGAGGCATTATCACAGTATGTGCTTGCTTTACACCTTGCACCTGACACGCCATTATCTGTGGAATTACGTTCAATATGTCACGCAAACAGTGCAATATGCTTCTCGAAATTGGTATGCTATACGGTTAAAATATTGGCAAATATGTTTCCTGAATTATTTATTTATTTATTTTTCAATTTTACATTCTATGTTGTGATTAAAAGTTCACGTAAAATAGTTGAGGTATTGACATGGTATACATATCTAGTGCATTCTTAGTTTGTCGACGATATGAAGTATTTTTCTGGTTTAATGGGTAGATTTGTTTTGTAACATATGACTTTACTAGTTAGTACGGAATAGAAATTTGTTGATGAAGCCGCTTATGCTCTAATGCACTTTTGATTTCCACATATGGGAAAAGCTATGATTTGTGTAATTATTCGGAAAGGGGCTTTTTCTCTTCTCCCTCTTATTTTCTTGGTAGTCTTTGTTGAAGTATGCAAGTTGTTACAGTAAAGTAATGTGATTCCAGTGATGCATAATTGGTCTTAAAAGCAAAAATGGGTTTGATTTCCTTCATCATGTGTCTGGAAATTTTTTATTTGAAATGGATTCTAGTTATATTTTACAGAAAAATAACTACATAGAATTAGCTCTATTAGGGAGGTTTTATAGTTAACTTTTAAAATGAAGACTTATAGTGAAAGGCAACAAATATTACAAGGTTATAGATGATGTCCAGGCCGTGAGCAGAACTGGTGCTAGTAATTGTAAGCTGTTTTCACTCTCCTGACCAAACAAAGAAACGCTGTTTTCACTTTTAGTTTTTCCCTTATTTATTTCCTTGTGTTATTATTATATGCTTTGAAAAGGCTTCTTATTCTTTTCATTATAACTTCTCTACACCAATAGCTTCTTAGTTGTGCATGATTGTTAATGTTTGAATCTTAATGTCACAGGGAAAATATGAGGACGCAATCAAGGAATGCACAAAAGCGCTAGAACTAAATCCTTCATATATGAAAGCTATGCTTAGAAGAGCAGAAGCTCATGAAAAACTAGAGCATTTTGACGAGGCTATTGCCGGTAAGCTCGGATATAATACAAGTTTTTAACCATTGTACTGTATTCTAAGGTGGTACCTTTCATTAGTTCATCCTTGTATTTCTGGACAATATTCTTGACTCTTTTTCATCCCACTAGAAGCAACTTCCGTGTTCTCATGTGTACTGGTTTTTAGTTTTACACTAATATGTATTGCTCAATGTATGCTTTACTATGTAGACATGAAAAAAATCTTGGAACTTGATCCTTCAAATGACCAAGCCAAGAAGACCATTCACCGCTTGGGGCCGCTGGCTGAAGAAAAGAGAGAAAAGATGAAAGAGGAGATGATTGGTAAGTTTCTTTTTTCTTTTTGGTTAATAAGATCATTGGTAAGTTAATTCTATTATTTTCTTCTGCATTTATATTTTTTATTGTTTCATGGTTTGTAATTTTAGATTATTTTTCTTTTGGCCACTCGATCAAGTTATTCCTAAATGCTGTATGTACCATGATTGTATTTTTTTCATTAAACAATGCCCAAAAAAGGATAAAAACCCAATCCATATCATAGACAGACCACTCTGCTAGTCTTCACATGACTTCTTTCCTATACTTATGATGAGCAATGAAGGCCAAAGGACTGGGCAATTAGAAGGGAATCTAGGCAATGCGTTTTCACGAAGTAATTACTTGCCAAATGACTAGAATAACTAATTTGACTGATTTTTTGAAACAATGTCAAGACTAATAAATGAAGAAATCCTAAAATTGTAGCCTACTGATCAGTTTTTTAATGACATATGGTCCTTGCGTATGACACACTAGCTAACTTGTTCATGATTGCCAAAGTATGTCACTGAGGTAGGTTCAGGGAACATTAGGGAGAATGTTTTATCCTTGTCGATGATGTCAACTTAATGAGTCATTCTCTTTTAGAAATATGAATATGTTAATAAAAAATGGTAAGAAAATGTACGTTTTAATTCTCCTATCTCATGTCTGATTTCTGTAATTGTTATTCACATATTCCATGCTTTCTGGTGGCAACGGATATCATGTCCAATTTTGTTAGGGGTTATCATGATTAGACCCATTCCAACATTACATATTATACAATAACTCTTATAGAGCCTACTTGGAGAGAAAAACTCAAAACTAGCCCCTTGTCATTTTCTACTTGGTTCTTGGAAAATTTTAACACACTAAGAACTAATAGAAAATGACAAGTGGCTAGTTTTGGGTTTTTCTCCCCAAATAGGCTCTATATGGGTTTTTGTATAATATGTCATGCTAAAATGAGCTTACTTGTAAAAACCTAATTTTGTTATGCTCGTGACTGGTATATTTTGCTTGTTTAAGGCGTACTTCATTGTTAAATTTTAGACTTGGCTGTTAGTGGGCATATTTCCTTTGTAATATATGTTTCCTCAGTTGCTAAATTTTAATGTTTTTCATAAATGAAAAAGAAAAAGAAAAAGAAATATGCTCTAGACTAAGCGTTTGAAATTGTTCTATGTGAGTAGGGAAGCTGAAAGATATGGGCAACTCTTTGTTAGGCCGTTTCGGAATGAGCATTGACAACTTCAAAGCTGTCAAAGATCCAAACACTGGCTCCTATTCTCTTTCATTCCAACGTTAGTATGGTTGTGGTAATATCCTACAATGTGGAAAGAATCAGGTTGGTGACGTGGCAAGGAGTAGAGGTTTGTTGTGCATGCAGGATTAGTAACTACAAGTAAATGAAGAGTTGATAAAATCATTTGCGGATAGTATTACCTTTCATGAATTTTGAGGTATTACGGTTTCTATATATGAATGCAATTGTTACTTGATCATCATTCACTGCATCTGTGATCTCGTGTTTGTGTGGTGTTCTGCATAATTCTTAATGTCTTGGACCTTAGTAGCTTATCTTCCAAGTCAGTATTTTGTTCAGACTTTTCCTCTGTTTCACTGCTGGTTTCTTGATTGCAGTTTGTTTATGGTTTCTTTACATTACCATTTACGTGATAGCTAATGGCATGGGAAACAAAACCACTGACATCATAGTTGGTTTAATTCTTTGGCATGTTACTCTAATTGTAAATTAGCAGCCAGAATCAAATATGCAGTGTTATTCTGGTGGTTGTATTAGACGTAGACGTATAGGATTTAGGAGAATTTACTTTAACCTTTTGGAGCAGCATATTAGGGTTTTGGTGAGTGTTTAAAACATGAAGTAGAAAATACGTTTTAAGGCTTTCCAAGATTGCTCCTTTGGTTTTCACTAGGAACTTCTGTAACTAAATTTTTTGGCTTTTTATCACAAAACGTCTCTGACGTTTGAGAAACTATCAGATTGCATCAAGTTTTTTTGTATCACTCATGTCCCTAACGTTAATATGGGTGCTCTTAAATAGTCCATCGGTCAAAAAAACTGTTAAATTCAAGGATATAATCATCAAATCAATCCAAAATTATAAAAATATATATTTTATTTCCTTCCCTTCTCTCTTTCTTTCTTCTTCTCTCTCTCTCTCTCTTTTTCTTCTTCTTCCTTTTCTTCTTCTCTCTCTCCGCCAGTAGTTTAAAATCTGAGAGTGGTTGATGGCCTTTTATTTTTGTGGGGTTCCAATAATAAACGGAATGTAAAACAGGTAATGGCCTTGTTTTATAAAAGGAAAAAAGAAAAGAAAAGAAAAAGTGGTTTCTAGCTTAGCTCCTGGAATGGAGGTGTGGGTGGTAGGTTGCCTCCCAGGGCAGGGTCGAATAATGGAAGTGTTTATGTCTCTAGGATCATGCCTCACAACAAACAGCCGTTTATCTCCTCTAGCATAAAAAAACAAATCAAAAAGAAAATTGCATTAAAAGAAGGAAAACAAAGAAAAAAATAATGGTCAAACCGCATCTATATACATAAAATAGTCCCATGTGAGATACCCAGAGAAGAGATGAGGAATGAGAGAAAGAAGAAGAAGAAAAGAAAAGACTGTAAGAAGAAGAAAGAAAGAGAGAAGTGAAGGAAATAAAATATATATATATATATTATATTATAATTTTGGATTGATTTGACGATTATATCTCTAGATTTAACAGTTTTTTTGACAGAATGACTATTTAATAGCACTTATATTAATGTTAGGAACCATGAGTGATACAAAAAAACTTTAAGGATGCAATCTGATAGTTTTGTAAACGTTAGAGACGTTTTGTGATAAAAATCCAAATTTTTCGTAGCCAAAGCTAAAAAATAACCACATGAATGAGTTAGAAAAGGTTACTTGTGGCCTAAGGTAAAACCTCTGAATATAGGAGGCATCAGTTATTGAAGCAGGACATCGATGCTCAAGAGAAGACAGCCTAGACACGATGTTCTCTATCTTCTCATTTGAATCTTTTTCGGGTAGAATGAATATATTTGAATATTTGAAATTCAAAATTGAGTAAAAGATCAAGGCGACCATAACAAAAGTAGATGATCTTGTTTTCAATCAACGGGATAGGGAGGAGTCGAACTTGCAGCATCTTTTATTATTTGAAAGAGACTAAGATTTAATGGCTTGTCGATTAAAAAAAATAAAATTGTCGGAACTAAAATTCAATTTTGGACAGTGATATAAACCAGCAGAAACAATGGATTCATCTGATATTCGCTCTAATAAGCACGCTGCACGCCAAAAAGGGCAAATAATGCTTATAATGTGATTATGACCAACCTAGCCAAAAGTTAAAGTTTGGAGAGAAGGGAAACCTAGGTAGCTTGGTTTTAATATGTTCATTTTTTTCCCCGAATACAACCAATCTAAACTACAAGAAGGAGGATGATTTCTCATACACACTATCAATATGTTAGGGGGGTTTAAATATGAGATCATTAGTTTGCAAATCAAGTCATTTTTCATTGGACTAAACCGTGTTGGCTAATATGTTCACTTTTTTAGCATATGAAGACAATCTCACTTGTTGGACTTGTATTTAGTGCCCTAGACATATGAAAATGGTCGTAAGGAAAGGCAGCAAAGTACAATATGAAGAGTGAAATTTGTTTCTTCTTTGGAACATGCCTGAATAGAGATTTAAAGTTGGTTATATGATGATTATTAAATAAGTGTGTGAGGCGATCATTATCACCTCTTAACAAAGTCAAATTAAGCAACTCTAAATACATAGTGGTAAGAACATTTAATCCTAAATCCTAAATCTTAAAGCATTTACGTGTAGATTAATGATCTCAGATTCCAACCCTAATAGCACATCCCCTACCCCTTCCACATTTTGACAAAAAAAAAAAAAAAACTTGGGTTAGTTGGCCACACATCACCTCCAATGGGCAGCAAATCACAATAAACAAAGAAATGGAGAAGATATGTATAATGACAATCAAATACCAAAGAACATCTAGGCAATAAATATCTACATAATAAATATTTTTTTTTGCTCAAGATAATGCACGCCTCTTAAATCATAATATACCAAGGCCCACACAGCACTAAGCCACCACCAACATCAATTAAGCATAAAGTAAAAGATGACTCCACCACTTTTCATAAAGGTTAATTAGGTTGAGGTTGGCTGGCTGACTTTCAAGGTGCCACCATAAAACTGACACAGACATTAGACATGCATACATGCATGCTTGGTTGTTTTGGCATATCCTTTCTACAAAATGAGAAAAACTTGTGTGAAATGGGGATATCATTATTTTGTCATGTTCGGTCAATTACGTTATACTATACGTGATAAATTTTATACATAATAGTTTGTAATTGGTTAAAAATAACAAAACAGTGCTATCTTTGTTTTATACGAATTTTTATGCAAAGAAACAAATGGACTTGCTATAAGTACCTTAACCCTAGTTTACGAGAGAGAACTTATACCTGTCTCACTCTCTCTCTCTCTCTCTCTCTATGTCACCCAACAAAGACCCAACAAAGAAGAATAGAGATCGAGAGAGAGGAGCAATGAAACGAGAATAGCTATTCTCGGGTCCCACGTCCATGACTCAACTAGCAATATTGTGTCGACATCCTACCATGTGAACCATCACAAATCATGGCATGTCCTACAACTAAGGCCCACCAATAGCCCAACACCATCACACTCCACTGGCCCTCATGATTCCCTTGCCTTGCCCCCAGTGACAACCCAAAAGCAGCCTTCGAACATCACACATGGGCTGCAACCACATTGGATCCATCATGCAGGCATGCACCCTCCATCGTTTGATATTCAATCTCCACCGTCCATTACTTCTTTAATAGTATAAATTCCACCATGAAGCTTGAGAAAGGGGTTTTCTTATAGCCAAACATTTAAGCTGGCTTTTGACAATGGAAAAAAGCAAGTCATTCCCTGAATACACCTCGGCTTACTCTGGAGAGTTCGGATTCCGGGAGAGGTCGAATTCGTACAACTTCAACGGGCCAACTCAGAAGGGAAGTGGGTTTGCGACATCAAGTGATCCAGAACTGCAGAGGAAGAAGAGAGTTGCCTCATACAACGTGTTTACAATGGAAGGTAAGGTTAAAACAAGTCTAAAAAATAGCTTCAAGTGGATCAAGAACAGGTTCGCCACGGATGTTCGCTACGATGCATGAATATGAAGTTACATAAGAGAGTTTTGTCCCATAATCCCACCCTCTTGTGTTCACCTTTACTTGTTGATTGTATACAGTTTGTGTGTCAAGGTTATGATTTATAATCAGATGGGAAAATCCCCACCAAAGACCAAATATGAAAGAAAAAGGAAAAAAAATCTTTCTCAATGCAAAAATGCACTAAGAGTATGATGATGATGATGATGATGATGGCTTGAGGGTGCGGCCATTTGAATTGTAATATGTTTTGGTTATATTTTAAGCTTCAAGTTATTTTCTTCTTGTCTAAGCTTAATTTCATTTGCTAGCCCAGATATTATTTTGTTAGGAATATATATATATATATATATATATATATTCTATTGAGGATCCTCAAATAATTTTATTTGAGGGACGCTAAGTACCATACAATTTTTTCAATGATCAAAACCATCTATTTTTAGGTCTTCATTCATAGATCATCCTTACAAAAATTAGACAATTTGGAAACCGTTTGACATCAATTGTGTCCTACAAAATCAATGAACACGGTGCTTCAAGAAAGTATTAAAATTTCAATAACTCAATTGAATGATCAAATGATATCGATTCAAGTGATTTTTGTAGAGATGATCTTTGAATGAGTATCTACAAAATAGACGGTTTAGATTAGTGAAATACAATCCGAGTGGGCCTACAAGGGTGTCCTCAAATAAGCTTATTTGAGGATCCTCAATGGAAGCTCTCTATATATATATATATATATATATATATACGGAACTTCAGTTGAGGATTCTCAAATAAGCTTATTCAAAGACACTCTTGTAGGGTCACTTTGTATTGTATTTCACTAATCAAACGTCTATTTTGTAGATACCCATTCAAAAGTCATCTCTACAAAAAATTAGTTGAATCCAATATCATTTGACCACTCATTTGAATTATTGAAATTTTAGTACTCTCTTGAACCACCATGTTCATTGAATTTGTAGGATACAATTGGATATTAACGGTTTCCGATTTGTGTAATTTTTTACAAGGATGATATATGAATGTAGACTTAAAAAATAGATGGTTTATGCTGGGCAAGATGGAGTGAGGGTTGAGAGAGAGAGAGAGAGGAGATATATGTTTTTATTTTAATTTTAATATCTGTAAAAAAAATTAATTTCTTTTTAAATATTATTTCTTAATATTCAATTACACCTAAGATAAAAAGTGGACCCTGCATTTGTCACGTCATCATTTAACAGAAGACCAAATGGTTAAATTGACGGAATATGTACATTGATTAAATATTAAAACGTTAAGGCGTAAATTGAGAAAATTGAAACTCTGTGGCCCATTTCAAGAATGATCCCAAACTTTCATTGAGTAAAATGATGTTAGCCCTATCTTTTTCCCTTTAATTTTGTTGAGTCGCATGAACCAAAAAATTAAAAAAACAGAAGGAAATTCTTGTCCAGCTTGAAAATTCCAAACACTCAAACCAGATATTCTTTTTAAATAAAATTATTAAAAACAAAAACAACACGGTAGGGCAAATGAATGTCGATGTAAGTGGCAATTAGGGGTGGTGAAGAGTTGTGAAATGGGGTTAACCCTTCCTTGAGCAAGAATGTCGATGGAGTGGCAGTGAAGGAGGAAACGTTGAAACTGATTTTCTATAAGCTATCCATTTTATTAGGGAGGAAGGAGAGTCGGTGGTTTTGGAAGGGAAATTTCTTGAGGATATGAAGGCTTTTGCAAGGTAGATGCGGATGCCCGTTGTCATTGTGTGTCAGCATTTTCTCAACGGTTGTTTACCCATGAGTTAGCAGAATACTTCTTTGCGGTGAGGATTGAAAATGGCTTAACATGGTTCAACTCTATCTTTCTGAGGACAATTTGATTTAATTGTAATGCAAAAATGAAATAATTGGTTTTAAATTCTGGCCTGGTTGGTATTAACACGGTCCCAGAGTGAAATCACTTGCTTTCTACTTCTTTTTGGTTCTGAGTTGGAAACTTTGAGAGAGAGAGAGAGAGAGAGAGAGAGAGAGAGATTGCTTCAATGGCGGAAACAGGTTGTTTTTGTGGAAGGGAGCGAAGGTTTTTGAAAAGAGAAGTTTATCTTTCCGAAAAACGAGGTTTGGTGCCCACATATAAGCTGTTAAGAGGAAAGTCATTTCAAGCGTAGAACCATACTTGATCACAATACCTCTGCTGAACAGAAGTCTCTGGAGAATAAATATTCTTGAACGTGTTTGGGCCTAGATTTTTTGGCCAATGGGCCTAAGGAGAAGGAGCCTTCCAATATGGCGGCAACTGAAAATAGGAAGATACTATTGGGCCTAAAAGGACTTCCAAACCCACATGCGTGGCCTAAATAACAAAAGAAGCCGAATTTTTTTAATGGAGATTCACTATTATATCCAATATAAAAGCTCAAATTATTAAAAAAAAAAAACTTATATGAAATGAACTTTAGAAATACACCAAAAGCATTTACAACAGAACAAAAAGGTTTTTAACTTCTTTTAAATTATAAAATTACAATTGATTTTTTAAAACAAATCCAACCCCAAAACCTCATAAAAAGAACCCAAAACACTTAATATGGTATTAAAGTAATTTAATAATCAAAATTAAATTCAATATGGTCAGCTATCATTTTTTGAATTTTTTTTGAGTTTGTTTATAAAAAATTAAATGGTGTAGGGTTTATCTATATTATTAGTGTTAAGAATGAGTATATGATTAAATATTTTAAATAAAAAAAATCAAGAGAATGTTTGCCTCGCAGAGAGAACAAACAATGGGAAACTTGCTTACTTAGTGCTTGCATTTTGAAAGAGATGAGCTCGACGACAAGAGCATACCGAGGAATTGTTTGCATCACCAAGGGAGCAAACATCAATGGCACTGTTCAGAGAGAGCAATGTTCAGAGACGGTGTCAAAGTTCCATGGCACAAAAGCGACAGAAGGCCACATTTTCCACCACCAATTTTGACCAAACACAAGCAAAAGCGTAGACATAAAGCTATGAAGTTGATTGGATGTGTGTCAGAGCACGGCCAAAATTATTGTCTCGGCCGGAGAAATACCAAGTCTATAAAATAGAAGCAAAATCTATGAAACAAAGATCTAGCATCAACCAAACAAATCAAGCCCAACAGATGCTCAAATGCACCCTTTACTCTTTTATCATGTAGTTCATAGTTTTTTTTTTTTAATTTTAAAAAAATGCTTTTCTTTAGAAATTAGTGTAACTCTCAATTAGAAGAACTCAGAAACCGTTTTGAGTTCTTGGGCAATTTCCATTTCAATAATCCATTTCATATATTAACAAGGGTTTCTTAGTTTTTCATTAACAGAATTAATTCTTGAGTACCATCCAATCCACCCAGATTTCTTAAGATACCCGCAATTCTTGAGCTATATGAACCACTGAGCTCCTGAGCCCAGTACCACTACCAAGCTACCGAGCACGGTGATATTGTCCAACCACACGCTCATTCTAAAGTAGGGATGGAAACGAGTAGGTTCGGGGACGGGTATGGCAATATCATCCCCGTTCCCGCTTTATCCCCGATAAGAAATTTTGGGGAATTTCAGTCCCCGTCCCCGTCGAGGGTTGTTGTCTCCCAAACCCGCCCAATTACCCGATTTTTATTTAGTAAAAATCTACTACTCTCAATTTTGACCCAAAAAAAAAAACTTAATTACATTCAATTAAACCATAAAATTCAATTTAACTACTCTAAATCATCTAAACAATTTGAAAAACTAATAGAAATCACATTATCCACCATCGAAACTAAATATTTTGTCACAAAATTCTTATTCTACTGCTAAAATTAACAACAAAAGAACACATTAAAGACCTACAAAAATAAAAGATGAAATAAACAAAAAAACTTGGTAGCACTGTAGCACTAGCACCGTATACGGCGCGCTCAAAATGCATAGGAAAAAATTCATTTATGGCACGCTCAAAATGCATGCAATAAAAACTACTCTTTTACAGTGCGCCACAAATACACGCCATAAATGCCGTGCTGTAAATACTTGGTTTTCTTGTAGTGGTAGCTTCATCAAACAACATGGAAGAAGGTTCTAATAACGAATCAGGGAGAACACATTAAAAAAATACAAATTTATAAATAAACCCAATCCTAGACATGTATTTATAAAAAAACCCAAGCACTATTTAAACATAGAAACACACCCAAAATCAACTCCAAAGTCAACTTTTTGGGTGTGTTTATAAATGAGTTTTGAGTGTGTGTAATGATGAGTTTTGGGTGTGTTTATAAAGTGTTTTGGGTGTTGGATTTTTTTATAATTTCAACCTCCATTTTGGGTGTTTTAGTGAAACTCCCTTAAAAAAAACCTTCCCATATGTTTCTTGGTCAACCAAGAAAGTCATGAATTGTTTCCTATATGGTTTATTGAAATATATATATTCTATATTCTATATTCATTAATTATATATATATATATATATATATATCACTAATCGGCCTGGGTTCAAGGATGAGGATAACAATACTATCCCTAGCCTATCTTCAACCGAGTATTTTTAAAGAGTGGTGATTTCCCCACTCCTTTTTCTTCTATTTTATCCACTTACACTCCTTTTTTATAACTAAAAAAAGAGTGTAAGTGTATAAAATAGGAGTGGGGAAATCATTGCCCTTTTTAAAATTCAAGGATCCCTGTACCGCCCTAATTTTCTCCTAAATCTTCCCTCGTTATGAGCGGGTACCCGACGGGGGGTCGACCCAGCTGATATTTTTGCCATCCCTATTCTAAAGGCCTTGTGGTCGAAGCTTGGAAACTTGTGGCAGAGAATTAGTTTCTGTCTCGGCCACAATCACTTGAAAGAAGTCAAGATCATAGCGAGGAGCATAAGTCATTTGATCATTCGTACTCACGGCCACTTGTGACCATGATATTGGCGCCACACATGCACATTAAAGAATGACGTCTTTGTTATCAAGTCCGCTCAACCCATTGATTATTTAAAAAATCGACCCAATTGGCCGAAAAGATTTAGACGTCAATATAATGACATAACATAAACCTAGAATCATTATGGCATTAATTCAGCACATACTCCTAATAATTTGTGTTTATATATATCTCTCAGCTGTTTTTCTTTTCCTTTATAGCTAGTCTCGCAAAATGGAGTTGTAGCTCAAGTGAGAACATTTACAGTTGCACTCAAGGTCTTAGGTCCAGTCCTTCCTCTCCCAATATCCATATATGAGAGAGAGAGAGAGAGAGAGAGAGAGAGAGAGAGAGAGAGAGAACAAGGCCTTACATTAACCAAGTATCAAGTAAAGGAGATAGAAAGGCCTTCTCAATTGAGAATGAGAAATGAAACGCAGTGCTGATTACAAGGTGATAAAATATAAACCAACATTAACAAAGTATCAAGTATATGATAGATAACAAGGCCAACTTCAAGTGAAAATGAGAAATGGAACATTGTGCTACCAAAGTGATAAAAATTGAGAATGAGATATGGAACGTTGTGTTGATTACAAAGTGATAAATTTTTTTATACAAAGTGAAACGAAAACCAACTGAACCATCATAAAGTTAATTAGACTGCATTCGACCGCAATATGGTTGCCAGTGAGTATTTTGCTCGAGTGGGATTACTGTCTCCAGTTTGTTTAACATGTCATGACTTCAAAATCTCATGAATAAGAATTTGTTAAATTGTTAATAAAAAGAATAAAAAAATCTGGGATAACCTCATCAAGCCTGCCTAGGACGACATTTGTATTTGAGCTTGTAAATCTCTTTTCAGAAATCTGACATGCATACTCTTTTTTTTCCTCAACGCGGCATATCATCAGAAACTGTCAAACCATTGACACTGCAAGTATAAGCACCAATCTGATGGTGGTGGTTTTCAGACCTTCCAGTAAAAAATGCAGGTCGCTCAGGTTTGAAAAGACTAATAGTTTCAGTTTTCAGCATTAGAACAACTGATGACATGGTTGGCCTATTGTTTGCATCCTCTTGAACACACAATAGTCCAATGTGGATGTATCTCAAAAATTCATTTGGGCTGCATGAATCTTTCAACAATAGTGGATCCATCAACTCCAACACCTTTCCATCATTCCATAATTGCCAAGCCTGCAAGCAATGGTACTTTATTAAGGATGTAACGCACTTTGAGAGCTACCAAAATAATGATTTGGACAACAATGTTGGATAGTTAAATTAGGGGACCGCTTGGCTCCTCTCCTGAAAGGAATCATTTATCTTTGGTCCAAATTACCGTTTGAAATTATATATATGTAAAAATAACTCATTAAAAATAAAAAATTAATTTTTTTTACGTACGTATTAAACTATGATTGGTAGTTAAATAGGAACGATTACTTTTAAGGAAAGGAGGCTAGTATTCAGACTAAGTAATTACATACTTACATATGCTAGAAGAGTAGGTACACATTCGTCAAAACCTAAGAAGTTCCTTTTTCCTGTTATAATCTCAAGCAAGAGTATTCCGAAGCTAAAAACATCAGATTTTATGGAATACAATCCCTCCATTGCATATTCTGGAGCCATGTAACCACTGACATATCAAAATTAATGCACTCACGTAAGAGTTTTAAAATATGAAAATTATCATACATTATTCTTCTTTGTGGTGCATCATATCAAAAAAAGTAGGCTTAATTGCTATAGTGCACATTGAAACATTGGTCAAATCTCACTTTACCCCCTTAAAGTTAAAGTGAACCACTTTGCCCTCTTGACCAAGGTTTGATGTTCCACAGTGCCCTCTACCGTCAATTCCATCCAAAAGTCCGTTAAGTTTGATGACGTGGCAGGGGTGTTTTAGTAATTTGTGCACTTAGGTTTTTTATTCACAAATTTGAGTGGATAATGTGGCAAAGTGGAGCCCATCTCTAGCATGGATAAAAAAATTAAAATACAAGCATAAAATTTAAAACTTTAAAAAATTGATCTCTCTCTCTCTCTCTCTCTCTCTCTCTCTCTCTCTCTCTCTCTCTCTCTCTCTCTCTCTCTCTCTCTCTCTCTCTGATATTTCCAGTGATACAAAATGGGAAATTCATCATCAACATTCAACTCAAAATAGCAAAACACCACAGAAACTTGTTCTAATGCAATGCACGCCTATCAATCAAAACTGTTGAAGAAGTAGAGTAGATTGGAACTCATAGCCAGTGTAAAATTAAATTTTCCATAATCCAAATAAGTGGGTTTCAAGGAAATGAAACTAAGAGCAAATTTATCATAATCTCTCTCTCTCTCTCTCTCTCTCTCTCTATGCAGGGTGGGTTGCGATGGGGAAAATGGGCTAGAGGGGCATGGGTCGGGGAGAAGGGGAATGGGTATGGGGTTGAGATTCTGTGGGAGTGGGGTAGAAAAACTAGAGGGAGGGGCGATGGGGAAAGGGGAGTAGAGAAGAAATCGGGGAGGTGTAAGAAATCGGTGGGGGTTGGGGGCGGTGGGTTTTGGGTTTCGCCAAGGAGAGTGGTTCTTTGAGGAGGGGGCGATGGGTTTCTCGGGTTCTGCGCAGGAGGGGTGGGTTGGGTTGGGGAGGGGGAAGGGATGGGTAGGTTTTTTTTTCTCTCTAGAATCTTTTTTTCTTTTCAATTTTACGTTTGTATTTTAATTTTTTAAAGTAATTAAAAAACCTAGGTGCACAGAATTACTAGAACACCCCTGTCAGGTCATCAAACTTAACGGGTGTTCAAACTTAACGGACTTTTGGATTAAGTTAACAGTAGGGGCAATGTGGAACCTCAAACCTTGGTCAAGGGGGCAAAGTGAGTCACTTTAACTTTAAGGGGGTAAAGTGAGAATTGACCAATGTTTCAGGGGGCACTGTAGCAATTAAGCCTAAAAATTATATAGGGTTATATAAATTGGAACTTACAGAGTGCCGACAATTCTTTTGGTGTTTCCTTGAGTTTGACCATCAAGTCCAAACACTTTAGCCATGCCAAAATCTGATATTTTTGGATTCATATCGCCATCTAATAAGATGTTGCTAGCTTTCAAATCACGATGTATAACTCTAAGTCTAGAATCTTCATGAAGATATAAAATTCCTCGAGCAATTCCTCCTATTATGATGCAGCGTCTCAACCAATTCAGCTGCTCTCGTTTTGTGGGTTCTACACAAACATTCAAACACAGGTTACATTCAAGGTTGAATTAATTTACCACTTAGAACTATATATATACAAACAAAGATACTCATGATATTCACAAACCAAATAGAAAGTGATCGAGACTTTTGTTGGATACATATTCATAGACAAGTAGGGTTTCTTCTCCTTCCAAGCAAAATCCCAGAAGCCTCACAAGATTTCTATGTTGAAGTTTGGCTACCAATACAACCTCATTCTGGAATTCTTGCACACCTTGTGTGGAGCTTTTTGATAGCCGTTTTACTGCTATTTCTTGTCCGTTACCAAGTGTTCCCTACAAGGTTATATATAGTAAATCATTTCCATTCTTAGATAATCTTAAGTCAGAACTACATGATCTTCAAGCTAAGAATTTCTAATAAAGTACAAATTAAAAAGTTCTCTCTACATGCAAAGAGATATCTTCATACCTTGAAAACTGCACCAAATCCTCCTTCGCCTAATTTGTTGTTGTCTGAAAACTTGTTTGTGGCAGTTTCTATAGTTCCCAAATCAAATTGCAAGGACTCAACAGTCTTCATATAATTTCCAACTAAGCAAATATGAGTTTTCCAAGAGTTAGATGTACTAGAAAAGGGTCTTAAGAAAAAGAAGGAATTAATGATCTCTTGGGTTCCAAGACTAGACTAAATCTTTTATTGAGTTTTTACCCTTTTTCTGTTGTTTTTTGGCATGGTATTTCTCTCTGACTCTTCTTAGTCTCTTGGGAAAGAGGCATCCGGCCACAATCACAAGTAACACACAGAAAGCAACAGGACCAAGAGTACTAGCGATGATTATTAATGTGACTTTGCTTGGTCCTGTATGAACAAGAAGAAAAGTGCCAAAGAAAGATTGTCAAAATATTTATTAATTCCCCTTCAACCTTTGCAAGTCTTTTTTTATTTTTCCTTCAATCAGATTTATGTTTTTTTTAGCCAACTAGCTTTTAGTCTAGTGGTACTTCTAGAGGTTCCATGTTCTAATCTTCCCCTATTAATTTTTTTTATTTTAAAAAAGACTTATTAGTAAGATAATAAGTCACTTTAGTAAAAACAAAATGTTCATATCAATCCATATATAATAAAACATTTAGTTGTAATCAAGGTCTTAAATATCGATAGTTTCGGAAATATCGGTGGTTCAAAAACACGGAAATATCGATGGAAATATCGGGAAAATATCGATATCGATAAAAATTGGATAAAAACCACGGAAATTATGATAAATACATGGAAATTTTAATGAAACTTTAGAAGAAGTTTATTTACTCAATCATCTATTATTTTGACACAAAAAATTGGAAGGAAATGCATTGCATAGTGGGTTTGTGTGATTTAAGTTGATTATATTGCGACCTGACAAACTCTGTGACTTAGAAAATCTGAAGTAATTAATGAAAGAGAATTAAACACCCCTTAGTAATTTATTTATCAATTTTTAGTACAATATTTTATACTTTATAAATTGCATGATAAGATACATGAGTAACCTTTTTTCACGTTATTCACTGGACATGGTACACGTTGTTATATCTATTAATTTATAAAAAATTAAAAAATAATTAAAGATGTAAACCAACTTGATTTGTCATGAAAATTAGGCACTTTACCATGCTTAAAAAATAATAGTGAAGATTGAAAATTAACTAAGAACATAAATAAATTTATCCAATGAAGAATGAAATAGGAAATAAAAAAAATGATTATAGAAATTTAAGTAATCAAGCAACAATTTATTTCACGTTATTCATTTGACATGGTACACATTCTTATTTATTATTTATTAAAAATTGAAAAATAATTAAAGATGTAAACCAATTTGATTTTTCATGAAAATTAGGCACTTTACCATGCTTAAAAAATAATAGTGAAGATTGAAAATTAACTAAGAACATAAATAAATTTATCCAAGGAAGAATTAAATAGCAAATAATGAAAATGATTATAGAGATTTAAGTAATTAAGCAACAATTTGAAGGAGAATTTAGTAATGTAGTACTTATAATGAGTAATAAAATAATCAATAACATTAACTGGATTAAATAGAAAAGAAATAAATTATATTAAGTAATTAAGTCACATTTCCCACTTCCCAAGTACTTTCACGTTTCGCTACCTCCCTCTCCCACTTCCCAACGTTTTTTTATTTCCTTTTTTTGTCTGAACTTCCCAAGGTTGCAAATACATGCAACCTGCCTTCTCTCTCTCTTTTGGCCATTCACTCATCTCTCCCTTTTTATTTTATTTATTTATTCTACACTTTCACGTTTTCCTACCTCTCCCTCTCCCACTTCCCAACGTTTTTTTATTTCCTTTTTTTTGTCTGAACTTCCCAAGGTTGCAGACACATGCAACCTGCCTTCTCTCTCTCTCTCTCTCTCTCTCTCTTTTGGCCATTCACCCATCTCTCCCTTTTTATTTTATTTATTTATTCTACACTTTCACGTTTCCTTACCTCCCTCTCCCACTTCCCAACGTTTTTTTATTTCCTTTTTTTTGTCTAAACTTCCCAAGGTTGCAGATACATGCAACCTGCCTTCTCTCTCTCTTTTGGGCATTCACCCATCTCTCCCTTTTTATTTTATTTATTTATTCTACACACTCTCTCTCTCTCTCTCTCTCTCTCTCTCCCTTTCTTCTTCTATCTCTCCGTCTCTCTCCGTCTCTTTCTCTTCTTCCTCTTCCCTCTTCTCTATCCTCCATCACAATCCAAAACAATAAAACATAAAGACCTACTCCATACGTTTTCCCTCTTCTTCCCTTCTCTCTCTCGCTCTCCTCTATCTGCTTTTTTTTCTTTCTTTCTTCTTCTATCTCTCCATCTCTTTCCCTACTTCTTCCCTCTCTCGCTTCATCACAATCCAAAACAACAAAATATAAAAACCCACTCCATAATTATTTTTTTTCCTCTTCTTCCCTTCTCTCTCGGTCTCCTCTTTTTTTTTTTTTTTTTTCTTGAGTTTAGTTAAGATTGAGTTGAGAGACAGAGAGGTTGAGTTTCGGAGGCTGAGGGATTCATCTGAAGGCTGAGTTTAATTTTGTAAGTTCATATCGCGATATTATCGATAATATTGCGATATATTGTCCATTTAAAGCTGCAACTTGAAGGAAAATATCGTTACTGAAATATCGGCGAAATTATCGATAAATTGACGATATATATATGGAAATGTGCTAAAATATCGCTGCCCCAAAAAAACTATAATTTCGCCGAAATATCGGCGAAATAATCGATATTTTGTTCTATGGTTGTAATAGACTTATTTGTAATATAATATTTACCAGGTCTGGTTGACGGAGGCGCAGATGGCAGAGGTGGCAGCGATGGAGTCAAGGCGGGTGGAGGAGGGAGTGATGGCTCTGGTACAAGCGGCTGTTTTGTGGTAATTGTCACCTCTTGGTAGAAAGGGTACATTTCGAACCTGACATTACAACTTGGATATAGAACTCGTCCTCCTTGCTTATTCGGCACCAACTGCGTCAAGGCTTTCCGGAGGCACGCATTGCAATCCGCGGCAGACAGGTCCTGCGTGCACTGCCCGAGGCTGTACACCGTAAACGAAATCTGGCCCATAAAAGTTACTTCTTTCGTCGCAAACTTGTCTCTGGCGTTGGCTCCCTTGCGGACCAAGTTGTCCAAAGTCGTACCCACCACATCGTTAAGCTCAGGTTCCTCCACATACTGTGGCAAACTCCGCGGGCTCCAGCCTATCATACTAGGCGACGTGGCAGCCTCAGAATAGAAGGGCTGGTTTGAGTAGCGTAGCATGCAGTGGTCGTACCAAACCACGGCCTGTTGGTTGTCGGGACAGCGTAGGAGCGCCTCCGAGGTTGCGTTGGCCACGCATTCTTCGCAGACACGGACAGACACATCACGACGGCAGAGGAAGAGGCCGTAGGCGGTGCCGACTGTGGCGTTGTAGAAGCCTGCGGTGTCGTTGCGGTTGGAGTTGGAGGAAAGGGTTGAGAGGAGCTGGTTAAGATTGGATTTAAAGGTGGAGGTGGAGTGGCCGGCCAAAGTTGAGCAGTCATGGCCGATGTATTCAGCTTCAGTGGGGAAGCTAACAATAAGAATGGAGGAGAGAAAGTAGAAAAGGATCATTTTTTTTTTATTAATCAGATATTTTGCATGGAAACTAAGGTGTGTGTATATATAAAAATAACACAATCCGAATACACGCAGCTTGACTTGAGTCTAAACAAGAACTAGGTCGTTGGCAGTTCTCTAAGAATTTTTGGTTCTACTTCTAGAATCAACGACCAGAAAGACTTGGCAATAAAACTATTATAATGATCACATCAATATTATTATGAAAATGAATGTATGTCTATCAATACAATTTCTTCATCAAACTCCTACAAATTTAGACTACGTAGATATTAGTTTTTTAGACTGCCATTTTGATCTTGAGTCCTCAGCACCATATGCCGCCACATGTCAACTAGCTAAAATTTTGTCTAGCCTAGTTATTTTAAACCTAGTAGTTAATTGCTTACATTTTCTTGTTCTGAAGATATATATATATATATATATATATATAATTTTTCTCTAATGCGGATGTCGGCAAACTGTTAAAATCCGGGCGTCCCCTTTGCAACTTGTGTTTTGCAGTTGGATTGCAGTCCTGCCATTCCAAGTGGTTTGCAATTGCAAGTGCCTATATAAACATGTTGCAAGAACCTTGAGAGCAACCAATGGCAGTGCTTTCTTCTTCTGCAACTCTACGTTCCCACATGTGCTTTATATGCTTTCTTCTGCATATGCATGTGTCCCCAAATCCCAAACCCATGATTTCTTATGTATAATATAAATATTGGCAAATTGTGGATCACTTGAAATTGCATATATCCAATCTATTTGAAAAAACAAGCTGAAAAAAGGAACAACTGAATTTTTACATCGTGCAGCCATCCGCGTTAGAGAGGGAATATATATATATATATTAATTTATTTATACAAACGATATTATACTCTAAACTAATCTAAACTAAGAGGAGGGGATTTAAACTCGGGTGCAGAGTGAGGAGCACATCCGCTAAACTAATCTTAACTATGGAAAGGGGGATTCGAACTCAGGTGCAGAATGGGGAGCAAATTCGTTCTAACCAATTCGGATTATATATATTAATTAATATAGAAAGAATATGCCAAAACAGGCCTCCAGATATAGTACAAAGCAGCAACACAACATATGAGAGAAGATTATGTCACAATTTGAAAGAGGATTATGGGCCCAAAACATGCCTCCAGTAGTTAATTGCTTACACATGAAAGAAGATTATGTAGCAATTTGTGAAACGAAAGCTTAAAATGCTCCTTGGAGCTATTTTAAACAAAAAAATCAATGAAAATGGAGAATTTTGTTGGCGCGACTTGTGGACATTGTAATTGATTTACTTTAATTCCTGATTTCCTACTGTAAATAGATTTAGGAATTTATTATTTACTTCCCCATTCAGGTTTCGTTGTATTATAAATATGACCTCCTACAAAGAGAAAAATACACAGAAAATTCCCACAAACAAATATTCTATCATAGTTTTCATATTTTAACATGGTATCAGAGCGGCGATCTTAGAATTGCTGACTCTAGTTTCACACCCCCGTCACCGCTATGGGGGTTGATGATTTTTTCATCCCTTATGGAGGTAGCACCACCGACTCCTTCTCTCATTCTCAACCAACCATAGCCGAGTTGAGTGCCCAGATGACTCAGCTTCTACAGATGCAGACTTTGGCCCTGAATCGATCCTGAATCAGATCCGCTTTGACGACCTCGACCTCGACCCCAACTATGACGACGACGCGACCCCGACTCGACTGACTCCAACAACGACCTTGACCCCACTTCGATGATGACTCGACCTCGACCCCGACCTCGAATTTGTCTTTGATTCGCACCCGATCCCAACTTCGACTCGACTTGACCCGACTCAAGCTCAGATCCCGATCCGAATTCCTACTAAACCTGTATCCTATACATCTTCCGCTGCACAGATTATGACTTCTCGACTAACGACCCCGACACATGGACCAGATTACGAATATTGTGGTGATCCGAGACACACTCCTGAGACTTGTTTTAAATTGCATGGCTATGCCGATTAGTGGGCTACCCTTAAAGATCAAGGACAACGTAATACAACCAGTAATGGTACTGGTTATGGATTCCATACTTCCGCTAAGATTGATTCCAGGGGCTGGATAATTGATTCCTGTGCAACTGATCATATGACATTTGATCCTGATGATTTTCTTCATACTACAAAACCTCGACGAACTTGTATTGCAAATGCCAATGGAGTTACTTATCCTGTGACAGGGGCTGACACTGTTGAACTCTCATCCTCTCTCTTACTGTCTAATACTTTACTTGTTCCATCTTTATCCAATAAATTGTTGTCAGTTAGTTAGCTTACTGAACAATTGAATTGTTCTGTACTCATTTACCCGAGTTTTTGTTTGCTTCAGGATATTCACACTAAGGAGATTCTTGGTCGTGGTACTAAGAGAGGGGGGCTATATTATGTAGATGACTTCAGTCCCGGCATGGCTAACAATGTGACGCATCCCTTTGATAGCAAACAACAACAAATTTGGTTGTGGCACCGTTGATTGGGACATCCGTCTTTTAGTTATATGAAGCATCTTATACCAGATTTATTCTCAAGTTTCAAGGACTCCAACTTCACATGTGATACTTGTATTTTGGCCAAGAGTCACCGTGTGCCTTACCCGTTGAGTACGAACAAGTGTACTACTTCATTTACGTTAATTCACTCTGATGTATGGGGACCTTCACCTATCACTGCTCATTCTGGTGTCCGATGGTTTGTCACATTCATAGATGATTGTACACGGATGACATGACTTTATTTGTTGAAGAATAAAAATGAAGTGTTTTCCCGTTTTCAGTCATTCCACAAACAGATGAAGACTCAGTTTAATGCTCAAATCCAGATTCTTCGCTCAGACAATGGTGGAGAATTTTTCAATCATGACTTTCAAACTTACTTCCAACAACATGGAATTATCCATGAGACGACTTGTCCTCAGACACCGCAATAAAATGGTGTTGCTAAACAAAAGAATCGACATCTTCTTGAAACCGCCTGAGCACTTCTGATTGGCGCTCATGTTCCTCGCCATCATTGGGATGATGCTATTGTCACCGCAGTTCACCTGATCAACCGCATGCCTTCTAGTGTATTGACCTTTAAAACTCCCTTACAGGTGCTTGCGCAATACAAACCTCTGCCCTCTGTTTTGGTACTCATACCCCGAATCTTTGGATGTGTGGCTTTCGTTCATCTCCACAAAAATCAACGTAGCAAACTTGATTTATGTGCGCTTCGTTGTGCTTTTGTGGGTTATGTCACTCATCAGAAAGACTACCGTTGTTATCACCCTCATACCCGACGTACCTATGTCACTTTGGATGTGACCTTTTTGGAATCTAAGTTGTTCTTCCATGACTCATCATCCAATTCTATGCTTCAGGGGGAGATATGAAGTGAAGAGCAGAATTGGAGCAACTTAGAAAATGAAGAAATTCTCCTATGTATAGAAATGATCGATCGTCCCGAGTCTGGAGCACGAGATTACTCTCTGCCGACAAGCGATCAGTCACCCATTCATAGCAATCAATTGCCTGACCCACCTGATCCATGCGAAGATATTTCTTATCCGAGTCTCACACACCTACAGACAATACAGAACAACAAGATGAAAACCCCTATCTAACTCAACAGTACCGACATACCAATCTCCTGAGAATATCTTTGAGGTTGAAATTGGTACTTAGGTGACGAGCGGTAAATTTAAAAGATATTCAACCAAGAACGCAGCAAACTTCACATACTCAAGACATTGACCAAATACTCATACTCTTATGACTAGTCAACTGTCATATATGAATTATACCAAATAATAACATACACAGAGCATACCAAGATGAACCTACAAGCCTAGAGAATTACTAGTGACAATCTAGGCACTTAGAAGGATCTAGGCATCCCCTGTGCTAGCAACAACTATGGGGAAGTGTGTGAAGACAGCATAATCAAGCAAACACCAAACAGCAGAAAAAGATGACTAGTCAACTGCACAAACCCAGATGACTAGTCAACTATCAAGAACACAAACCCAGAGAATTTACAGAGATGGAAACCAGAAACTGTTCACTCAGAAACCCACCATTTGGAAAAACTGGGGGTCATCAACCGACTAGGCAATCCACTAAGTAGAAAAAAATTCTTACAAAGGAACACAAGTAAGCTCAAGAAAAACCTAGATCTATTTAGGAAGATGAGCTATACCTCCTTTGTGCAATATTTTTCTCCAACTTAGCAAAACTTGAAGGTCAGTTCTTCATGGCAATGGCAGCTCCTTCTCCAGCTCATTCATCCCATGACACTAACTTGCAAGCTCCAACACAAACCGAAACCAAAATTTGGATTCAAAGGAGAATGACCAATTTCTTCAAGAAACCATGCTCTTGAAGAAATCAGTCTTGAATCTGACCTAGATATAAATGAGAGAATGATTTAAGTAGCTAGATGCAGATTCGTGTTTCAAATGCAGTTTTTCAAAAAGAAATCAATTGGAAAAACTCATAGATGAAATATTTGGTTCTCTCTTGAGGAAGAAGAAGAGAAAGATAGCAAACCAATCTTTCCAAAACTTCCACCAAAAGAGACAGCCGCCAAATGAGCAAAATCGTAGCCTTTACAGACCAAAAAATTCCTTAGGTCAGAAACCCACATGGCAGCAGAGAGAGAGAAAGAAGAATAGGACAAAACAGTTTGTTATCCAGCTGGAAATCCTACAAAGCAAGGATGACTAGTCATATGAGAAACGGATGACTAGTCATCATTTTATGAAGATTGTTTAATGTAATGATATGCAATGCACAATACCTTTGTCAACTTGTTTGAACCTCCATAAAGTAGAAATTAGAGAAGAACACCAAGAAAAGTTTTCCTTAATCTAAACTTGAGCTTGATAAATAACAATACACATCCTATTACAAAGTTGTCAAGGGAAGCCAAAAGAAAATAACAAAAACCATACATTAACAGAGGTAACTACTCCTACTAGACTTGTGCATTTAGAGTATAAAACTATTGGATATCAATTACCTTTCAGGCAAAATCGTGGGAAGCCACCAAACCGTTATTCACCTTATATTGGCAAGACATCTAAGTATCCAATTGCAAATCATGTATCTACTGAGAAGCTGTCTGAACCACTTAAGGCTTTTGTCCATTAGTTGTCTGTTATCCATATTCCAACCAAGGTCTCTGAAGCATTGAAAGATCCTAAGTTGGTCCAATCTATAAAAGAGGAAATGAAAGCTCTTGAGAAAAATCAGACTTGGACATTGGAGACTATACCACGAGGAAAAAAGACTATCGGATGTAGATAGGTGTTTACTATAAAACACAATGCAGATGGATCTATTGAGCGATACAAGGCAAGACTTGTGGCAAAAGGGTACACACAGACCTATGGTATATACTATGAAGAAACCTTTGCTCCAGTTGCAAAGTTAAACACCGTCAGAGTCTTATTGTCCCTTGCAGCTAATTAGAATTGGCCACTACACCAGTTTGATGTAAAGAATGCTTTTCTACATGGCGAACTCACGGAGGAGGTGTATATGGACATTCCTCCTGCATATAATACTACTCAGACTAAAACAGTTTGCAAGTTACGAAAAGCATTGTATGGATTGAAACAGTCACCACGTGCATGGTTTGGACGGTTTACAATGGCAATGAAGAACAATGGTTTCAAACAGTGCAACTTAGATCATACTATGTTCTTGAAACATCGGAAAGAGAAGGTAACAACATTAATAATCTATGTTGATGATATGATTATTACTAGGAATGATAAACAGGAAATATCACAACTACAAGACTATTTGGCTACTGAGTTTGAGATGAAGGATCTAGGTTGACTCAAGTATTTCTTGGGAATTGAGGTGGCTCGATCACAGCAAGATATATTTCTCTCTCAAAGGAAATATGTCTTGGATTTGTTGACAGACACAGGAATGCTAGATTGCAAACCTGCGGACACTCCTGTTGTTCAGAATCATCATCTTGGAGAATATCCGGATCAAGTTTCAACTAATAAAGAAAGATACCAAAGGTTAGTGGGAAAATTGATCTATTTGTCACATACTCGACCAAACATTGCTTATGCGGTGAGCGTTGTCAGTCAATTTATGCATTCTCTAAGTGAAGACCACATGAATGCAGTTCTTCGGATACTTAGATATTTGAAGTCTGCACCTTGGAAAAGGACTTATGTTCTCAAAACATGGTCATCTAAATATTGATGGTTATTCAGATGCAGATTGGGCAGGTAATGTAACAGATAGAAAATCCACATCGAGTTACTTCACATTTGTGGGAGGTAATTTGGTGACATGGAGAAGCAAGAAACAGAATGTAGTAGCTTTATCCAGTGCAGAAACCGAGTTCAGAGGCATGACTAAAGGGATTTGTGAACTTATTTGGTTAAGAAAGTTACTTACTGAACTTGGGTATAAACCTACATCCACAATGAATATCTTTTGTGACAACAAGGCTGCTATAGCCATTGCACAGAATCCAGTTCAGCATGATCGTACTAAACATGTTGAGGTGGATCGACACTTCATCAAACAGAAGCTTAAGGCTAAAGTGTTTTAGTTTCCTTTTGTGAAATTTGAGGATCAATTAGCGGATACTTTGACAAAGACGATTTCCAATAAAGCATTCTACAATTCACTGGATCAGTTGGGCATTGGCGACATCTATGCACCAACGTGAGGGGGAGTGTTGGCGTGACTTGTGGATATTGACTTACTTTCTTTACACACCAAGAATTCCTATTATAATTGTAATTGATTTACTTTAATTCATGATTTCCTACTGTAAATAGATTTAGGAATTTATTATTTACTTGCCCATTCAGGTTTCGTTGTATTATAAATATGACCTCCTACAAGGAGAATAATACACAGAAAATTCCTACAAACAAATATTCTTTCATAGTTTTTATATTTTAGCAAATTTTAACTTGAAATCTCCTGTGGCCTAGTTATCAACAGCATAAACTTCTAATTGGTCCCTTTGATTTAACTTTCTGAATTCTCTACCGGATGCAGACCTGCTAATCTGATTTGAACTGTACATGTTCCCGTCTTTGTTATACTTGGTGGTGCGCTCTAGACTTGGGTAATGGAGGTAGGTTCTTCGTGTTCTTCGTGGTATCGGGATGGCCTTGAATTGGGGAAGGGGAGAATATCGGGCTTTCTTTCCGGCCTGCATGATGTACACTAGAGGAGTTGCTACTGGTAGTGCTACCTGGCTCTTCACTTTCGAAATTTGAATCAGCAGTTTTCTCCATCTCCTGAAGACCCTATTCACGTAGTACTTAATTTTTAGTAACCAAGAAAGAATATTACATGCAATAGAGTAACTTGCCCTTTTGCTTTTCTAGTGGAAATAGAGGCCATCTCTACGTTTCAGAATAAGAAAGGTGTGCCTTACAGCACTATAGGTGAGAAAGAGCGAGAGGAGGTTTCCCCCCTACAATAGTTGTTTTTTCTTCCTTTCTTAAAAATTCTCTCTTTTCCCTTCCCCTTAAATGAGCGGTTGGCTAATCTTAGTTAATTATGAAAATTGTTCGTGCACAATAAGACAAGACTTGACATGCCCGGAAAGCTGAAAGTAAAGACTTGCATTTACCTGGTTTGAAGATGCAGAAATTTCTTTTAATTTTTCAGCAGATAGATCTTGTCTCCGGCACTCACGTTGTGTTCGAGACCGTCTTACTTTAGAAACCCTAGACCTGTCACAATGAGAAAAATAATCACATTAGGAAATTAGACATTAAATTCTCACATTAGGAAATTATTTTCCAAGTAAATAAGTGCAACATATATTGGTACAGAAATAATAAGTGGCAGCCATCGCCTAAACTTTTTACAAGGTACTACCTGACTCCAGTCAGTAATAAATCTGAATATCAAGTTGATTATAAATTTAATTTCCCTTTGTTAGCTTAATGGTTGCAGTGTTTTCATGCATATAGGTTAACACACGCTCTTCCCTTAGATCTCCTGGGTCAGTTGTAATATCCGCTCAAATTGGGCTAAATTGTAAATAGCTCCCTTTGTTATCTCCATCTGTCAACCATATAGGCTAATACATGCTTTAGTACGTTGCTAAAACGAAGACCAACTGAATCATCACAAAGTTGTTAATAAAAAGAATATAAAAAATCTGGGACAAACCTCCTAGAACATTTGTATTTGAGCTTGTAACTCTTATCTCTTTTCAGAAATCTGGCATGCATTTTTTTTTCTTTTTTCTCAACGGGGCATATCATCAGAAACCGTCAAACCATTGACACTGCAAGTATAAGCACCAATCTGACGATGGTGGTTTTCAGACCTTCCAGTAAAAAACGCAGGTCGCTCAGGTTTGGAAAGACTAATAGTTTCAGTTTTCAGCATTAGAACAACTGATGACATGGTTGGCCTATTGTTTGCATCCTCTTGAACACACAATAATCCAATGTGGATGTATCTCGAAAATTCATTTGGGCTGCATGAATCTTTCAAAAGTAGTGGATCCATCAACTCCAACACCTTTCCTTCATTCCATAATTGCCAGGCCTGCAAGCAACAGTACTTTATTATGGATGTAAAGAGCACTACACTTTGAGAGCTACCAAAATAATGATTTGGACAATTACAATGTTGGATGGCTAAATTAGGGGACTGCTTGGCTCCTCTCTTGAAAGGAATCATTTCTCTTTGGTGCAAATTACTGTTTGAAATTATATATATACAAAATTAACTCATTAAAATAAAATTTTAATTTTTTCTGCGTACGTATTAAATTGTGATTGATAGATAAATAGGAACGATTACTTTTAAGAAAAGGAGGCTAGCACTCAAACTAAGTAATTACATACTTACATATGCTAGAAGAGTAGGTACACATTCGTCAAAACCCAAAAAGTTCCGTTTTCCTGTTATGATCTCAAGCAAGAGTATTCCGAAACTAAAGACATCAGATTTTATGGAATACAATCCCTCCATTGCATATTCTGGAGCCATGTAACCACTGGCATATCAAAATTAATGCACTCGCATAAGAGTTTTAAGATATGAAAATTATCATACATTATTCTTCTTTGTGGTGCATCATATCATAAAGGGTATATAGAGTTATATAAATTGGAACTTACAGAGTGCCGACAATTCTTTTGGTGTTTCCTTGAGTTTGACCATCAAGTCCAAACATTTTCGCCATGCCAAAATCTGATATTTTTGGATTCATATTGCCATCTAACAAGATGTTGCTAGCTTTCAAATCACGATGTATAACTCTAAGTCTAGAATCTTCATGAAGATATAAAATTCCTCGAGCAATTCCTCCTATTATGATGCAGCGTCTCAACCAATTCAGCTGCTCTCGTTTTGTGGGTTCTGCGCAAACATTTATCAAACACATGTTACATTCAAGGTTGAATGAATTTACCATTTAGAAATAAATAAATATAATATATATATATATATATATATATATATTGACAAACAAAGCTAATCATGATATTCACAAACCAAACAGAAAGTGATCGAGACTTTTGTTGGATACATATTCATAGACAAGTAGGGTTTCTTCTCCTTCCAAGCAAAATCCCAGAAGCCTCACAAGATTTCTATGTTGAAGTTTGGCTACCAATACAACCTCATTCTGGAATTCTTGCACACCTTGTGTGGAGCTTTTTGATAGCCGTTTTACTGCTATTTCTTGTCTGTTACCAAGTGTTCCCTACAAGGTTATAAATAGTAAATCATTTCCATTCTTAGATCATCTTAAGTCAGAACTACATGATCTTCAAGCTAAGAATTCCTAATAAAGTACATAGTAAAAAGTTCTCTCTACATGCAGAGAGGTATCTTCATACCTTGAAAACTGCACCAAATCCTCCTTCACCTAATTTGTTGTTGTCTGAAAACTTATTTGTGGCAGTTTCAACAGTTCCCAAATCAAATTGCAAGGACTCAACAGTCTTCATATCATTTCCAACTAAGCAAATATGAGTTTTCCAAGTGATTAGATGTACTAGAAAAGGTCTTAAGAAAACCAAGGAATTAATGATCTCTTGGGTTCCAAGACTAGACTAAATATTTTATTCAGTTTTTACCTTTTTTCTGTTGTTTTTTGGCTTGGTATTTCTGTCTGACTCTTCTCAGTCTCTTGGGAAAGAAGCATCCGGCCACAATTACAACGAACACACAGAAAGAAACAGGACCAAGAGTACTAGCGATGATTATGAATGTGACTTTGCTTGGTTCTGCATGAACAAGAAGAAAAGTGCCAAAGAAAGATTGTCAAAATATTTATTAATTCCCCTTCAACGTATTAGTAAGATAATAAGTCAGTGTAGTAAAAACAAAATGTTCATATCAATCCATATATAATAAAACATTTAGTTGTAATAGACTTATTCGTAATATAATATTTACCAGGTCTGGTTGACGGAGGCGCAGATGGCTCCGGTACAAGCGGCTGTTTTGGGATACTTATCACCTCTTGGTAGAAAGGGTACATTTCGAACCTGACATTACAACTTGGATATAGAACTCGTCCTCCTCTCTTATGCGGCTCCAACTGCGCCACGGCTTTCCGGAGGCACACATTGCAATCCGCGGCGGACAGGTCCTGCGTGCACTGTCCGAGGCTGTACACCGTTAACGAAATCCGGTCTGTAAAATTCACTTCTTCCGTCTCAAACTTGTCGCTGGCATTGGCTGCCTTGAGGACCAAGTTGTCCAAAGTCCTAACCAGCACATAGTTAAACAGAGCTAGTTCCTCCACATACTGTGTCAATTTCGAGCTCCAGGAGACCAGCCTAGGCGACGTGGCAGCCTCAGAATAGAAGGGCTGGTTTGAGTAGCGTAGCATGCAGTCGTCGTACCAAACCACGGCCTGTTGGTTGTCGTGACAGCGTTGGAGCGCTATCGAGGTTGCGTTGGCCACGCATTCTTCGCAGACACGGGCAGACACATCACGGCGGCAGAGGAAGAGGCCGTAGGCGGTGCCGACAGTGGCGTTGTAGAAGCCGGCGGTGTCGTTGCGGTTGGAGTTGGAGGAAAGGGTTGAGAGGAGTTGGTTAAGATTGGATTTAAAGGTGGAGGTGGAGTGGCCAGCCAAAGTTGAGCAGTTATGGCCGATGTATTTAGCTTCAGTGGGGAAGCTAACAATAAGCATCGAGGAGAGAAAGTAGAAAAGGATCATCTTTTTTATTAATCGGATATTTTGCATGGAAACTAAGGTGTGTGTATATATAAACATAACACAATCCGAAAACACGCAGCTTCTCTAAGAATCAACGACCACAAGACTTGGCAATAAAACTATTATAATGATCACCTCAATATTATTATGAATGTATGTCTATCAATAAAATTTCTTTATCAAGATCGGATGATGAGGAACATTGGCCCTAAAGTCGCGCTACTCGCTTCAATGTTTCCTTGGTATTGAAAAGTATCTGTCTTTGTTTTTTTGTTTTTGTTTTTAGTATACAAATTTAGACTACGTAGATATTAGTTTTTTAGACTGCCATTTTGATCTTGAGTCATCAGCACCATGTGCTGCCACATGTCGACTGGCTAAAATTTTGTATAGCCTAGTTATTTTAAACCTAGTAGTTAATTGCTTACATTTTCTTAGTCTGAAGATATATATAGAATTTTTCTCTACTGCGGATGTCCGCATACTGTTAAAATCCTGGCATCCCCTCTGCAACTTGTTTTTTGCAGTTGGATTGGACTTCTGCCATTCCAAGTGGTCTGCAATTGCAAGTGCCTATATAAACATGTTGCAAGAACCTTGAGAGCAACCAATGGCAGTGCTTTCTTCTTCTGCAACTCCACGTTCCCACGTTCCCACATGTCCCCAAATCCCAAACCCATGATTTCATATTATAATATTTGCAAATGAAAGAAGATTATGTCAAAACATCATGCAAACATATAGAAAGAATATGTCAAAACATGCCTCCAGTAGTTAATTGCAATTTGTGAAAGAAGATTATGTTGCAATTTGTGAAACCAAAGCGTCAAAAGCTCCCTGGCACAAATTTTTTTTAAAAAAATAAAAATGAAAATTTAGAATTTTAACTTGAAATCTCTTTTCAACATAGAAAAAAAAAAACTACTAAATCAAAAGCTAGTTACTATAGGAGCTCATAGTTTGAATTGGTGAGATTTCACTTCAATGACTGATGACAACTCTCAATTTTCACATACTAGGAATTTTGTCCATCAATGGTAAGAAGAACTAGTAAGAGAACCACAGCCTACCCCAAAAAAAAAAAAAGTGTTTGACATATGCATGAAAATTGAAATGAATGAGTAAATATGAGTGGTACGCATGACAAATCACTATATGCAACCATATATCATGCCACAAATGGATTATGTCAACATTTCACTTGGAATAAATTGTCAGAAACTGAAAAATAATAATAATAATTTACGGGTGGATCAAATTGCCTTGACTCGGGCACTGCAAATGTCACAACTAAATCAATCCCCTAAAAGAAGAAATGCATTTTTAGCTTTCATTTTCTTTTTTATCCTCAGCAGCCTCACTAAAAAGCAACATATCAAACACAGAACGGATCACCATTGCATTATAAAAATACCCAATTCATGTTCATGTTGGTCAACAATACTCAGTAGAGGGAAAAAAGAATAGAACAAAAAAGGTATGATTCAGCTCTACATGGTCATCTCATGTGGCCTAGTTATCAACAGCATAGACGTCTAATTGGTCCCTTTGATTTAACATTCTGAATTCTCTAGTGGATGCAGACCTGCTAATCTAATTTGAACTGTGCATGTTACCGTCTTTGTTATACTTGGTGGTGTGCGCTTTAGACTTGGGTAACGGAGGTAGGTTCTTCAAGTTCTTAGTAGTATCGGGATGGCCTTGAACTGGGGAAAGGGGAGAATATTGGGCTTTCTTTCCGGCCTGCATGATGTACACTAGAGGAGTTGCTACTGGTAGTGCTACCTGGCTCTTCACTTTTGAAATTTGAATCAGCAGTTTTCTCCATCTCCTGAAGACCCTATTTACATAGTACTTAATCTTTACTAATCCAAGAAAAAATATCTTTTGCTTTTCCAGTGGAAATAGAGGCCATCTCTATGTTTCAGAATAAGAAAGGTGTGCCTTACAGCACTATAGGTGAGAAAGAGCTAGAGGAGGTTTCCCCCCTGCAATAGTTGTTTTTTCTTCCCTTTTAAAAAATTCTCTCTTTTCCCTTCCCCTTAAATGAGCGGTCGGCTAATCTTAGTCAATTATGAAAATTGTTCGTGCGCCATAAGACAAGACTTGACATGCCCGGAAAGCTGAAAGTAAGGACTTGCATTTACCTGGTTTGAAGATGCAAAAATTTCTTTTAATTTTTCAGCAGATAGATCTTGTCTCCGGCGCTTACGTTGTGTTCGAGACCGTCTTACTTTAGAATTCCTAGACCTGTCAAAATGAGAAAAATAATCAGATACATCAAGCAATGAACTAGACATTAAATCCTCACATTAGGAAATTATTTTCCAAGTACATAAGTGCAACATATATTGGTACAGAAATAATAAGTGGAAGCCATCGCCTAAACTTTTTACAAGGTACTACCTGAGTCCAGTCAGTAATAAATCTTAATGGTTGCAGGGTTTTCATGCATATAGGTTAATACATGCTCTTCCCTTATGTAAACCAAGTATCCGTCCCTAGATGATGTTTCATTCCCCCAAGGTAGGGATGTACTACGTGCAAGACCCGCACACTAAGAACAACTATCAGGATAGGAGCAAACTAGGGGCGATCTCAGTAGAGCCCCCTCCAATGGTGAAGTCAGGGAAGGTAGTAGGGTAAGGAGAATGTATGTAGGGTTTACTTTGTGAGAATGATTATTACCTTTGTCCAGAGATAGGTGGGGAGTATTTATAAGGGGAGAAGAAGGAACCAAGATATTTTATAGAAGAGATCTTTCTTCCTATCCCCCTGAGTTGAGTTACATTTATTGTTCTGTTCTGATCATACTACTTTTCTGACAGAGGTCAGGTGGCGAAGTGACAGGTGGACAAGGATGGGAGGTGTATTAAATGATCCCTCTCCATCACCAACCTGTTCATTCGGAGATCAGATGGTAAGGGGACACCTGTTTAAGGATAGGATGTGTAAGAACCGACCTATGTTTGCCAGGTTGTTCCATTTAATGCATCTTTAGTTGATCATGGTGCCATAGTGGTTGGGTGGTTCCTAACCACCCAATCATAGGTCTAGCCCTTGATTTGCCATACTTCTCCTGTGGGGTTACTTGTTGAGATAAATGGTATTCGTACATGATCGGCTCGGTATGAAGGTGTTGGCATCTCGCATCACATGGTACTTTTTGAGGAGCTCGGCTCATAGTGATGTTATGAGCCATCTTACAACTACGGGGTCAGTTGTAATATCCCTTCAAATTGTGCTAAATCATAAATAGCTCCCTTCGTTAACTCCATTTGTCAACCATATAGGCTAATACATGCATTAGTACGTTGCTAAACGAAGACCAACTGAATCATCATAAAGTTAATTAGACTGCATTCGACAGCAATATGGTTGCCAATGAGTATTTTGCTCAACTGGGATTACAGTCTCCAATTTGTTTAACATGTCATGACTTCAAAATCTCATGAATAAGAATTTGTTAAATTGTTAATAAAAAGAACATAAAAAATCTGGGAAAACCTCAAGCCCGCCTAGAACATTTGTATTTGAGCTTGTATCTCTATCTCTTTTCAGAAATCTGGCATGCATTGTTTTTTTTTTCTTTTTCCTCAACGGGGCATATCATCAGAAACCGTCAAACCATTGACACTGCAAGTATAAGCACCAATCTGACGGTGGTGGTTTTCAGACCTCCCAGTAAAAAATGCGGGTCGCTCAGGTTTGGAAAGACTAATAGTTTCAGTTTTCAGCATTAGAACAACTGATGACATGGTTGGCCTATTGTTTGCATCCTCTTGAACACACAATAGTCCAATGTGGATGTATCTCAAAAATTCATTTGGGCTGCATGAATCATTCAACAGTAGTGGGTCCATCAACTCCAACACCTTTCCTTCATTCCATAATTGCCAAGCCTGCAAGCAATAGTACTTTATTAAGGATGTAAGAGCACTACACTTTGAGAGCTACCAAAATAATGATTTGGACAATTACAATGTTGGATGGTTAAATTAGGGGACTGCTTGGCTCCTCTCATGAAAGGAATCATTTCTCTTTGGTGCAAATTACCGTTTGAAATTATATATATGCAAAAATAACTCATTAAAATAAAAAATTAATTTTTTCTGCATACGTATTAAACTGTGATTGGTAGATAAATAGGAACGATTACTTTTAAGGAAAGGAGGCTAGTACTCAAACTAAGTAATTACATACTTACATATGCTAGAAGAGTAGGTACACATTTGTCAAAACCCAAAAAGTTCCTTTTTCCTGTTATGATCTCGAGCAAGAGTATTCCAAAGCTAAAGACATCAGATTTTATGGAATACAGTCCCTCCATTGCATATTCTGGAGCCATGTAACCACTGGCATATCAAAATTAATACACTCAGATAAGAGTTTTAAGATATGAAAATTATCATACATTACTCTTCTTTGTGGTGCATCATATCTTAAAAAGTATATAGAGTTATATAAATTGGAACTTACAGAGTGCCAACAATTCTTTTGGTGTTTCCTTGAGTTTGACCATCAAGTCCAAACATTTTAGCCATGCCAAAATCTGATATTTTTGGATTCATATAGCCATCTAACAAGATGTTGCTAGCTTTCAAATCACGATGTATAACTCTAAGTCTAGAATCTTCATGAAGATATAAAATTCCTCGAGCAATTCCTCCTATTATAATGCAGCGTCTTAACCAATTCAGCTGCTCTCGTTTTGTGGGTTCTGCACAAACATTTATCAAACACATGTTACATTCAAGGTTGTACTAATTTACCACTTAGAACTATATATATATATATATATATATATATACAAACAAAGATACTCATGATATTCACAAACCAAATAGAAAGTGATCGAGACTTTTGTTGGATACATATTCATAGACAAGTAGGGTTTCTTCTCCTTCCAAGCAAAATCCCAGAAGCCTCACAAGATTTCTATGTTGAAGTTTGGCTACCAATACAACCTCATTCTGGAATTCTTGCACACCTTGTGTGGAGCTTTTTGATAGCCGTTTTACTGCTATTTCTTGTCCATTACCAAGTGTTCCCTACAAGGTTAATTGTATATAGTCATTTCCATTCTTCGATCATCTTAATTCAGAACTACATGATCTTCAAGCTAAGAATTTCTTATAAAGTACAAATTAAAAAATTATTTCTGCATGCAAAGAGATATCTTCATACCTTGAAAACTGCACCAAATCCTCCTTCACCTAATTTGTTGTTGTCTGAAAACTTGTTTGTGGCAGTTTCAATAGTTCCCAAATCAAATTGCAAGGACTCAACAGTCTTCATATCATTTCCATCTAAGCAAACATGAGTTTTCCAAGCGTTAGATGTATTTGAAAAGGTCTTAAGACTAAACTAAATCTTTTATTCAGTTTTTACCTTTTTTCTGTTGTTTTTTGGCTTGGTATTTCTCTCTGACTCTTCTTAATCTCTTCGGAAAGAAGCATCCGGCCACAATCACAACTAACACACAGAAAGCAACAGGACCAAGAGTACTAGCGATGATTATGAATGTGACTTTGCTTCGTCCTGCATGAACAAGAAGAAAAGGGCCAAAGAAAAATTGTCAAAACATTTATTAATCCATATATAATAAAACATTTAGTTGTAATAGAATATTTACCCGGTCTGGTCGATCAGAGGGGCAGATGGCGGAGGTGGCAGCGTTGGAGGCAAGGAGGGTGGAGGAGGGAGTGATGGCTCGGATGGAAGCGACCTTTTTGTGGAATTTGTCACCTCTTGGTAGAAGGAGTACATTTCGAACCTAACATTACAACTTGGATATAGAACTCGTCCTCCTTGCATACTCGGCTCCAACTGCGTCGAGCCTTTTTGGAGGCACGCATTGCAATCCGCGGCGGACAGGTCCTGCGTGCACTGCCCAAGGCTGTACACCGTAAACGAAATCAGGCTCGCCGAAACAGTTGCTTCTTCCGTCGCAAACTTGTCGCTGGCATTGGCTGCCTTGGGGACCAAGTTGTCCAAAGTCTTAACCAGCGCAACGTTAATCTCAGCTGGTTCCACCTGATACTGTGTCACATTCTTCTTGAAAGACCATACCAGCACAGGCGACGTGGCAGCCTCAGAATAGAAGGGCTGGTTTGAGTATCGTAGCATACAGTGGTCGTACCAAACCACGGCCTGTTGGTTGTCGGGACAGCGTACCAGCGCCTTCGAGATTGCGTTGGCCACGCATCCTTTGCAGACACGGGCAGACACATCACGGCGGCAGAGGAAGAGGCCGTAGGCGGTACCGACGGTGGCGTTGTAGAAGCCGGCGGTGTCGCTGCGGTTGGAGTTGGAGGAAATGGTTGAGAGGAGTTGGTTAAGATTGGATTTAAAGGTGGAGGTGGAGTGGCCAGCCAAAGTTGAGCAGTTATGGCCGATGTATTCAGCTTCAGTGGGGAAGCTAACGATAAGAATCGAGGAGAGAAAGTAGAAAAGGATCATTGTTTTTTATTAATCGGATATTTTGCATGGAAACTAAGGTGTGTGTATATATGAACATAACACAATCCGAATACACGCAGCTTGACACGAGTCTGAACAAGAACTAGGTCGTTGGCAGTTCTCTAAGAATTTTTGGTTCTAGTTCTAGGATCAACGACCAGAAGACTTGGCAATAAAACTATTATAATGATCACCTCAATATTATTGTGAATGTATGTCTATCAATAAAATTTCTTTATCAAGATCGATGACGAGGACATTGGGCAAGTCTCACTACTCACTTCAATGTTTCCGTGTGAAAAGTATCTGTCTTTGTTTTTTTGTTTTTGTTTTTAGTATATAGTTACAGAGGAAGTGGTTTCTCACACACAATCCACCGTATTCGAATTTGAGACCATTAATATACAAGACTCTTTAGTTAAAAACTTTGTCCCCAAAACATAAGTTGACTTTTAAAATTTAAAAAAAAAAAAAAAAAAGACGGTTTAAATACTAACCAAACTCCTACAAATTTAGACTATGTAGATATTAGTTTTTTAGACTGCCATTTTGATCTTGAGTCCTCAGCACCATGTGCCGCCACATGTCAACTGGCTAGAATTTTGTCTAGCCTAATTATTTTAAACCTAGTAGTTAATTGCTCACATTTTTTTAGTATGAAGATATATATATATATATTTTCTCTAATGCAGATGCCCGCATATCTGTTAAAATCCAAGCGTCCCCTTCGCAACTTGTGTTTTGCAGTTGGATTGGATTCCTGCCATTCCAAGTGGTACGCTCCTATATGTGTTTTATATGCTTTCTTCTTCTGCATCTGCACGTGTTCCCAAACCCCAAACCCATGATTTCTTATGTATAAAATGAATATTGGCAAATTATGGACCACTTGGAATTGCAGATATCCAATCTATCTGAAAAAACAAGTTGAAAAAAGCATAACCGGATTTTAACATCATGCATACATGAGAAAGACTATATGTATTATACAAACAATATTATACTCTAAACTAATCTAAACTAAGGGGAGGGAGATTCAAACTCGGATGCAGAGTGGGAATCACATTTGCTAAACTAATCTAAACTATAGGAAAGGGGATTCGAACTCAGTTGCAGAGTGGGGAGCACATCTGCTCTAGCGAACTTGGATAATATATGTCAAAACTGGAAAATATGGATAGGACAAGTTGAAAATATAGAGAGAATGAGAACAACACAAACATTTTATGATTTCTTCCACTTGTTTTCTTCCTATTTCACTTAACTCAATTATACAAGTAGTGTCTAACATTAATTACATAACTATCAACTAGGAAACAAGGTTTCCATAAAACAAGGTCTCCATGAGACAAGGAGAGAGAGTCCATGAAACAAGGAATTGTGTTTGGACTTGTATTTCACAAGATGACAACTAATCTAGTCATATGCTAACACTCCCCCTCAAGTTGGTGCATAAATGTTGCCAATGCCCAACTTGACCAGTGAGTTGTGGAATACTCTACTGGAAACTGCTTTTGTTAATATGTCGGCCAACTAGTCTTCTGACTTGACAAACGGAAGCTGAATTTCTTTGGCCTCAAGTTTCTGCTTAATGAAATGTCGATCCACTTCAACATGTTTAGTGCGATCATGTTGAACTGGATTGTGTGCAATGGATATTATAGCCTTGTTGTCACACTGCAGGTGCATTTCTTTGGTCATGCCTTTAAATTCGGCTTTTGCACTAGACAAGGTAACTACATTTTGTTTCTTGCTTCTCCAAGTAACCAAGTTACCTTCCACAAATGTGAAGTGCCCTGATGTTGATCATCTATCAATGATATTCCCCGCCCAATCTGCATCAGTATAACCATTGATATTTAGATGATCATTTTTAGAAAACATAAGTCCTTTTCCTGGTGTCGACTTTAAATATTTAAGAATCCGAAGAACCGCATCCATATGGTCTTCACTTGGACAAGGCATAAACTGACTAGCAACACTTACAGAGCATACACGATGTCGGGTCAGGTATGTGACAAGTAGATCAATTGCCCCACTAATCTTTGATATCTTTCTTCGTTAGTGGGTACTTGATCGGGATACTCTCCAGGACAGTGATTTTGGACAATTGGAGTGTCCTGGGTTTGCAATCTAGCATTCCTGTTTTTGCCAATAAATCTAGAACATATTTTCTTTGGGAGAGAAATATGCCTTGCTTTGATTGAGCAACTTCAATGCCCAAGAAGTACTTGAGTCCACCAAGGTTCTTCATTTCAAACTTTTTTGCCAAACAGTTGTATAGTTGAGAGATTGCCTGCTTATCATTCCCATTAATAATCATATCATCAACATAGATTATTAGAGTTGTTACCTTTCCTTCTTGATGTTTCAAGAACAGAGTATGGTCGGAGTTACTCTACTTAAAACCGTAATTCTTCATTGCCAAGGTAAATCGCCCGAATCATGCCTGGGGAGACTGCTTCAATCCGTACAATGCCTTTCGTAATCTGCACACCACATTAGCAGGAGTAGATGTAACATACCATGTATACTTCTTCTGTGAGTTCTCCATGCAAAAAGACATTCTTCACATCAAATTGGTGGAGAGGCTAGTCAAGATTTGCTGCAATGGACAATATCACTCTAATGGTGTTGAGTTTTGCAATAGGGGCAAAGGTTTCTTCATAGTGGATACCATAAGTCCATGTGTATCCCTTTGCCACTACCCTTGCTTTATAGCTTTCAATAGACCCACTAGCCTTGTATTTTAGAGTGAACACCCATATGCATCCAACAGTCCTCTTTCCTTGAGGTAATTTTTCCAATGTCCATGTCTGATTTTTCTCTAGAGCCTTCATCTCCTCTTTCATTACTTGAATCCATTTTGAACCTTTCAATGCTTCAGTCACTTTTGTTGGAATATGAATTGCGGATAATTGATATATAAATTCTTTCAGAGGTTCATATAATTCTTCAGTAGAAACATAGTTTGCAATTGGAAACTTCGATGCTTTACCATTATCCGAGGAATATAGAGTTGGCAATTTTTCACGATTCTGTCTAACAAATAATTGGTATCTAATAGAGTCATCAACTAAATTAGTAGATATAGTAGAAGCACTTACCTCAGGATTATTATTAGGAGATTGATCAGCGGGTACTCAGGTATGAGGGGGTCTTCGTCACAATCGCCGATGTATTCAAAAATGTCATGCTTTCTGCTTTTAGGAGATTGGTCACTGAGCTCCTCGCGACTGATCTTTTCTCGGCATGTTTTATCTTCTAGATCATTGCTTCGAGGCGACCGATTGCTGGGCTCCTTGCGACCGGTCATTTTTAGGCAAGTCACATTTGCTTGCTCACTACTTCGAAATGATCGGTCGCTGGGCTCCTCTCGACCGGTCGTTTTTGGGTAGATTACATTTTCTGGATAACTGCTTTGAGATGACCAGAGACCGGTCGTTTTGCTATAGTCTTAAATTTCTTGATTTCCGAGAGTCTCCTTGCTCACTGCTTTTCTTTGTATCTCCCTATGAGGCGAAGAGTTGGACATTAGGTCATGGAAGACCATCTCAGATTCCATAAAAGTGACATTCAAAGTAACATAGGTACGACAACTAGAGGAGTAATATCACCGATATCCCTTCTGATGAGCAGCATAACCTATAGAAACATATCGGAGAGCACATGGATCAAGTTTGCCACGTTGATTTTTATGGAGGTGGATGAATGCCACGTAGCCAAAGACTCGGGGCAAAAGCATATGAACGTAGGGCAAGGGCCCACGGTGGGCAAGTGCTTGCAACGGAGTTTGGAAGTTCAAAACTTTGGAAGGCATTTGATTGATGAGGTAGACTGCCGTAACTATAGATCATCCTAATTGTGGTGAGGAACATGAGCTCCAATCAGAAGGGAACATGCCATCTCAAGAAGATGTCGGTTTTTCCGTTCCGCAACACCATTTTGTTTAGGAGTATGAGGACAAGTGGTATCATGGATAATGCCGTTCATTTGGAAGTAAGTTTGAAAGTCATGGTTGTTATATTCGCCCTTATTGTCGGAGCGAATGATCTAAATCTTGGCATAGAATTGAGTTTCAATTTTCTTGTGAAATGACTAGAATATAGGAAACACATCAGTTTTATGTTTCATCATGAAGAGCCAGGTCATGCGGGTACAATCATCTACAAACGTGATAAACCACCGGAATCTAGAAGTAGTGGAGATAAGTGAAGGACCCCAAACATCAGAATGGATCAAAGCAAATGGAGTAACACTTGTATTCGTACTTAAGGGATAAGAGACTCTGTGGCTCTTGGCTAGGATACAAATATCACATTGGAAATCAGTAGTACAAGAACTAGAAAACAAATCCGGAAATAAATGTTGCATATAGCCAAAAGATGGATGCCCCAAACATCAATGCCATAGCCAAAGTTGGTGATCCTTCTGGGCCAATGAGTGCTTCACACTATGTGCCTTTCTCACGCTGAAATCATCCACATAGTACAACCCCCCTTCTTAGTACCACGACCAACGATCTCCTTGGTGAGAATATCCCAGAACAAACAAAAGTTGGGATACACGAATACATAACAATTTAGTTGCTCAGTAGCTTGGCCAACAAACATCGATTTTATTAAACAATGACGGAACAAGCAAAGTATTCAGAAGAGAAAGGGATGGAGAAAGGGCAATAGTTCCAGCGCCGATCATAGGGAAGGTGACACCATTTTCATTGGCAATACTTGTTCGTTGTGGTGTGGTTGTACTCAGAAAATCGGTTGGATCAAACGTCATATGGTCAGTGCCTCCTAAATCAATAATACAACTAGTGGAGTCACTTGTATAATATGTATGAATTGCATATCTACAGTTACCTGAGTCATTGAGAGTCTGGGAGCTATTTTCGGGCGCTGGGATAGATCCTTCATGAGGAATTAAAGTGAGCGGAGGATCCATAGTGACACGGGCTGTAACATCCCACATCGACTAACGGAGAAGGGGTAATGTGCTTTATATGTACATGCCCGCCTCTATCTAGCACAAGGCCTTTTGGGAGCTCATTGGCTTCGGAGTCATGGGAACTCCGAAGTTAAGTGAGTTGAGGCTGGAGCAATCACAGGATGGGTGACCACTGGGAAGTTGCTCGTGAGTTCCCAGAACCAAAACCTTGAAAGCAGAAGGGGGGCCTAAAGCGAACAATATCGTGCTACGGCAGAGCCGGTCTCGGGATGTGACAATTTGGTATTAGAGCCACTATGTCGTGTGGTGCGAGTGTGCCGACGAGGACATCGGGCCTCTAAAGGGGTTGGATTGTAATATCCCACATCAACCAACGGAGAAGGGGTGATGTGCCTTATATGTACATACCCGCCTCCATCTAGCACGAGGTCTTTTGGGAGCTCACTGGCTTCAGAGTCATGAGAACTTCAAAGTTAAGCGAGTTAGGGCTAAAGCAATCCCAGGATAGTTGACCCACTGGGAAGTTATTCGTGAGTTCCCAGAAACAAAATCGTGAGGGCAGAGAGGGGGGCTCAAAGCGGACAATATAGTGCTACAGCAGAGCCGGTCCCAGGATGTGACACTGCAGCATGGCTTAATCCTCGAGCAAGTTTATGAGCCTTGACACCTTCCTACCAATCTGGATAGCCATACAACTTAAAATAGGTTTCTCAAGTATGCTTCGGGTTCCCGCAGTGAGTGCAACCACTTCCGTCTAGAAGCCTTGGGTCGAGAAGGTGAAACAGTCTTGTTGGCAAATGGCTGCAGCTGAAGAAGAGTAGCAACTTGGGAATTAGATGCTAGAACTGGGCGAGATGATCGGTGCCTTCCTTTTGTAGGAAACGAACTCATCTGGAGCACGTCACTTCGGGCTTTGTCCAATTGATCATCCAAAAAGATGTAAACTCGATCTTCCTGGATGATATCGTTGTATTTCTTGATATCAGATTCATACTCCATCTTGTTCGGATGACGAAAATCAATTTCTCACCATAAGCCTTGGAGATCATTATAGTAAGTTTCAATCGAACCCCTCCTCCCTTATTGCATACGGGAGATTCACCTTTTAATATCATACACTTGAGAAGTGTCAGTGCCATCAAAGTAAGTTTCAATCGAATAAAGTTGTCAATTAATCTTGGTTCTAGAGAATTAATTAGCCATCCTTTCACAATTACATTCTTTGTTCGCCATCGATTGAATGTTGAGTCTATCTAAGAAGGTGCTGGGAGTTCGCCAATGAGATATCCCAGCTTGTCTTTGCCAACAACATACATCCTGAATAACTTGAGACCATAAGGCATAGTTGGAGCCATCCAACTTAATGCCAATTTGTGCAGCAAAGGTTTCATAAGTAATAGTCAGGGTTGAAGTCGAAGTTGATGTCGGTACTTGTGTCTTCAAGAATTCAGCCATTTGAGTAGCAAATTCGGTGAAGGTAGGTTGAGAATGAGTAGCAGGATCGATGGTGTGCTACTTCCGAGATGGAAAAAACCATCTTCCCCCATGACAGCAACAAAGATTCAAGACTATAGTAAGCAAGATTGCGACTCTGATACCATGTCAAAACTGGAAAATATGGATAGAACAAGTGGAAAATATAGAGAGAATGAGAACAACACAAACATTTTCTTATTTCTTCAACTTGTTTTCTTCCTATTTCACTTAACTCATTTATACAAGTAGTATTTTACATTAATTACATAACTATCAACTAGGAAACAAGGTCTCCATGAGATAAGGAGAGAAGAGATAGTCCTCCATGAAACAAAGGTTCCATGAAACAAGGAATTGTGTTTGGACTTGTGTTTCACAAGATGACAACTAATCTAGTCATAAGCTAACAATATATATTTATTAAAGGCTTAATATCACAAAATATCTATAAAGTTTACGAAACTATCATATTGCATCCTTAATGTTTTTTTTTTTTTGGTCATTCGTGATCCTCAAGGTTAGTATGTGTGATCACAAATGGTCCTTGCCGATAGGTTCCGTCAAAAACTCTGTTAGTCATGACATATATATATATATATGGTCCCTGTGAATTTTTTTAATTTTTTAATTTAAAATTCATAAAATTTTGGTTTTCTTTTTTAAATTATTTAAAAATATATATTGCATTTTAAATACACGTGACACTATATTTTGAAGATGTGAGCTCCACATATATGCCACATCAACAAACTAATGAAGTTTTAAAAAATAATTTAAAATTCATAAAAATTTAAAAATGAAAAAAAACCAAGGGTTTATGTTTCATAAATGGGGTTCATTTTTTAAATTATTTTTTAAATTTTTGAATTTATAAATTATTTTAAAAAAAACTCCATAAGTTTGTTCATGTGGCATATATATATGGAGCCCACATCTACTAAATTATAGTATCACGTGTATTTAAAATACAATATATAGTTTTAAATAATTTAAAATTCATACAATTTAAAAAAGAAAACCAATAGTTCCAGTAAAAAAATGCAGGTCGCTCAGATTTTTTTTTTTTGGGTCAAGGGAAAATCTATTCATTAATAATGGGAAACATTACAAAATGAGAAAAACTCAATCCAAATGTAGGCCAACACCAACAAATAAAGCAGACCCAAAGATACAAAGCCAAAAAATAGCAAAGCCCATAAAACCTAGATCTAGAACAGGAGCAACTGCACCACAAAGCAAGCCAACAACACCACCAAAGCAGATCCACCACCACCATGGAGAAGTAATCGATACCAAGGGGTACCAAAGAGGCCTACCGAAGATGGGGGTGAGCAAGCCACCGGTGCGGAAGCGCTCCCATAATCCAAGAGTTAAGTGCAGTATGCACTTTAATAGCCACAGACCACCACACACCACCGAGGAAGAACAACAGGAGCGGTGGAAGCAGAACTGAGGAGCAAAAGGTGGTGGTTGAAAAATGGCGATGAGACGAAGTCGCTGGCCAAGGATGGGCGACATCACAACGGAGAAAAGACGAGGATAGTGTAGATGTAAGAAGTGAAGGGTGGAAAGTGAAGGTGGTTGGGGAAGAAATGAGAGGGAGAGATGGTCTCTCAAGTTTGGAAAGACTAATAGTTTCAGTTTTCAGCATTAGAACCACCGATGACATGGTTGGCCTATTGTTTGCATCCTCTTGAACACACAATAGTCCAATGTGGATGTATCTCAAAAATTCATTTAGGCTGCATGAATCTTTCAATAATAGTGGATACATCAACTCCAACACCTTCCCTTCATTCCATAATTTCCAAGCCTTCAAGCAATAGTACTTTATTAAGGATGTAAAGAGCACTACACTTTGAGAGCTACCAAAATAATGATTTGGACAACAATGTTGGATAGTTAACTTAGGGGACTGCTTGGCTCCTCTCCTGAAAGGAATCGTTTCTCTTTGGTGCAAATTACTGTTTGAAATTATATATATACAACAATAACGCATTAAAAATTAAAAAATTAATTTTTTTTGCATACGTATTAAACTGTAATTGGTAGATAACTAGGAACGATTACTTTTAAGGAAAGGAGGCTAGCTAGTATTCAAACTAAGTAATTACATACTTACATATGCTAGAAGAGTAGGTACACATTCTTGAAACCTAAAAAGTTCCTTTTTCCTGTTATGATCTCAAGCAAGAGTATTCCGAAGCCAAAGACATCAGATTTTATGGAATACAATCCCTCCATTGCATATTCTGGAGCCATGTAACCATTGGCATATCAAAATTAATGCACTCACATAAGAGTTTTAAAATATAAAAATTATCATACATTATTCTTCTTTGTGGTGCATCATATCACAAAAAGTATATAAAGTTATATAAATTGGAACTTACAGAGTACCGACAATTCTTTTTATGTTTCCTTGAGTTTGACCATCAAGTAGAAACATTTTAGCCATGCCAAAATCTGATATTTTTGGATTCATATCGCCATCTAATAAGATGTTGCTGGCTTTCAAATCACGATGCATATCTCTAAGTCTAGATAGAATCTTCATGAAGATATAAAATTCCTCGAGCAATTCCTCCTATTATAATGCAGCGTCTCAACCAATTCAGCTGCTATCGTTTTGTGGGTTCTACACAAACATTTATCAAACACATGTTACATTCAAGGTTGAATTAATTTACCACTTAGAACTATATATATATATATATATATATATATATATATATTGACAAACAAAGATACTCATGATATTCACAAACCAAATAGAAAGTGATCGAGACTTTTGTTGGATACATGAATTCATAGACAAGTAGGGTTTCTTCTCCTTCCAAGCAAAATCCCAGAAGCCTCACAAGATTTCTATGTTGAAGTTTGGCTACCAATACAACCTCATTCTGGAATTCTTGCACACCTTGTGTGGAGCTTTTTGATAGCCGTTTTACTGCTATTTCTTGTCCATTACCAAGTGTTCCCTACAAGGTTAATTATATATAGTCATTTCCATTCTTCGATCATCTTAATTCAGAACTACATGATCTTCAAGCTAAGAATTTCTAATAAAGTACAAATAGTAAAAAGTTATTCTCTACATGCAAAGAGGTATCTTCATACCTTGAAAACTGCACCAAATCCTCCTTCACCTAATTTGTTGTTGTCTGAAAACTTGTTTGTGGCAGTTTCAATAGTTCCCAAATCAAATTGCAAGGACTCAACAGTCTTCATATCATTTCCAACTAAGCAAATATGAGTTTAACAAGTGATTAGATGTACTAGAAAAGGTCTTAAGAAAACGAAGGAATTAATGATCTCTTGCGTTCCAAGACTAGACTAAATCTTTTATTCAGTTTTTACCTTTTTTCTGTTGTTTTTTGGCTTGGTATTTCTCTCTGACTCTTCTCAGTCTCTTGGGAAAGAAGCATCCGGCCACAATTACAACGAACACACAGAAAGAAACAGGACCAAGAGTACTAGCGATGATTATGAATGTGACTTTGCTTCGTCCTGTATGAACAAGAAGAAAAGTGCCAAAGGAAGATTGCCAAAACATTTATTAATTCCCCTCTAACAATTGCAAGTCTTTTTCTTTTTCCTTCGATCAGATTTATGTTTTTTTAGCCAACTAGCTTTTAGTCTAGATTTATGTTCTAATCTTCCCTTGTTATTATTTTTTATTTATTTATAAAAAAAAGACTTATTAGTAAGATAATAAGTCAATGTAGTAAAAACAAAATGTTCATATCAATCCATATATAATAAAACATTAATAGTTGTAATAGAATATTTACCAGGTCTGGTCGACAGAGGCGCAGATGGCGTAGAGGTGGCAGCGATGGAGGCAAGGCGGGTGGAGGCAGGGAGTGATGGCTCGGGTGCAAGCGATGGTTTTGTGGTACTTGTCACCTCTTGGTAGAAGGGGTACAATTCGAACCTAACATTACAACTTGGATATAGAACTCGTCCTCCTTGCTTACTCCGGCACCAACTGCGTCGCCCCTTCCCGGAGGCAGGCATTGCAATCCGCGGCAGACAGGTCCTGCGTGCACTGCCCGAGGCTGTACACCGTATACAACGAATCAGGTCCGCCGTAATAGTTGCTTTTTCCGTCGCAAACTTGTCGGTGGCGTTGGCTGCCTTGGGGACCAAGTTGTCCAAAATCGTAACCAGCACATCGTTAAGCTCAGCTGGTTCCGCCACGTACTTTGTCAAATCCCGCGGGCTCCAGGCTGTCATATTAGGAGACGTGGCAGCCTCAGAATAGAAGGGCTGGTTTGAGTAGCGTAGCATGCAGTCGTCGTACCAAACCACGGCCTGTTGGTTGTCGGGACAGCGTAGGAGCGCCTCCGAGGTTGCGTTGGCCACGCATTCTTCGCAGACACGGGCAGACACATCACGGACGGCAGAGGAAGAGGCCGTAGGCGGTGCCGACTGTGGCGTTGTAGAAGCCTGCGGTGTCGTTGCGGTTGGAGTTGGAGGAAAGGGTTGAGAGGAGCTGGTTAAGATTGGATTTAAAGGTGGAGGTGGAGTTGCCAGCCAAAGTTGAGCAGTTATGGCCGATGTATGCAGCTTCAGTGGGGAAGCTAACAATAAGCATGGAGGAGAGAAAGTAGAAAAGGATCATTTTTTTTTATTAATCGGATATTTTGCATGGAAACTAAGGTGTGTATATAAACATAACAAAATCCCAACAATACGCGCAGCTTGACTTGAATCTAAACAAGAACTAGGTCGTTGGCAGTTCTCTAAGAATTTTTGGCTCTACTTCTAGAATCAACGACCAGAAAGACTTGGCAATAAAACTATTATAATGATCACATCAATATTATTACGAAAATGAATGTATGTCTATCAATACAATTTCTTCATCGAGGACATTGACCCTAAAATCGCGCTACTCACTTCAATGTTTCCGTGTGTTGAAAAGTATCTGTCTGTGTGTTGAAAAGTATCTGTCTTTGTGTTTTTTTATTTTTGTGTCTGTGTTTCTCACATACAATGTTAGAACCTGATATCACTAGTATGCAAGACCCTTTAGTTAAAAACTTTGTCCCCAAACTATAAGTTGTCTTTTTTTAAATTAAAAAAAAGGGTTTAAATAATACTAACCAAACTCCTAAAAATTTAGACTACGTAGATATTAGTTTTTTAGACTGCCAATTTGATCTTGAGTCCTCAGCACCATGTGCCGCCACATGTCATCTGGCTAGAATTTTGTATAGCCTAGTTATTTTAAACCTAGTAGTTAATTGCTTACATTTTCTTGGTCTGAAGATATATATATATATATATATATTTTTCTCTAATGCGGTTGTCTGCATACTGTTAAAATCCGGAGTGGGGAGCATCCATCTGCTTCTAGCAAACTCGGATGATATATATTTATTAAAATATAAAGAATATGTCAAAACATTCCTTCAGTAGTTAATTGTGTAGGGGTTTTTTTATTTATAATGGGTTTGGGCTAAAAGATAAACAGTGAAATTGCCCCTTGAGTCAATTCAAGGATCACAAGATTGTTTCGAAATGGCAGCTAAGCCTTAGGAAGCATTTTGGTCTTCTTCACCAATGCAAACCAACATGTGCTTTAAATTCTTGGCTTGACATGAGAAACTTGTGGCATGGGAGCTGAGCATTCGTGAGTTTAGCATGAGAGAGAGAAGGCTTGGGTTTCCTATGAGGAACAGAGGCTTGAATACGATTTCTTATTATGAGGATTTGCTGAGAGAGAGAGAAAGACAAACTATGGTGGATGCACCAGTGCTTTGGGGTAATTTTGCAAAGCGTCCAAGCTCTATTGCATAGGAGAAAAGAGAAGTAATAAAAGAACAATGCTTGAAATCGAAGGGTTCCAGAGATGAGAGGTGATGCTTGCTCTCTCTGGATATGGTTGCTTCCCTTCGATCGGAAAGAGAGTAAGAAGATAGAAGCATGGGTGGCTTTAACATTCTGGGTTCTGAAGAGAAAATGGGGAGAGATGGAGGAGTAAGGCTCGAAATTGCAGGGGTTTCAGGGATGAGAGATGATGCTTGCTCTCTGGATGTGTGTTTATGGAAAGAGAGGAAGAAGATGGAAGAACAAAGCATGAAATTGAAGGATTCCAGAGGGGATGCTTGCCTTCGATCGGTTTGTTGTGTGTGTCCTTGCTGGGAAGAAAGTGCTTCATTTTATAGGTGCTGGAAACCTTAATTTTATCAAACCACCCTCTCCTCTTTTCCTTCACTTTCTTCCATTCCATCCTATTTGGTGAAACTTCCCTAGCCTAAGCATGTAGGCATGAAGCTTTTTGGAGTTCCAAGGTCCTCGGGCAGCAGGACTTCTCCATGTGGGTGAGGAGCCACCCACTTTTGTTTCTTGTTTTCTCACCAAAGCTTGAAGAGGAAAGAATGGGTAAGGGTGCTTGGTCAAAAAGGTGATCAGCACATGGCTTGGTTTTGGTGGTTTGGCTGCGATCTGGTTTTAACAGAGATGCACGACGTTGGATATTTTATAAGGTGCTGGGTTGGGTTGTTTTGCTTCTAGTGGTTTTTGAGTTCCTTTGATTTCAAGCTTTGGCTGATGGGATTTTTATGGGCTATGGCTATTAGATATTTTTCTAAGATGTTTGGGCCTTTTCTTAAGGTGATGGGTTATTGGGTTTTCTCTCATGCTTACCCATATGTTCGGACTCAAGGAATGATAGAAACTTAAGTTTGTAGCGTGACATGTTGCTTGAATAAGGACTTTCCGCATTAAAATATATTTGGGCCCAGCCTAGATTTTTTGGGCCTCAACAAATTGCTTACACATGAAAGAAGATTATGTTGCAATTTGTGAAATGAAAGCATCAAGAGCTCCCTGGCGCTATTTTATTTTTATTTTTATATATATAAAAAATTCAATGAACAATGGAGAATTTTAACTTGAAATCTCTTTCAACATAGAAAAAAAAAATACTACTAAATCAAAAGCTAGTTACTATAGGAGCTCATAGGTTGAATCGGTGAGATTTCACTTCAATGACTGATGACTAGGAATTTTGTCCATCAATGGTCAGGAATTTTCAACAGCTTAAAACTATTTTTGTTTGGATACTTACTGTTTCTATAGTTTTTCTAGAAATATGTTAAAGTACCATGGAGCAAACAATGGTAAGAACTAGTAATGTAATATATTTTAATTTTATAAAAAGTACTACAGCCTACCCATGGTAAGAACTAGTAAAACTACAACCCAAAAAACAAAAAAAGGGTTTGACATATGCATGAAAATTGAAATGAATGAGTAAATACGAGTGGTACGCATGACAAATCATTATATGCAACCATATATCCTGCCACAAATGGATGTCAACATTTCACTTGGAATAAATTGTGAGAAATTGAAAAATAATAATAATAATTTACGGGTGGATCAAATTGCCTTGACTCGGGATCACTGCAAATGTCACAACTAAATCAATCCCCTAAAAGAAGAAATGCATTTTTAGCTTTGATTTTCTTTTTTATCCTCAGCAGCCTCACTAAAAGCAACATATCAAACACAGAGCGGATCACCATTGCATTATAAAAATACCCAATTCATGATAATTCATGTTGGTCAACAATACCCAGTAGAGGAAAATAAGAATAGAACAAAAAAGATACGGTTCAGCTCTACATGGTCATCTCATGTGGCCTAGTTATCAACAGCATAGACTTCTAATTGGTCCCTTTGATTTAACTTTCTGAATTCTCTACTGGATGCAGACCTGCTAATCTGATTTGAACTGTACATGTTACCGTCTTTGTTATACTTGGTGGTGCGCGCTTTAGACTTGGGTAATGGAGGTAGGTTCTTCATGTTCGTAGTGGTATCGGGATGCCCTTGAACTGGGCAAGGGGAGAATATCGGGCTTTCTTTCCGGCCTGCATGATGTACACTAGAGGAGTTGCTACTGGTAGTGCTACCTGGCTCTTCACTTTCGAAATTTGAATCAGCAGTTTTCTCCATCTCCTGAAGACCCTACTTACATAGTACTTAATCTTTAGTAACCAAGAAAGAATATTACATGCAATAGAGTAACTTGCCCTTTTGCTTTTCCAGTGGAAATAGAGGTCATCTCTATGTTTCAAAATAAGAAAGGTGTGCCTTACAGCACTATAGGTGAGAAAGAGCTAGAGGAGGTTTTCCCACAACAATAGTTGTTTTTTCTTCCTTTTTTTAAAATTCTCTCTTTTCCCTTCCCCTTAAATGAGTAGTTGGCTAATCTTAGTTAATTATGAAAATTGTTCATGCGCCATAAGACAAGACATGCCCGGAAAGCTGAAAGTAAGGACTGGCATTTACCTGGTTTGAAGATGCAGAAATTTCTTTTAATTTTTCAGCAGATAGATCTTGTCTCCGACGCTCTCGTTGTGTTCGAGACCGTCTTACTTTAGAATTCCTAGACCTGTTAAAATGAGAAAAATAATCAGATACCTCAAGCAATGAACTAGACATTAAATCCTCACATTAGGAAATTATTTTCCTAGTACATAACTGCAACATATAGTGGTACCGAAATAATAAGTGGTAGCCATCGCCTAAACTTTTTACAAGGTACTACCTGAGTTCAGTCAGTAATAAATCTAAATATCAAGTTGATTATAAATATAATTTCCCTTTGTTAGCTTAATGGTTGCAGGGTTTTCATGCATATAGGTTAATACATGCTCTTCCCTTACATCTCCTGGGTCAGTTGTAATATCCCCTCAAATTGTGCTAAATTGTAAATAGCTCCCTTTTTATCTCCATCTGTCAACCATATAGGCTAATACATGCTTTAGTACGTTGTTAAAACAAGAAGCTAAGCTTAGGCCACTAGATCTCTTCGTATGGAGTACGGATAGCATTCAAACTCTAAACGATAGTGTTTTAATCTTTGGTTATTTAGGGCTGAGGTTTTAACCATCGAGTGAATAGTCCAGGATTAACTACTTTTTTAAGTACTTCTTCTACTTGCAAGAGCATGTTTGTGTGTGAGTATTCATGAGTTTAGGACACCAGGATCATGCCTTTGTGAGCCTGTAACTCATGAAACCCCAATCTACCATACAATTGAATCCATTAAAGACATAAATGAATGGAAGCAGGAGGAAAACCAAGTTCAGTTAGAAGGCCATGGTTAGTGACAATGAACCAATTATCTTGATGTTTATGTCATGCTGTTGGATACGTTCATTGTATATCTAAAGAGAGGAAAGTGTCGACTTACTTTCTATGCTCTTTGGCTAGTTTCAGTTCATCATCCTCATTGTAGATTGCAGGTAGACCAGAAAGGTCACACGCCAAGGGGCTTGTGAAAAAGAACTGTAAGCAGACCTACTTTTTAGTATACAATATTCACCAATTAATTCGTGCGTCACATGAGCACTTGCAAGACGAATTCAACACCAGAAAAAATTAGAATTCATACTACCTGGCATGGATGCTTAAAAATTAAGGAGGAAAAGAGCTAAATTGAAAGAGATGATTTTCAAATAGGTGCAACTTTTCAGTGGATCAATTCTGAACGTAGTGGATTAACTTTATGTGTTTGTAACTCCTCAACTATATCAGCTAGAAGAAAATACTAAGAACAATAAAGTTAAAAAAACAGGAAAACATACATCAGGGTTAGCAAAACATTTTGCAAAAAGTGCAGTAATTAATAAACAAATAAAAGTATTTTGGTCATTATTATTTATTAGAGACTTAAGAATATGTGAAGAAAAAAAAAATGGATGCAAAAACATTGCTCGCAATCAAAAGGAACGTGTTGGAATAAAAACTTCATTGAAAGCGTAAAATTTTCAATCTGTACTTACTTCATTTCTGAGAGCCGAAGAAGCAGAGCCACGATAGGCAGGATCTAAAGCAAGGAGAGTGCTCAACAGACTCAAAGAAGAAAAAGGGAAATCCTTGAAAGCTTCTTGAAGACTGGGTTTGTATGAACGTGGAGGTCTAAAAGTTGTAGACAGCTTTAGTCTTTTCCAGTATTCCTCTGATGGTGTACCACAAAGCCTGAATATCCTATGAAGTTGCTCAACCTGAAAGCAAGTAAAATGTGTTTGAGATACTAGCCAGCGATAGTAAGATCATAACATACACATACACACACACACACAATATTAAATTACCTCTGTTCTACCAGGCAGAAGTGGTCTCCCTGTAAACATTTCAGCCAAGACGCAACCAGCACTCCAAAGATCAATGCCAACTCCATAATCTGTAGAACCTAACAACAGCTCAGGAGCTCTGTACCAAAGTGTCACAACTCGGTTTGTGAGAGGGCGCTTAGGATCTTGAACATAATAATTTGCAAGCCCAAAATCTGCAATTTTCAGCATTCCATTTTTATCTATCAATAGGTTTGATCCTTTGATGTCCCGATGTATAATTCCCCTCTCATGGCAGTGCTGCAGACCTGAAAGTAGTTGATGCATATAGCACTTGACCTGTGTCAATAGTTCAAGTTAGAAACTGAGACTCTACAACAAATCAAAGCATCCAAATACAGAACCAACGAGTTAAGAGAGAACTTAAACCTGTGGTTCAGTAAGCCCTTCAGGGCTGGAAATAATTCTTGCCAAATCTGAACGCATGAAATCAAAAACAAGATAGAGGCTGTACTGCATTCTTGACGTGGCCAATCCTTCGAGCTTAACCACATTGGGATGATCTAATTTCCTTAAAAACATAATCTCCCGAGCCATAAACTTAACACTCTCGGGTTCTGATGTATCAAACCGAACCTTCTTTAAGGCCACAATTTTTCCAGTGTCCCTATCTCGAGCCTTATACACATTGCTGTATGTTCCTTCGCCCACCTACAAGTGCAAACATTTAGAAAGAAAAAAGAAAAACCAAGTTCAAATTCCAGCCTCCTCTCAACAATGATCTAGCCAACTAATAAATTTATGCTTTCTTTGATTAACAAGATTAGTCGGAAAAAACAGCCAAATCAAGATTTTATATCTAAAACTTTCAGTGACTTGGAAATATGGGCACCCACAAATTGAACAAGAGAACACTCAAAATTTTCAGTAGTCCAGCATACTTAGCTTGTTATTACATCCAAAAACCAATCAAGATATCATGTAGCAAACCATCAGAACAACATTAATTCCAATTAGTACAGAAAAGCAGCCATATAACATGCCAATTACCATTTTCTTTTCTTTTTGACAACTGCCACATAACAAGTATAATTCTAACCAAATGCACACCAAATCAACACAAAAATCTGAAAGTGAGTATGAAAATAAAACCTTGTCCAGCTTGTCATAAGAGTCAGCACTCTTGGGAACCAAGCCAGCCAAAATCTCTCTTGAAATATTATCAGTGAGCCATTTAGGCCACCCATCCACCAACTCCTCCTCATCAACAGAAACTTTATGAGAAACATGCCCATCATCTTTATCTCCATCACTACCAGTTAACACCACCCATTCATCTCCTGCTTTTTCATTTCTACTACCAGGCTCAGCATTTGAAATTATGGGTTCATGCCTATGCTGCTTAACAGAGTCCCTTTGTGGTTGGCCTGTTGATCTTCTGTGAGCATTAAACCCGCCATTTCCCACATACCCATTTTCCAGTTTCAGCTTCTCTAAGCCCCCAGGTGTGGAATTCGTGACAGGCTTGGCCTGAACACAGCCCATTGGCTTGTGGGTCTAGACCAGTCTTGGTTTTCTTTGAGCTGGTGATTGAGTAATGGGTTGGAGCAGAGCAGCGCAAAGCAGAGAGCAAGAAGAAGTAGAAGAAGGGAAAAAGGAAGACAGAATAAGCCAGAGAGATAAGGGAGTACAGACGAATATGGGGAATTTTGGCCGTCCATGGACGGCAATTTGTAGGCGTACTGTGCGGGAGAAAATAGAGCTCCTTGTCTTCATTGGCTCCTTTTCTTGGCTTTCTCGCTGATTTGAAACTCTCGGAGGAGGTAAAGAGGAGGGCAAGGCCACGTGTAAAACACCCACTTGACAATGAATTTCAAGCTTTTGGGTTCGGCCGAGTTTTACATTCTCAATGGGGCTTGAAGGAGAAGGATGATATTGGGCTTTATTGGGTCCATGTTCATGTTTTTTGTTCTTGAAGGTTTGATCAATTTGGTGGGTCTAGATTGTTGAATTTGATTGAGATTTCATGGTTAATTTCCTAAATTTGCAATTGTGATGAGAATTGTAACTAGCTAGATAGTTCAGTTACCTTTTTTTTTTTGTCAACAGTTACCTTATTAATTCCTCAGTCAATTCGACACATTTGTTGTACTGGACTTGTTTATATACAAGCAATTGTCTAAATTACTGTATATAAGGGCGCAAGCACACATGCAATTTGTTTTACCACGTCTGTTTATTGTAATAGATTTGGTTTCACAATGTTTAAGTCGTTTATTTTGGTTATTTTCCTTACTTACTCTATTTACATTTTCCCATCTCTGTTTTTTTTTCTTCATATTTTTACTTCCTGTTATGAGTTTTGGTTACACATATAACACAATTGTTAGTGTTAGAAATTACTTCGTTCACATAATACTTGAACAAGAAATTTCTATTCATATGTGTGGGAGCAGATATTTTCGTCTCCAATCACAACGCGCCACGTGGAAAAGAAGATTATCTCTTTTAATTAATTAATTGAACCAGTTTATCTGGCCAATTAATTAATTGGGATAAATATCTTAATTAACATGATATTATCTTTATTTAATAAGATAATATCATTAATTAAGATATTATCCTAATAAAGAGAAGATAATGTCATTATCTCAAATATTATCTCCATAAAAAGAGATAATATCATTTAATTAAGATATTATCTCCATAAAAAGAGATAATATCATTAAATCAGATATTATCTCAGTCCGACTCGATCCCTACGAATTTGGGTAGAGAATAAACTGCATATTCTCTAGTAGAAGCTCCTACAAATAGATGACTTCATTCATCATTCAAGGTACATCTAAACACTCCTTATACCCGAGAAAAATACCCGAAGTAAACACTAGCCTTTGCTTAGCTATTGTTTTCTACAAACACTGAACTAACTTAGGCGTTGGCCAACAGTGTGGTCTATTTATCAACTGAGAATCGAGGAAGAGAGAGAAGAAAGATCGAAGGTTGAAGGATCTATAAGCGAATATTCTCCCGTGAGATTATTTGCACAAACAATATGCACTTTTATTTTGAAAACCTGGAACGTTAAGCTTGCCCTTCTCTCAGTTGGAATATTTTCTATAATAAAAAATAGTCTGTCTACAAACAAAGACCAACATAGTCCCATGAGGGACAGTTAGATTGATTAGACCATCTCCAACCATGTATTTGGGCGGTAGAAATTTAGGACATGCAATATCTTGGGCAGAATTCCACTTTTTTTTTTTTTTTTTTAATGACAAGAATTCCACTTTGGATATTGCCTAACATGCAATATCTTGGACATGCAATATCTTGGACTGGTAATTTTTGTGGAGCCTAACATGCCTGCAATCAAGGCCACGTGAAGGAAATGCAGAGTGGGTCCGCGTGAAAGATTTTTGTCCACCATTCCTCTCCTTCATTCCAACACGTGGAAGGCTCACATCAAAGGGCAACGACTCTCTTTGAAAAAGCTTGCTCACTTTTTGCTTTTTAAACCAATGTTGCATCTTAATAAAAATAATTTTCTTTAAAAAAAAAAACAATGTTTTAATCAATTTCGGCTTGATTTTAACTTTAAGTGAAAAAATATTATGTTTATGAAATTTCAATTTTTTTAGGTTAAAATGTTTAGAAAATTAAATCACGAAGTTTTAAATAAAAATAATATCAATAAAATTGCGAGCTCAAATTATAAGTCTGCAGAGTTTGAGGAAAAAATAGTTTAACCTAAGAATACATGAATAGTTGTATTTTGGAGAGGTGAAAATTTGAGTTTAGCCCCAATATGGTTGGAGATAGTATTAGGATTTGGAATTCCTTTAATGGCATGTTTACTAATCCGTAATTGGATTATGAGGAATTGAATTGATGATGAATTGAATTGAGGAGGAATTGGATTGAGGAAATTAGATTTCGGATTCCTATTGAAATAGTTTACTAAACCATGGATTGAGGAGAGTTAGATTCCGGATTCCTATTGAAGTTGTTTACTAAACCATATGGAATTGGAATAGGAGTGGTACTAATTACTAAAATGTCATCGTTGTTGAGTTAAAGTATATAGCAAATTTTGAATTTTGAAAATTGTGTGAGAATATAATGGGTAAAAAAGATGAATTCCTAATGAGTTCTCCAAGTAATAGAATACCACTTCCCACTTAAGAATTGAATTTCTCCAAAATCAAGAATTCAATTCCTAATTTTGCGTAGGCCCATTTACTTTTCAAATCTTTGATGTGAAGTAAACACAGGAATTCTCCATAGGTGAAATTCAATTCATGATGAGAATTCCAATTCATGATTAGTAAACACACCATAAATGTGTCATGGGTTCAAACTACTATTGTGAAATGTATTATGCAATTTAATAAAGAAAAAAATAAATAAATGAATATGGGCATACAATACAAAGTTCCATGCTTCTACCTTGATCTTTCTCAATGTTTAATTATCTCCATGTAAAGGTGGAAGCAGAAAAAGAGAAGAGGTAAAGGAATTCATAGAATATTCAACATATTCTAATGAGTTTTCAGGGACATGCCAGCCATACTTCCTTCTCCTCTTCTAACATAAAAGTTCTTTCTTTAGTAAAAGATCTCCTCTGAACTTGGACTGATAGTATGGCAAAAATGTGGGTTCTGTGCAGGGCAGCATTAGCTATTAAAAGCATGACACATTGGGTTTTTACAGGTGGAGAAATTCCAAATGCCATGGCAAAACTGCAACCAGGTTCAATGGGATTGCCATTTCTAGAGGAGACCTTACAGTTCTTCACTCCCAACACCTCTTCTGATAATCCTCCTTTCAGTTTCATCAAAAATAGAAGAACCGGATCTGAATTACTTTGTGTTCCGACAAGAGCGAAACTTGTTTCAAAGTTGGTACCCAAATACCTTTATAGAGATTTTATTGGCAGGCAAATTGTTGGTTCCTTCCTTCATTGGGGTCATGTACAAGGATTGATCAGCTATTATTCGAAAAATTCCTCGGAGAATTGAAGGGACAACTTTGTTGCATTCATACAAGGATTGATTGATCTCCTTTCCTTTGGACATGCCTGGAACAGCTTATCACAAATGTTTACAGGTAAACATAAATCCGTTGCACCTGTCTTACGTCATCCATAACCATCGTTTCTTTCTTTCACAAGGTCATATTTCTCCATCCATACGAGCAAGCAGCCAACAACATGCTACCAAGAGGTTCCCTCCTCTCCCAACATGTGTCATCAGAACATTCAATACATGCCCATAAACCATTCATTTGACTGAAGACCACCAATATATTGCAACATGATACGACACGGCAAATCTTCAAACTAGAATATGATAGATCATGGATACGGCAATTAAAAATATAAAGTAATAAATATAATATATTTTTTTTTAATAACAAAAACAAATTTTTAATAAACAAAAATTGAAAATTATAAATATAGTGTACATTAGCGGAGCTGCAATTTTGAAAGGATATAAGCTTTATATAAAAAATTTATCAACCAAATATCCTTACAATTTAACAATACCAATGTCGTTCATAAGTCATACGAAAAAATAGAATTACAATTAACCTACAATTGTTGCCAACGAGATTTCTGAAATATCTCATACCCAAAAAAATAAAAAATAATAGCTTAAAGCCCACAAAATGACTACCTTTTTAAAATAATTGTTGTTTAAAAAGCTCACGGAAAGAATTGCTTTAAGAAAGAATCCCTTGTTTAGCCCACAAAATGCAAGTCTTGTTGAAAGAGCATGAATTTGATTTTCCTCCTCTTTTTTCTTTGTGCGGCCCAAAACGATGTCTTTTGGCCAGAATTTTTTCAAAAAAAATTTTGCACGCTGCGTTGGTTCTGTCAAACGCATGGAGTGCACCACCATTAGCTTGATAAGAAAGGCAATTTGAAGCACCTACCCTGATTTCTAATAGTTCCTCATTGACTGTAGGATTTTGGGCTTTCTTTTTTCATTCTTTATATTTTTTTAGGCCTGTATAGCCTTTTTCACCCAAACATTTCACTACCCAAAACCCATTTAATACTATTGCTTAAGATCCAAACCCATAAAAATAAACAATATTACAAAACTTGTTTTAGCAACCGACCTCGTCGCTCGAGAGGCTCCACCTCTCTAAGTACACAATGTGGTATGAAAACGTCGTCGCTCGATAGGCTCCACCTCTCCAAGATCTTTACATTTAGATTCCCCCACCACCCAAAGATAATAGATATAAACAGGAAAAGAAATTTCACTGAAAGAGCATAAAACTGTGAGTGCCAGTACTCTCTCTGTTTAGCATGAAGATTAACATACCAAATTCACCCTTGCTTCACTTGATTGTGTCTGGTCTGGTCTGGTCACTATGAATAATCTTTTGTTAGTCTCCTTTCTTGTTTCTGGCCGTATCCGGTATTTTCATCAACTTTCTGTATAACACTTGAATGCTTTCGTCTCCCATGCTTGTGCTTGTCTTTGTGGACATGGTGGAGTTGGTAGTAATAATCGCTGCCTCTTTCAAACTGGTTATGCATGTGATCATTGTGAAAGTTTTGTCGCTTATGATGAGAACCGTGCTTGTGGTTAACCCATAATTATTTATTTATTTCTGTTTGGATTTGATTTTATGTTTTGGGGCAACATCATCTTTGTTTTGTTTTTTTTTTTGGGTCAAAAACATCATCTTTGCTTGTATCAAAATATTGCTCAGCCAAATACCAACCAAACTCACAGCCGTCATGTCTTTTGCATAATTCTTCAATGGCCTTTTTAGAGCAAAAGTTTTAGGTAACCTTTATTGAAATAATTTCTTAGCGAGTGGTTAGGATTTTTGATTACTTACCAATTTATTTATTCCTATTGTAATTGAAATATATTTCCTTTTGCAATTTAGAGATATTTCCTATTGTATTTAAGGTTGTACTTCCCTATAAATAGTTCCAAATTGGAGAAAAATAAATATATGAGCGTAACTGAATATTTGCTCTACTTTGTTTCACTTAGAGAAGAGAATTGGATTGCTGGAAGCAATGGTAGGGGACAAGGTTACTAAAGATATCATATACGAAATCTTGCTAAGGTTGCCTGTCAGATCTCTACTTCGGTTCACGGCAGTGTGTAAGTCATGGAATTGTATGATCAAAAGCTCTACTTTCATCACCCAGCGTCTCATTCAAAACGAAGACGTTCAACTCCTCCTTCACAACCCTCAATATGGGATGTACTTATTGTACAAGGATGACGACAACGACGATGGCCGTTCATCATCTATGCTTAGAGAGTATGTTAGTACGAAATTCGTATTGGCATTTCCTAGACTTTAGTATAGGGTGAAAATTAGGTTTGTGAGGAATTGTTATTGAACGCTTTGTCACTACTCTTTCAACCCCACACTTCCGAGGCATGCCCTGACCATATGAGAATCTTGACCTCAGGTAAATCATGACATAATCACGCATTCATTATAGGATTCCTAGTTTGAGTTATTTTCACTTCAAGTATTTTTATGTTAATCTTATTTTTAATAAGATTAGATTTTATCTCTTGAGATTACTTTCCTAGTTCAACTCTATTTTAATTGAAGTTAAAATATTATCTTTTCCTATTGTGACTTGGCACGTTGCTTACCTCTTAGTTAATTTGGTTTAAGGAGAGGTGTCATTACTTTGAGTCCAAAGTGAATTCAAATCTCTTATTGATGATAGGTTGTGGTGCAACAGGAATATTAAGATTCGTGGCCTATTGTGCTTCTCTCCAACTAGAGAGAACAAGTCTTGTATAAAAGATCATGTGCCATTCTTTTATGAAGCACAACTTTGAGATATTTGTTTTGAGCATATAGAATTCTAAGAAAAGCTGTTGTGCATATATTTGAGATAAATCATCAAGTGTTCAATGTTTACTTGGTGATTTATCAAACACTTTAATCATTCATATTGCATTCATATGCATGTCGGTGACTCATACGGTTGAGGGCACCAAGACCGTGGTGGCGGTTTTCCTCCGGTGAGCTTGAAGCAATCGTGGCCAGTATTGCGTTCAACATAAGGAGTGTTCGAAGATCATCCCTGTGACAGAACTTGAGTTATGAAGAAGTCGGTAAACATTATCTAGAATGTGGCTAGGATAAGTGTGTGAGTACTTCTTGTAATCATCGTTCTATAGTGGATTTGTGTTGGACTGAGAAGTCCCGTGGATTTTCCCCAGAGGTGGGGTTTTACCACGTAAAATAATTCTCTGTATGTTCTTTTATTTTAAGCTCTGCACATTACAGGATTGATAAGCCATATCAATCATGCTTCAAAAGTTGATTATTATTTATTGCAAGAAATTCGAATTAGACTATTTAACCTTCTCTAGGCATATATAGACATCCTACAGGTACTTTCAATTGGCATCAGAGCAGGTTGCTAGACATACTCAGCAAGATTTAACATACCTTAGGATGGATCGTGCCGAGGGTTCTGTTGCACATCCACCATATTTCGATGGCAACAACTATGGTGCTTGGAAGGCTAAAATGAAGTCGTTTCTTTGGTCCTTAGATGAACGTGTATGGTACACAGTGGTTCATGGATTTTCTGAACCCACAAAGAAGATCGGAAAAGGAGATGAAGAAACCACAGTTCTCAAATCTAGAGAGGAGTGGACCACTGCAGAAGTCACACACAGTACTAATAATCAAAAGGGGTTAAATGCTATATTTACTGCTGTATCTTATGATCAATTTGAATATATATCTAGTTGTGATACTTCTAAGGAAGCTTGGGACATTTTGCAGGTCACTCATAAAGGAACAGATACTGTCAAGGGTGCCAAGCTTCAAATGCACACTCTACAATTCGAGACAATTCTGATGGATGAGAATGAAACCTTTTCTGAATTTTATGCCAAACTTTGTGTTATTGTGAATGCACTGTTCAAATTTAGGTGAAAAAATTCCAGAAGATAGGGTGGTGAAAAAGATTTTACGGTCCTTGCCTCCACGTTTTTCACCAAAGATCACAGCCATTGAAGAGATTCGTGACCTGAACACTCTGAAAGTTCGTGAACTTATAGGGTCGCTTCAAACCTACGAGATGAAGCATCTAGCTCCTAAGAAAAATAAAAGCGTTGCTCTTAAAGTAGTTGATAATGAAGATGGTGAACACCAATCTGAAGAATTCAATGTGGAGGAATTTGCTTATCTTTCACGACAATTCAAGAAGTTTTTCAAATATCAAAATTCGAGAAGTCATGATTCAAAAAATCACTCAGGTATAAATTCAAAAATTAAGCATGGTGATCATACTGATGGTAATTTAAAATCTCGCAGGTTTATTGAGAAGAAGACCACTAAAGACAGAGTCAAGTGCTATGAATGCGAAGGATATGGACATATTTCCACTGAATGTGCCAACACACAAAAGAAGCAAAATGGCAAAGCCAAAGAACTGAATGTAACCTGGAGTGACATCGATTCAGAATCAGAAAGTGAAGAAAATACCATTGCGTTAATCACCACTATTAGTTTGGATAAGGCACAGCAAAACAATGGAATGATGAAGAACCAAATATTGGTTATGTGCTGGAAAAATATGACGATCTTCTAGCTGCTTCTCAGAAACTGAATCAACACAACAAAGAGCTTGCCAAAAAGGTTGCTGTGCTGGAGCTTGAAAATAGTAGGATTGCCAGGACATTACAATCCTCTGCTGCTGAACCAGAAACAATTGGTGAAGGTATGTGTGAAGGTATGCACGAAAAATTGGAATTCTTATAGAAAAAATGCTTTGATCAAAATAAATTAATTGATTCTTTGACCTCTAACAACCAAGCCCTTGAAATTGAGCTTAAAAGTTCAAGGGAAAGGATTATTGCTTTGACAATTGGTGCAGAAAAGGTTGACAAAATGATTAGCATGGGTCGAAGAGATGGAGACAAACGTGGCTTAGGTTTTGATTCACTCAACAAGTATTCCGCTGTATCTGTTACAAAGTTTGTCAAACCAGCACTTTCTACTGGTATTCCAACTCTTCAAACAACTTGGAGATTTACACCCACGTGTCATTATTGTGGAGCTCGTGGACACATTCGACCAAAATGCAAACTGTTTCAACAGATTTTAGTAAGTCAAAAGTCCACCAAGGAGGGACAGGTAAGAATTCGAAACAAGATTGCATATCTTGTAAAAGAGGTAAGTAGGCTATCAAAACTCTCTCATTCCCTATCTTTACCAAGTTCAAATCTAGTGTGGAGAAGAAAGGATAATCAAAATTGCTTGCTGGCAATTTCAAGTGATACACATCAAACTAATCCTCCTGAAATATTAGATGTGAAATGTTTTGTTGCTCTTACTGCTCTTTCTGACTCTAAATCTAAATCTTGGTATTTTGATAGTGGATGTTCGAGACACATGACTGGTGAAAAATCATATTTTTCAGAAATCTTTACAGTATGCGTGAGTGGAATGGTCACTTTTGGAGTTGGAAGAAAATCCAAGATTTTGGGCAAAGGAAAGATTATGGCAAATGGTACACCTAGCTTGGACAATGTTTTATTAGTTGAAAATCTTCAAGCAAATCTCATCAGTGTAAGTCAACTTTGTGATGAAATAGGTGAGGTAAGTTTTACTAAAACCCAATGTATTGTTAATGATAAAGATGGATCAAATGTGATGATTGGAAACAGATCACCTGACAATTGTTATTGTTTTTCCACTAATGAAGTTTCTCAAGTGTGTTTTAGGACAAGTAAAGATCATCTTGATTTATGGCATCAACGTTTGGGACACATGAACTATCAAGACTCAATTAAATTGTCAAATTGTGAATCTGTAAGAGGATTGCCCAATCTTTCAGGTAAACGTGAGGGTGTTTGTGAAGGTTGCCAACTGGGGAAGCAAACCAAAAACCCTCACAAAGCTACAAACTCAATCTCCACCTCTAAAACTTTGGAACTGATGCATATGGATTTGGTTGGTCCAATTCAAGTTGCTAGCTTAGGAGGAAAGAAATACATTCTTGTCTTAGTAGATGATTTCTCACGTTTTACTTGGGTCATTTTTTTGCATGATAAGACAGAAGCCTTTAATTCCTTCTATGTTTTGTACAAGCTAATCATGAATGAAAAATATGACACTAATTCTTGTATCATGAGACTTAGGACAGACCATGGGATGGAATTTGAAAATCGAGCTTTCTCTGATTTCTGTTCTGAACAAGGAATAAAACATGAATTCTCTGCCAATCACTCCCCAACAGAATGGGGTAGCTGAAAGGAAAAATAGAGTCCTCCTCTTGACATGGCTCATGTCTTGTTAAAAAGTGCCAAATTGGCGGATCATTTTTGGGCTGAAGCCATCAGTACTGCATGCTATACATCTAACCGTGTGTTTTTCAGGCCACATACCAAGAGCACTCCATATGAAATCTGGAAAGGGAAGAAACCAAATGTCAAGCACTTAAGGACTTTTGGTAGTAAATGCTACATTTACAAAGACACGGAGTATCTTGGAAAATTTGATGCAAGACGTGATGTTGGAATATTTCTTGGTTATTCTATGAATAGTCGAGCATATAGGGCGTTTAATAGTCGCACTAAAATAATAATGGAATCAGCTAATGTGGTTGTAAATGACACTTCTATATTGCAGGTTGAACCTAGGAGTGAAGATACAGATCTGGAAACTCACGAATCTGCAGATGGTACTGAAGCTGACTTCGAGGATTGTAACCAGCCTATCAATCCTGCGATACACAGACCTGGTACAAAACAAGTTCAGAAAGATCACTCACCCTCAGATGTTATTGGGAATGTTAATGATAAATTGAGAACTCGACAACGAGTTTGTAATGAGGTAACCAATTTATGTTATGTAATCCTTTATTAAACCTAAGAGTGTGACAGATGCTCTTGCAGATGACGACTGGATTCTGGCTATGCAAGATGAATTAAATCAATTCGAAAGAAATGATGTGTGGTATCTTGTTCCACGTCCCAAAGACTTCAAATGTAATTGGTACCAAGTGGATCTTTCGAAATAAGACAGATGAGAAATGACAAATTATGCGCAACAAAGCTAGACTTGTTGCCCAAGGTTATTCTCAAATTGAAGGTTTGGATTTTGATGAGACTTTTGCTTCGGTTGCGCGTTTAGAATCTATTCGATTGTTGCTATCCATTGCATGTTATCTTCAGTTCAAGCTTTATCAGATGGATGTCAAGAGTGCGTTCCTAAATGGAGTTTTACAAGAGGAAGTCTATGTGGAACAACCTGCAAGTTTTCAAGATCCTATCCATCCCAATCATGTATATCGTCTGAAAAAGGCTCTCTATGGACTCAAACAAGCCCCGAGAGCATGGTATGATAGATTGTCCACACATCTTCTTCAAAAAGGGTACACACGTGGTAGCATTGATAAGACCTCTTTGTCAAAAGAATCAAACAAGATTTAATGGTTGCTCAAGTATATGTGGATGATATTGTTTTTGGATCTACTTCAGATATCCTTGTCAAAGAATTTCATGAGGTAATGCAAACCGAATTTGAGATGAGCATGTTTGGTGAACTAAATTTTTTTCTTGGTTTGCAGGTCCAACAATTCAATGGAGGCATATTCATCTCTCAAACAAAGTATGCCAAAAATTTGGTGTCCAAATTTGGTCTAGAATCTGCCAAGCCCATTCGAAATCCTATGAGCACAAGCACCAAACTTTCCAAGGATTTACATGGCAAAAGTGTAGACCATAAATTATATAGAAGCATGATTGGCAGCTTGTTATATTTGATTGCCAGTAGACCTGCCATCTCCTTCAGTGTTGGACTTTGTGCTCGCTTCCAATCCGATCCCAAAGAATCACATCTACTTGCTGTGAAATGAATTCTCCGCTATGTGAGTGGTACCACAAACTTTGGTGTATACTACTCATTTGTCTCAAATGTTGAACTTGCAGGCTATTCCGATGCGGATTGGGCTGGGAGCATTGATGATAGAAAAAGCACAACTGGCGGATGCTTTTACATAGGCAACAACCTTGTCTCCTGGTTTAGCAAGAAGCAAAATTGTGTCTCTCTCTCCACGGCCGAGGCCGAGTACATAGCTGCTGGGAGTTGCTGCACACAGTTGTTATGGATGAAACAAATGCTAAATGACTATGGCATTCGGCAAGGTAAAATGGTCACGTTTTGTGATAACATGAGTGCAATTAATATCTCTAAAAATCCGGTTCAATACTCTCGCACAAAACACATTGATATTCGTCACCATTTTATTCGTGAATTAGTGGAAGAGAATGTACTCTCACTTGAATTTGTTTCTACTGAAAAACAATTAGCTGATATTTTCACAAAACCTCTAGACAATCTACGATTTGAAACCCTTAGACAGTCATTAGGTATTTGTGCTCTAGATTAATTCGGAGTCTACTGCATGCCAAAGCCTATTCTTGCTGTATGCTATTTAAATTATTTTCTATTTTTATAACTATGTCCAACTCATGCAAGGATTGTTAGGCTGCATCAATCCTGTAGTTGTCTGAACGTATTTGCTGATCTTAGATTGGGCTCTGGTACAGCACTCTATTGAAGCCACACACTCACAGCTTTCCACAAAGGTTTTCCATTGTCTTGGTGCATTATAAACTTCATTAAATGATCTATCCATCTATTTAAGCTTTATATTGCACACCACACTCTTTTCCTTGAAGTCCTTTGAATATCTCTTCTCATGCACTTGTCTCTCTATAGACATCCTACAGGTACTTTCAAGTATACCAATCTTGACAATCCGTACGATCTTTACGACGGAGGGTTGGCATCCAAGTTTGTCGGAACTTGTAAGGGTCTCGTGTGCCTTGCTGCGGAAGACATTGACTCTACCGCATTAGTTTGGAACCCTAGCATCAGAAAGTTTGTGGTTTTGCCCAAGTCTGGTGTTACCTTTTGTCATGAATATGATTATCTAGAAGCAAGCTGTGGCTTTGGCTACGACAGGAGTGCCAATGACTATAAGGTCTTACGAAGAGTGTCTTCTTTTCGAGAAAACAAATTTATCTCATGTCAATATGAGATCTGGTCGTTAGCCAAGGGCTCTTGGAAGACTCTCAATACTGCTGTTGATCCTGAGGAAAGTGACATTATGCTCCCGTCCCGGCACTTTTTTGTTAGTAATCCGCCTGCTTTTGTCAACGGGGCTCTGCATTGGACTCAAGCCAGAGCGCACACCGGGAACATTTCACTTCTGATCATACCACCAGAAGCTTGGCACAAACAATTGATCTTGCTCAAGGACATTTCATGGTTTATACAGAGAGTCCCTTGTCGGGAGCGGAAAGGAAGTGTTGGTTGGGGCCTTCTTCACATTCACGATGAAGTATTCGGCAAGATAGCATCTGGATACCACCAGAAGTTGCAGTGATGAATGTGTTTAGGGTGGTTCAGCACAAACAATTGACCATCTTGCTGGGCAAGGAAATTTCATGGTTTCAGTGAGGTGGCGACAGGTTTTTGGAATGGAGGAAGAAACAGAGAGTCCCTTGCAAATGGGCACAAGTGCATATGAAAGCTGCGGCCTCGAAGGAGTGGCGGCCGCTTGTGTTGTTTTGAATGTTAGAATTATTGCCACCGAAGTCTGTAGGCTGAAAGTTAAAGTTATATATATATATATATATATATTACACACGTGGGGAAAGGAAGTGCATGTGTTCTATATTGATGGGCCAGCAGCTTGGATTTATAATTTGTATATACATATATATACATATATTTATGTTGGTTTGGCCTTCTTCACATTGAAGGGCACTCCCACATGTGCCCAAGGTCGGAAGATGGAAGAGGGTCACAAGGAAAGAAATCCGAGGTCCAAAACAAGGAAGAATCAAGCATGGCTTCGATACAATCTCACGGATTTAGGGGGGCTTCGAAAGGAAAGAATTTTAAGAAGGGTTGACATTTGGCCATTCAATGGCTAGCCCATTGACGAGTGCCCTATATAAACCTTGCTGACGAAGGCATCAGACACACAACATCAGACAAACAAACCTATCTTTCGTCTCGCATCTGGATCTAGTGTAGTGAGTTCTTCGTTTTGCTAGTTTAATATTTTCCTTGTCATTTAAATTCTTGGTTTATATTTCTTTGTTTCAATTCAAGTTTATTTCAATTTAATTTAAGTGGTGAAGTTGTTCTCAGAGTGATGGATGACAACGGTGAATATCGGTCTGTGAACCCTAAGACCAAGCAAGTTAAGAGACTTCGAATTGAAGGACAATGGATTTATGAGGTCATGGATGCTTTAACAGAGAGCGTTGTCTTGCTTGACGAGCCTAATGTATTTACATACTAAAAGCAACAACGTACATGTTCTGTTGAATAATTTGATTTGCGATACAACTTGTTTTTCACTTACAAGTGTTCTGTTTTCTTGTACTTGAAAAGAGGTCTCTCTCGCACTGCAGAGAATGGTGAAACATTTAAAATACCAGTAAATGCCCTTGGTTAATTCAATCATTAAGAATTGAAATTATTAATTAAATGAGAATAATATGGTAAATTTATATTTTTTTCATATTAAAAAAATTAAAATTAAAAACAAAATAAGATAATAGGTCCTACTTTTAAGGAATCATAACTACCCATGTTATCTTTTCTAAATTCTAAAAATAAAATAAAAAATAAAACCAATTGGCACATGCATGATACTTTTTTAGCGGTTAACTATGTTTAGACTTGTATAAGAAACTTGCTAATCTTTTTGTTTTTTTTTGGGCAAGAGACTATAAGTACATCAAGGGCATTGTGTTCTTTAATTGATTCTGGCAGTGGCAAAGAACATCTACTTCTGTTAGATAGTGAAGATACGATAGACTCATAATATTTTGACGTGGGTGCTGGTCACATTGAGTGGGCATGCGGTATATAGTCAAGAATGAACAAGATGCATCCAACGGTTGGGCTTAAATCAAGCCAGGAAACCATTCCGTTCGCTTGTGATGCTGGTGATAGAGCAAGAATTCTATAGTGAGGACTTTAGATGAGGTCCTATCTCTTATCTGTTAAATCAAATTAACCAATTTGATATGACAATTAAGAGAAAAAACCTCCTCTAAGGGCCTTATTATGGCGCTCACTATAGAATGGAGTTGGCCTGCGTATGCAAGTTGCGAAAACAATTAACTAAAGTCATGAATTAAGCAGCCAACCGTTCCCTGCTTCACAACTTGCTTTGAACCAATGGCTGCAAGGTAGCACACCTATCCGCACCTGATAGCTCCCTCTGTTTGGTGGGGACACGTGGCAGGTCCCTGCTCGTCCAGGATTCATGGACACAGCGAATCAAATTTAATAAAATAAAATAAATAAAATATTACAACAGAGAACCATTTCGAGAGCTTAGACAACACAAATAACTTGCACTTAAAAGTGACCATCCATTTCTCCTGACAAAACAAAGGATGAACTGCAGTACAATAGGATATTCACCATAAAACATCACATATCTAGCAGTAGTTAAAACATTTTATGTCGCTTTAGCCGTCTCACGAATTAGGGAAAGCTTAGCCAGAAGACCACACAGCTGAAGGTAGGAGCCAACTCCATCACAGATTCTCATGTGAGCAAAACCTGTTTCCTGCAAACTCGCACAAGTAAAAGGCTTGTGAAACGACAAGATCTCACGGAGAATGAGAGAAAAATCTTCGAATAGTGTACATACATACCTTCATGAATTCCAATTTCAAATACTCAGCCATATCATAATTCTTTATGATACGGAAAAAGGTAGTGATTATGTCAGTTGGGGAGTAGCCCAAATCATAGAGCTGCTTGAGACCTGAACAAGCATCATCAAATTTCCCTTCAAGCACATTGCACACCATATTCTTTACGTGCAATGGATGAGGCTGGTCACAGACCTGAAAAACAATAAACATCTTAGAGAATTACCAAATAACATACGAAACAAATGAGCATATCAAGACATTCATTAAAAATATGACCTTGAAAACATTTTCTTGGTTGACAAACCGGAATCCACTGTTTGTAGCTTGCAGGTTATTCAGTGCCTGCCTCATATCACCATCAGCAGTGAAAATAATGGCTTCAAGACCTTCTGGAATATAGGGAACCTTCATTTATAACAAACACAGATGAATTATACACAAACTAAAGTTTTCGAAACAATGTTTATATACACGGCAACGGTCGATTAGCGAAGCAATTTCTTTTTGAAATTTTATCATTGTTAATAACCTATAACTTGGCATAAGCCTCAAGATTAAAGCGAGTCTCAATACGTTAGGCATAGGGTTTGGAAAGTAGGTTGAATCCCTATGAAATAAAAACCTATAAGCACAAGCATAGAGATACATTATTAAGCTTCATCTAAAGGCATAAGTATCAAATATCTTCTCAAACCTCAGTTCTTGGGGTGACATCAATTAAGAGGCCAATGAAATATCAACCTATAAAATCACTACTGAGCAAGCACTGATAGAATTTAGAAAGACAACCAACAGAAGTTGCAAAATTTTCTTCCATTCTTTTGGCATGATACCACAAACACATGCATTAAGACATGTTACCATGTTGTGCAAAAAGTGTGACACACCGACAGAGGGAAGGATCAAGAGACCATATACACACATCAGTTTACTGAGTAAACGAAAAACATTCTGACAAACAAAAATAGCTAAGCAAGGTCGGTGTTTCAGGCTCTAGCAGTAGTGGGGCACAGAAATGAAGCTGAACAGATAGTATTAAAGAAAAAATTGAATAAATGTAAAAGCTGGAATGTGACAGAGAATAAAAGAATATACTCTGTCTGATAAACTAGTGGCGACATAAAAAAAATTTCTTCCAACCTAATAGTAAAGTAAAGTTGAACCAATATATTCGGTGATTATCATTCCTTTGAAGCTAATTGATGACAGTATGCAGAATAGACATTACAATGTAAATAAATTTCTTTACCTTTTCAGCTTGAACCACTATCATTAGGCGACCAAGTATCTCCTGATCAGATAATCTAGAAAATCGGACAAGGGCACATCTACTCTGAATAGGCTCAATAATTTTGGAAGATACATTGCATGCAAGAGCAAAACGAGTGGAATTTGAATATATTTCCATTGTCCGCCTCAAAGCTTGTTGTGCTCCAGATGTCATACTGAATTGTGTACATGTAAATAAGAATGTTGTATAAAAAAAATTAAGAGATATATGTGTTTTGGGATGAAAGAAATATACCAAAGAATGAACAGTCATGCACCAAAAAGTAAAAACACATAGGGAGATGGATAAGGGCAGTTTGCAGTTTGTTGCACATTACTTTCATGGGACAATATTATCAGGATTACCTGTCAGCTTCATCCAAGATGACAACTTTATGCCGCCCGGGAGGCAATGTGACTTTCTTTTGAGCAAACATTTTAATTTTGTTCCTCACAACATCTATTCCCCTAGACAAGAAAGCAACAATAAATAGTTTATGATAAATACCAATATTTTTTATAAATTGAATTCAATAAATACTATAAATGTACTCACCTGTCGTCTGATGCATTCAGCTCTAAAACAGCCTCCTTATAATTTGGTCCCAAGAGCTCATGCGCAAGAGCAAGTATACTAGTGGTCTTACCAGTTCCAGGAGGACCCTGAAAACAATAAACAGTGATCAGTAGAAGCATAGGTCCAGTGAGTTGATGCAATTGAAACCTTCCAACTTAGTACCCCAAACACAAAACACCCCCCTCGACCGAGTCTAACAGCTTTCAGTATGAAGAAATCTTTTCATTTTTCGAAATCCCGAACAAGATAAGACAAAAGTTTTAACACTTTAACCTCTCTTGTAAGCAATCCCCATGTTAAATATCACAGCCACAAGTGTCTGTGGAACTAGGCTCTTAAAATCACCGAAGTTGCCTCTAGCATATACTTCACTTCCACTACGCATTAATATAAAAAGTTCATTAAATTGATCCAAATTCTAATAAGCTCGGTTCACACTTACTGAGCAGGCAACAAACTTTTCCCCAATTTCAAACCTATGAATACCCATGGAATGTGAGAGCACAAACAACAAACTTTTACCAATCTTCTTTCAAACATTTCAAAATTTTATCAAAATTTTACAATTTCCAATCAACAAATGCTAAAACTTTTACACAATCAGATTATATATTGAATATTCCCCTAAGGTTTACGGTTTAGGGTTTAGTGAAATGGATGTGTTGGGTTTGTGCGCAAGTGAGTGAGAGAGCTACTTACGGCCAAGATGAGGTTGGGCATGTTGCCGTCGCGAGCGATGACCTGGAGCCTAGACACGGCGTCTTCGTTGCCCACAATGTCGGCGACATTGCTGGGCCTGTACTTCTCCACCCATGGTATGTCGTAGGCTGATGACGAAGAAGAAGAAGACGACGCCATTGCGTTGTCGTTTTTCTGCTGGCTGTGAGAAAAATGCCGGGTGAACGTGGCACAGCGAACAGCCCTCTTTGCCGCTCTGCTTCGGTTTGGAGGAGAAAAATAGTCCTTCTGCCGTTTACGTGTAAGGGCCTGGATAAGGTCAAATTTCAATTTTGCCTATGCTCTGTTCTACTTATTTATTTGTTTAAAACCCCTGTGCTTTTGATATTTCTTTACCCAACCCCAATTATTTGTTACAATTTTATTTTACCAATGATATTGTCAATATTAAAATATTGAATATTGACAACAAAGATGTAATGGTTAAATGTAATATACTACATCATCATGTATTTGTTGTGTAAAATCTGATATGGGGCTCGGCCAAAACCCATTTGCTATCTGGGTATCGGGTCTGTCCATTTTTCCCACTCTCAAATCTTGATTCGTAAGAAACCTGAAAATAATTGGGGACACTGTGCCTCAGCTGTAACAAGAAAACCCCACAGGCTCTCTTCTGTTCGCTTTTGGGTTTCTTCGAAGGTATGTTTTACTGTATTTTATTTTGTTTTGCTTGTAGAAAATATGGGCCTTTCGCAAATGAAGGTGAAATGGAATTGCAGCTGAGAAAGTCTGTAAATCCCAAAACCCAGAAAGCTGAAACTTAACTGCTTGATGCCCCTTATCCCCTTTGAGCAATGGGTTTACTAGAAGATGTTTAACATAAGTAAATAAATGCTAATTGAAGCATCTTCTATTCTCATTTAAATTTGAGGTGCAATTAGTGAAATGTAAACAATTTGGGTTCATGGTTTCATTTATTTTTCCTGAATGGAGTTTAGCTCATATTGAATAGAACCCTACATGTAGTTGAACCAAAAAGGATGGCTTTAGTGAGTTTTAGTCAGATTGCCATGGTGGTTTAGCTACCTACCTTCTGTGGTGTTTACTGAAAATTCCTTCTTGGTTGTAAATCATTCATATGATGCACCATGGATGTGGCCCTGTGGAATGTATATATCACTACCTAAAGGTCATGTCCTTTTTAAAATTTTATGTTCATAGTTTATTGAAATTATTATGTGCATATTCTAGTCACAACTGTTTGCTATCTTGCTTTAGCATTGATAGCTTTGAATTTGTGTGAGGTAAGATGGTTGCCCAGGTGAAAGTTTCTAACTGGGAGAATTTCGGGCTGTTGTTCAGGAGTTTTGGTCTGTTGAAATGTGTAACTATCAACCTTGGGAAGAGGATTCACTTCAAAGTGAAGATTATGTACAAAGTACTGCAGAAGGTGTAGATGTAGCGGAGACAAGGTGGGGAGCCCGGCTGGCAATGTTGGAAGCAAGGGTAACTCGAGTGGAGGCTAGGGTGGAAAGACTTGAGGCAAAGATGCTTCATCTGCAGAAGGGAATGCGTGTTGTTTGTGCACTGTTTCTGGTTACTCTCATGTATGCAATATTCAAGTAAATGTCATTGTCAGGGATGATCAGATCATTAGTTTTCAGTTGTATGCTCTATATTTCTGTGAGACATAGATAGTTGGGCATATGCTGATTCTCTGATCTGTTGAGTTTTCTTGCAAGTAATGGTAGGTTTGGAAAATGGTTTTTTATTTTATTTTCCTGTTTCCCTCTTATGATGCTGTAGAACTACATTTTAGCCAGGCAAAAACAGACCAAAGGTCCTTGAATCAATTTGTACATTGAATGCTACTGTCATGATCTGTCAATCTGTGTATCAAGATTTCACCGTTATTGTTAGTCTGTTTATCAAGCTAATGAATTTTGCCAGAGTATAGTCATAATTGTGCCTCTGAGTAATGAAATTTTATGCCTGAGTATACATTATGGTGCTATAGCAGGTGCAATGTTTGTAGTTCCGGATCAAGTATATCACAGGTTTAACTCAACCTGCTTAACCAAATTTAGCATTCATCGTCGGTGACTACAAGCATCATGCAGTGCTGCAAACCTGTGATTCCTGTTTACCAATTTGATCCATCATCTTTGCTATCAGAACATTGGAAATGTGTGGGGTTTCATCACTGGAGTCTGGAGGTTACAACTTACAAGTCCGTCAAGACTTGCAGCATTGATAGTTTGCCATTTCTTTTAATTACATATATAAGAGAGAGAGAGAGAGAGAGAGAGAGAACTTCGACCAATTTAGCAAGATGAATTCCATTCTTACAAAAATCTGAAACGTACAACAATCCTTTGTAAAAATCAAAGTCTGAAACTTGATAATAATAAAAATCGAAGTCTGAACTACAATAAAAATCATAGCATTCCAAACACATATGCCATGTCAAGGGGGTGTCCTATCACGCATCAATTCAACTCTCAATTGTCTCATTTTCAGATTCACTCTCAACCGTTTCACTAGCTGCCATCCAATCTGATCTTGATGCTCTAATGTTCATTAATTCTTCTGCACGTTGCTCATCTTGTGCTGGATCTTGCATCCTTGAATTTGCTAAGGCCCAATCTTTCAAGCAAATTAATGCTTCTATTGTATTTGGACTCACATTGGTCCACTTCTCAGATAAAACTTTACCACCTGCACTAAAACATGATTCTGATGCTACAGTAGAAGCTGGAATAGTTAGCAAGTCACGAGCCATAAGAGAAACAATAGGATATAATGATTGATTTTTTTTCCACCAACCCAAAACACTAAATTGGTTATCGTCAGCAACATCTATTGTTGGTAAATCAAGGTAAACCTCTAACTCAGATTTGGTGGTGGAAGAAGATGAAGATGATAGCTTTGCCCTTTTCAAACATTGCATAGAGAAATTTTGCATAATAGGGACAACTATAGAACCAGGAGTTTGGCTGAAGGTGCTAGAAGTTACATTTGCAGACTGCACATTTTGACCCACATAAGACATTACACTCCTCTTGTAGACCTCAAAGAATTGAAATAACAAAGTCTTTAAAGCTAAAAGTTTTGAGTCAATGGTTAACTGATCAATACCTATCATATTTAACCATTCATCAATTGCAAATACTTTAAACCTAGGGTCCATAATAGTAGCAAAGCAAAACACAGTAGGAAACTCTTCCCAATATTTATCAAATTTTGCTTTCATTTCAGTCAAAGCATCCTTAAAAACAGAAAATTTAGAATATGCAGCAAATGATGCATGGATATCTGTTAAACAACTAATAACACGACTCGAAGTTGGGTAATACACACCAGAAAGTATCTTTGTTGAAGAATAAAAAATTTGTAAAAACCCACTAACAAGTTGAGCTATTTTCCAATCTTCTTCATTAGGAACTTGTAAATTGCAAGAAAGTGATTCATTTATCTCTTTAACATACCAATGCAAAGGGACTTTATACTTTATAGCTAAAAGTAAAAGCTCATAGGTGGAATTCCACCTATGAGGCACATCATTGTCTATATTTATCTTTTGCATATTGAAATCAGTACAACATTTTACCCAAATTTCATGTCCCTTGTTAGAGGAATTCATGCTACGTACAATATCAGTAATTTTATCAATAGACGGAGATAAAACTTTCAGTCCATCTTGCACAATCAAGCTCAATATATGACAACAACAACGTACATGAAACAACTTTTGTTGCACAGAATCAAGCAAGAGAGATGATGGAAGTACACTTGCAACTGAATCATTATTTGACGCATTATCTAATGATAGAGTAAATATTTTGTTGTGAATGCGCCAAGATAACAATTCATCAAATATATGAGTTGCAAGTGACTCTCCGGTGTGTGGGTACTCAATCATTTTAAAGCAAATTACCCTTTTATTCAAACACCAGTCTTTATCAATAAAATGTGCAGTAAGAGACATGTAATCCATTTTTTGCTGTGATGACCAAACTTCAAAAGTTAAACAAAGTTTTGAATCAAGTTTTGCAAAAAGAGCATGCAAATCACTCTTTTCTTTACCAAATTTTTTCATCACATCTCCTTACATGTAGAAGCTGAAATTCCTCTATATTGAGGATAAAATGCACGCTGAATCATGCCTGTAAAATCATGGCTTTCAACAAATTTAAATGGCAGTTCTGCTCTAACAATAAAATCTACAACTTCTTTACGAGCAACAGCATGATCATAAGCAAAATTTGTCAAATTTCCAGCAACATCAGCATTTAATAATACATGACCTGGACTAATCCTAGCTTGTGCAGCTTCATGCTCTTTTAAATGACGGGATAAATGACTAGTACCACTCTAGGACTACCAGCAAACAAAGTATTACAAATACCACATTCAGCTTTAAGTACTAGTTTACCATTTTCAATTTTATTAACCCTTTTAAAATAAGACCATACTTTACTTGTTAAACTGGGTGCACTTGCAGGTTTATTGTTAGGTGGAGTGGTGGAATCATTAGCAGGTTCATTCACTGTCCCACTAGCATTATCCATCTTGATTGTCTGAGGCTGCCAAAATTCAACAAAATAAAAAAAGAATCAGTATATATCAAGCTGACAAAATCTAAAACCAAAGCCTGCAATTTGAAAGTTTCAAAAATATCCCATCCCAAGCTATTTACCCAATTAATTAATCACAACACAAAGAAATTGTCCAAGAGGTTGAGTGTTGTCTCCGAAAACAAAAGCAAAACAGAACAGTTCGACGGAAAAGAAAATAAAAGGAACAGAAATAGGTGAAGCAGCTGCAGCACTAAACCCAACAAGTAGAGAAAAAAAATAATAAAGTATTAGATTTCACAACCAAAACAAAATCTGTCAAACGGCAGATTACTCATTTCAGTCTAAACATCTCAAAATTAATGGAAGAAAAAAGGAAAAAAATATCCAACCTTTTTGGGTGAAATTGCCCACCCAAAGTTATGGATGGAGGTACAAAGACTCAAAAATTCGACAAGTGAGTTAAGCTGAAATTGTAGAAGAAGATGATGAGTGTGGTGTGGAGAGATGAGCGACAGCGGCGAGGTTAAGAGATAAGCGTGTTTCTGCCTAATGCACTTCTTTTTAATGGTTGGGATAAAAGTCAAAATAGCCGTTACTGAACCCAATTCCCAACATTGACCACCAAAAAACAAAAACAAAAACAAAAATAAATTTAAAAAAAAAAAAAACCTAACTCCCAACTCAATCCAAGTGGGCTGGGCTGGCTTTCGTGGGCTCAAACGGGCCAGATCAAGCTCAGCCCATTAAACAAAGGGCTAAGGCCCATATGGCTCATAACAGGCCGGGATTTTCTTCAATGGGCTGGGCAGGCCCAATCAACTCATGGGCTCGCAAGCCAAATAGTGACCCATAATTTTACGTCAGATCAAGTAGGCCTATAAAATGGGCGGGGCAGGGCATGTGGGATGGGCATTTATGGGTGATCTAGGCTGTCTTCTGTGGCTCACATGGGCTGGGCCTATGGACCAAGTTGGGCTTTAAACATCAAGCTCAAGTTTAGCCCACTAAACAACGAGTCAACCCAGCGCATGCCACATATCGAATAGGACTTTTCCTCAATGACCCAATGGGCTCACGAACCAAATAATTGTTAAAGAATAAAGTCTCACATCAAAAACTTAACAAAATAAAATATAACATATAATAAATTGTTCCACTACTAATTGTACGAGACCTTTTATGATAAAACCCCACACCTACTGAGCTTTGTAGGTGGTTAAGTTAGAACAATATCGTATTATTAGTAGTGGGCCCGTCTATCCAATTTAACATGGTATCACAACGGGTTGATTAACCTGGACCTGAATTGGGCCTTTACCCTTACCCAATATGTGGTGTTCACATGTTGAGCTTGAATGTTTACTCATACCCCTTACCCAATATGTGGTGTATCACGTGTTGGGTGTAAATGATTAACTCTAATGTGGACTTGGCTCCACGTGTAGCCCACTATGTGGTGGTTCCACATGAGGGGGCGTGTTGAAGAATATAAGTCTCATGTCGGAAACTTGACTAAATAAAATAAAATATATAATAAATGGTTCCACTACTAATATCACCGATGCCTTTTGTGATAAAACCACACCTAATGGGCTTTGTAGGTGGTTAAGTTAGGGACAATATCAATGTTGTTAGTAGTTGATCGTTGGCCTATCTATCTGAATTTAACAATAATAACCCTTTAATTTTATGCCCGAGAGAGTATTGACAACCCATGAAGTGAATTATTTATAAGAACAAAAGAACCTTCCTCAAGAATCAGCATCTTCTGCCTGTGCCCAGGATTCGACTTAATTCTTGGAAGCCAACAAATCAAATTTTGAGAATGCAAGTTCAACAGCTCCGAGCCGTAACATACTAGTAGAACAAGTTTGTAGATAATACAAAGAATGTCTACACTCCAGAACTAAACACAGAATGCTAGGGAACATAACACAGTTTATACTGCTAACATATTACAATCAAGTTCAGCTGGGCTCATGTAGCAATTGTAGTTCAACATTCCAACACCAATGACAAATTTACATGTAAATTGAGATTGATAACAAAGAGTTGATCAAAGTGTACAAGGCTCGTTTGATAACGTTATTGTTTTTTGTTTTCTGTGGCTTTTTATTTAAGGATAGAGAAGAAAACAGAAGAGGAAAATGGGACAAGGGACAATAGAGGATTTCTTTTTATAGTCTCCTGTAATCTCCCTCCTCTCTTCTGCATCTCTCTAATCTCTCATCTCCCTCTCTCCTTTCTCCCATATCTTTCTCCTTGCTCTCTTTAATTTACAAAAAGAAAACAAGAGAAAAAAACGTTATCGAACGAGCCTTCACAAACTTCTATCCTTGAAATCTTGGTAAAGAATATAGTGAAATACAGCTTATGACACTAAAGTATTTCTCACAAACGAAATTTAAAAAAGTTACTCAACAAAGTTACAAGGGAAACACTGAATGTGTCTACAGAAGCTCCAGCAACAGGAAAGAGTTAATGGCTTTTGACATCCTGCCAGTGTATCATTCCAGATCTAGTATTCCGAAATTTGAGAGAAGGATCTTTACTTGATCAACAAAGTCTGAGCCAGTTGCATACTCTGTTAGCATTCCAACAGCAAAACCGAACATTGCCCATCTGTAAAGCCGAAAAAGGAAATAACAGAAGAAAGAAGATCCCAGATCAAGAAACCAAATTATGTCAGACAAGTACACAGACCAATATAGGTAAACACAATTCTTCTGTTCATGGAAACCCAAGTAGTTTGGTTGAGGATCAAATAAGGTTGAAAAAATCAGCATTGTAATTCATTTGAATGCCAAGTTAGGAAAGCATGTTGGTTCTACATAGAGGAAAAAAACTTGCCTATCCCATTTTCATACACCTTTCTCTCTATCTCTCTTCACATGATCATGTGATGAGAGAGATAGAGAGAAAGGTATATGAAACATGTTACATGGAAGTTTTACTCCTACATAGGGCTGTTGCATATGTTATTGATTTTGTTTAGGTGAAGGTTCCTTAGAAATGTTGACAAGTAAAATGTAGATTCCTTGGAAGCTGTTGTCAAACACCAATTCACAGAAAGCTGATCAATTGAATATACTTCCCATTCCCAAACATTTGAATCCAGGTAAATAATGAATTCTTCTTATTTTATACTTCACAAAAGTTCAATTTCCAAGTTATTTCAATGTTCTTAAAAAAGTTATCCTACAGCATTCAAACCCTGGCCTATGTCCCAAAAAGAGAAGAGGGATAAATCAAAATTACATACTTTTGAAGTCAAAATGAGTAATCATTCAGGGAAAGGATAACTGATTTGGTTGGCCCTTTTGGGGATGTGATTTTTAGGGTTTGCTATCTAAAATTACTGATTTGGTAATTCACATTTGAGCCATTTTTAGTTTGCCAAATTGTTCACTCCTATGCAATTGTAGATTAATTTCAATTGCATAATTCCATTCCAATCAAAACCAAGACAATCATAATAAACTACAAAAACCCAGATAAGCCAAACTTCAAAGCCAAACTCTCTCAATAGCATATATCAAAGCTTGAATTACCTTCCATTGCTAATCTCATTCTTCCCAACAAAGCCAAAGAATGGGCCCTGATTGGCAGCTTCAAGCTTCTTCTGCTTGAAGTACTCCTGAATCTCCTTAGCCTTCTGCCTCTGAAACTCCAAGGTCACCACATTCTTATTATCCTCCACCATGGTCAGCCCGGAAACCGGAGCTGGCTTCGAAGGCTGCTGCTGAGGCGGAGTAGGAGCCTGAGGAGAAGGAGGTGTTGGTTTCACAGGAGAAGAAGGTGGGGAGGGTTCTCTAAGAGAAGGAGCTGCAGGTCTTCTTATAGGTCCTTCAGTTTGAGAGCTCCTTATGGTTTTTACATAATAAGGCTTGGCTGAAGAAGAGAGCTTAAAAGAATGATGATTAGAAGAAGAAGAAGAATGTGAAGAAGATGGGGAAGATGATGAAGTTGAGATTTTGATGCAAGGGAATGGAGATGCCACTGACATTTTTTTTGTTTCTCTTTCCTTTTTTGCTTGCTTTCTTTCTTTCTGAGGCTTGTTTTTTCTTTCTTATTTTTCACTTTTCTTTATTTTGTTGTTTGGTTTTGTTGGACGATTTTGGGTCTGATGTGTGTTATCTCATCAAATCGATCGACTTCAACTGTTTTGTGGATAAGGTGCGGCCAAGTTGCAGTCAAAAGGAGATGGCTGGCTTCTAATTCTAAAGTCAGTTGGTCTGGGTGAAGCAGAGAAGTCAGGTTGTTGGCTGGCTTGAGTTTGGCGCCTAACGCCTTCTCAAGCATGTGACAGACACGTGTCCATTCCCTTTCTCAAGCAGGAGTGGGGATTTGAACACAGCTGTGCACATTAAGGCTCTTAGTCACTTAAGTTACAAGGTTGTTTTGGTTTATGGATAAAATGTTGTTTTATCCGAAATTTTGCTTTGCTTGCCAAAGTAATTGATTATGATGGCGTCCAATTAGCTATTAATTAAGGGATATTTATCACAAAATGTTTATAAAGTTCACGAAACTATCAGCTTTGGTTTTCTATGCTAACAAGTAACATAATCCTTCACAGAATCGAACGGCAAAATACATTTTTGATGTGATGGGGTTAACGTGAAGGAACATCTCAGACAAAAAGAAAACATAAAATGCCGAAGCTCATAATTTCGTGAGCCCCTAAGATGTTTTGTGATATAAATTCATAACTAAATTTGTACTAGATGCAAATCTGTAGTCTAATAGAGAATGATGAACCTGCCGATCCAATAACTACAACCGTATTGACTTTGGTACAAAATACAAATTCGTACTGTGCACAAATTGCTGTTTGAAAAACTCGTTTTGAAACACATCTCAAAGACTATCAATCGTGTGTCCAGTCTTCAACTATTTCAGGTACTGATTAGTGCGAGACTGACTGTTAATATTCAACTTTTCAAACATTGATTACTATTCAACGCATTGTACTGTGCATCTTCCTTTCTGCCGTCGTATTATTTAGCCAAAACAGTCTTCTTTTTCACAAAGGCTCACGTACCTTACCTTACCCTTCATTCAATTTAAAAAATCTCAGTATTATTTATCAACAATTAACCAATTCTTCAAGGCTTCAACTTCAAGCCATATCTATTTCCAAGATAAAAGGTCATGAACACTGCCTCAAGGAAAAAGGAGGCCATTGGAAAGCATACATAAATGCATAACTTGTCATCTCACACTGTTTATGCATCAATCTCAGTGGAAAACCAGAAAAAATATACAAACCACAAGCATGAAGTAGAGTGGAATAAAAGAAAGATGTGGAGCAAGGACCATGTAGCTCAAGTGGTCATCCGAGGTCTTAAGTTTAATTTCCCCCTCCCCCAATATCGCTTGTGAAAAAAAAAAAAAAAAAAACCAGAGTAAACAATGGAAGAATATACGACATAAACAATTTGGTCCTTAAAACAAGAGCCGAACTAGTGATTTGAATTCCCATTTTACAACATATGGATAAATTTTAGAAGCTCTGACAGTGCAACACAACGGTATTATAGACTTCAAGTCAATACAATATTCAATTCATACATGAGTAAAGAACTTCATATCAATCTCCCAGTTTCGTTTGACAGGTTAAACATGAGCAGCAGCAGTTTTACTTTTAATTGCGCATGATAGTGTTCACAAACTAAGCCACCACAAGTAAAACCCGTAAGCGAATCCTCTATATCACACCGTTACAATACATACCACACAAACACTCAAAAAGAATATAAAATTTGACTGCGCTGGACTATGGGGAATAACATAATTCTTCTAAGGTTTTAGGAGACGAAGAGATTACTGAAAACTCATTAATTCCAAACTATAAGGAGGAAAAAAGAAAAAGGAAAAAACACACAAAGCATCTTCAATTTAAAAGAACATCAGATTTGTGAGTTCTCTGGATTATGGGGCACAACATCAGTCATTCTACAAAGGTTTTAGGAGAAGAGGAAACTACTAAAAATTCATTAAATCCAAATCATAAGGAGAAAAAAAAATTAACACATTAATTACGACAAAATAATGAACAATGCAGTCACACATGAAGGAGACTAGCAAACAAAACAATGTCCCCAAACCCAGAGTGACAAAATTGAAACCCACAGCAACCTGATATAGACATAAATGCTCAGTTGGCCGAACATAGTGAGAAACAGTACTCCTTGCTACGGTGGTGTTCTGCATGGACTCAAAAACCGCTTTTCTTCTTCCAGAAATAAGTAAATCAACCAAACAAGCTCTGTTAGCGGTAAGTTACCTGACGCATTTTTGCATCTAAAAGAGAGGTGAAGCTCAAATCATCATCAGGTAAAAGCCAAACTACATAATCACACATGAACAACTTCTTTCATTCCCATTGTCGAATTCATCATCTGATCCATCCAATTCACTGCCAATTTGATCATGGTTCCATCTCAGAAAGATATTTAAATGAAGTATGAAAAAGAAAAATGAAAGAGAAAAGAAACACAAAAATATGTACTTACTGCATCACACTAAATGCAAGAAAACATCTTACAAAATAATAAATAACGTATACAATGTAAAATTTAACCATCAAAATATGAGATAGGAAATAATAAACAAGCATTCAACAAGTATAATCAAGAGCACATTGATTGTAGTGAATCCTTGTTGCTTGTTTTTCATTTTTCTTCCTAGAAGTTGAGTGCTGGTTATTTATTTTGGGATACTTGAAAAGTATCTGAAGCTGTTAATGGCACCAATTTAATATTATTTTCTTATTATGGGAAATGTGTACTTTTATCAGATAAAGTTGAACAAGATGTTCATAAGAGCTCAAAATTAAAAAAACCAGAAACACAAGAGGAAATAGCAATCAGCTTGTAGCTCCCAACCAACCAAGATGGATTAGCAGAAGCTAACGACCCTAAAAATCTTATGACATTGCATAGATGTTAAAAATCTAATTGTTTCCATAACAAAGCCACTTCCGCCACCTTGTCTAAGTCTTCAAATTTCTGTTGTTTCTGCTAGACAAACACTATATCCCAAAAGTATATGTTGCTAAGAAACAGGCCAATAATGTATATCGAGCCAACACTCGTCAGCCCTATTCTGCACATGGAGAGGTAGATACAAGTAGACTTACAGAAGCATAAAGGTACAGCCCACCACCCTATACATTGCAAATTAACAAGCAAATGGGGGATGCAGGATTGGATGTTTAGATCCCATATGCTCCTACAACCAAAGCTCTGATACCATATCAGATAACCAGTGGAACTCAAAAGCTAAGTTATTAAAGAATGGACCTTATCAAGCCAACAACTTCTATCCAAACAAATATAAAAGTAGGCTAAAACCACACATCTTCAAAGACTAACAGCCTTGTCATTAAACCCAAAAACTAAGCCACATCCATCAAGGAATAGAAATCTCTTGGCAAAACCCACACCACCATGAATGCTGGAAGCAACCCAACGCAAACTTGCATAGGACATGCAAAGGGATATGACCAACACTCTCCACTCACCTTAGCACATAATGCACCAATGGGGGGTTACAAGCAAAAGATCTTAAAACTCCTTCCTCTTTATTTTTCTCTCGATACTCTTGGACCCCTTTATCACAATTAAAACTAAGCACAAAATTTATCTGCGCTGAAAAAAAAGGGCCCATGAGACAGTAGTAATCTTATCAGTCAAAAACTTCAACAAGGCTCAATCATAACACCTTTGCTGAATTCTTATAAAGTTTTGTAACCAACTTATAAGTTTGTAATCGTTAACTTGCCAATATTGGAGATTCATGGGGATCAAATAAATACATGTAGCCTTAGTTCAAGCACTAACAACCCCATTGATAAATAACTTCTATAAATTGTCATGAAATCGGCCTTGATCACTTCCCAACTACACTAAAAAACTACCCTCGAGGTATATCCTTACCATAATCAAACACATCCCTTCTGCTTCATCCTCCTGAGGAAAATCCAACCTTGTTAGCTTTCTACTCACTAATTGGACACCCATCTAAATACCACCCTAAATTTCACCCTCTCACATACGCATTGATATCGCTTTAAACATTATATGTACGAGGTCAAAGATGCATTAAACATCAGAATATCAAAGTTCATCAAGAGTGATTCAACTGTTATATTCCAGTAGTTGGGAAAACACCCAACTAGAACCCAGAAATGAGGTTTAGTTTCTGGAAAGCCTGCAGTTGTCAATACATAGTTGACTCTAAATGTGCCTAAGTTGTAAAGATAAATTTAGGAAATTGTGATATGTAATATTTAACATAAAATTTTAAATACCTGGGCTCAAATTCCCTGATCTCAACAAGCTCACTCCCGCAAGTATCTGTCCACTGCACTTTCCTCCTTTCTGCATTATCAGGAGTGTCACTACATGTTTCACTCAATGCTTCACGTTCATTAGCACTCTCAACAGAAACTGGAGTTCTTTTTGATGGCTTCTTCAGGCTGCTTTTGAGAACAACTTTTATTGAATTATGATCATCGTCAGTGTCAGCAGTGTGATCCTTGCCTTTATCAGAAACTAGAGACCCAGGCAAGATATCCTGCTGTTGGGCAGGGCCCACTTTAAGAGGAGATGGAGTGTCAAGCCCGGCGGAAGCGCGACCAAAGCAGACAAAGGAGGCGCACCCGCGGGAAAGTCGGTCCTTTGTGGAAGCCAGCTGGAGGTCAGTGTCAGATTCTTGGTCCACCAACTGGTACTGATTCCACGGCGAAACTCTCATGGGTTTATCTTCGTTCTTCTGACCCAAGAGAAGAAGGGCCAGGCCTTTGCTATACCCAGAAGCTGAAGATGAGAAGAACCCTCCTCCTTCTACTGCCAATAACATCAGTTCTGCTCATTTGGTCATCAAAATGTGTTTTCCATACAGTTAGCCTCTCCTCAGAAGAACCAAAGCCACCTGACTTCCATCCACCAGTAACTCACTGCAGAATAGTGACAAAGTATCAGCATTTGCATTGTTGGCATTCTACCAACTAATCCAGTTCCCAGCTTTAAAAAACTGTACATATAACATAATATAATACATTGGGCCAAGTAAGTAATGTATTTCCGCAGTAGAATGTTTTCCACACACAAGGGCACACACACATATAGTAGGCCTCTTAAATGAAGGGGTCCTAATTTCTGGAAATCACATGTTCAAATACATGTAATGTGGTCCAATGATATGAACCATTAATTTGTTGGTCCATGTTCAAATACCTCCTTAAAAAAATCATTCAAATCGTACACCATTGAGTTATTTAACTATGGCCAAAAAAATAGATGAACACTATGTTTCGGATAAACACAGAACTGATCGTGATGATAATCAAACGGCAAAAATAGACATTTTGGATCACTGGAGTGCATTGCTATATGTACATACACAAATCTTGTGGTCTCTCTTATGTGGTCTGATGATCTGAATCGTCCACATTTTAAGTTCCCATTAAAGATCATCCTTGTAAAAGATCAAAAATTGGAAATCTTAAGTCATTTAATTATCATCAGAATCAGTCATGAGTTAGTAAAAAACACTGTACTTCTATACTTCTTTTATGAAAACTAGATAACTCAAAAAATTTATTTTATTTTGTTTATTTGTTGCAGGGATCCTTCAAATGGAACCCGCTATTTGGATCACTGGACCACATGAAGAGGTGGCCCTTTTTAAAAAATGACAGCATGCGGTTAAAGAAAGATCGTGTCTGTAGTAATGTTCTCTTGTAAGACAACTGACAAGTTTTCTGGCGACATGATCAATCAAGACCATTGATCAAATAGAATCATGTCTGAATGTGTCATTCTAATTGACAATTTCATACTCTGATACAACAAATTGTTTGAGAATATTACCATATACACATATATTTGGATGTATGTATCTATCCAAATATGTGTATATTATACATACATACATATAATATACATACATACATACATACATACCCATGAAAATTTACTCTTGCAAGAAAGTCATCTCATGTTGCGAAATTATGAACTATAACTGTTGAATAAGCGGAATCATGCTTGAATCTATGAAGATGCTTTAATATGAACTCAATTTAGATATAAATGATCAACAAGGTCTTCCTAAGAAGATGTTTAATTTATTGGGAAATCGAGAATTACCAATACCAAAAATCGCATACATGCAGTTCAGGAAGTTTGTATAACAATCATCTCATAATTTAGTGCAGCTCCAAGAAAACTATTACAAACATATTAAAAATAGTAAACAATACAAGAAACAGTTATACATTAGCCATCACAGCACTCCAGTTAATTTTTTTTATTTACTGTCATTAAAAGAAACCAACAGTGACTAATTACCCTCATGTAAATCAGTATCATAAACAGTTAAATAATTTTATTAGTTCCTATTAAAGAAATTTAAAAAAAAATAAAAACAGAGAAGTATAAATCAGCTCAATTTAAATTCCCGAATTGCTATGTTTGCTTGCAAAGACAGCACATGAAAGATCAAAGAAAAGGAAATTCAGATTATGAATCTAAAGCTTCTCATGTAAAAGAGAAGAACGCAATTTGTAGGCATAATTGAGCTAAACTTGACTTTTCAAGAAAAACCATGGAGCAAACTTTATTTTCTTTTCACTTGCCACACTTTCTTTCGAAACAAACGGAAAATCAGATCAAAGAGAAATGAAGAAGAGTCAGCAGCACTACCTGAAAGTGTTGGAAATCCAAGAGGTAGAGATCTCCAGGTGTTAGGTGGTCGTCGAATCGGCGGCTGTGACTTCTTCGATCGCGGCTTGCACTAAAAAATCGGTGATGAATCGGAGAGAGAGAGAGAGAGAGAGAGAGAGAGAGAGAGAAATGAATAAAAAAGAAAAGAAAAAGAAAAGAAAAGGAAAAAAGAAAGAAAAAGAAAAGGAGGGTTTACTTATGGTTGGTATTATTTAAAGGTGGATAGGATAGTGACTCTCAGGAAAGCATGACAGCGATGGGCCCTCATTAATTTGTTTCTGTTTTTCCTTTTCTACACTATCACTTTTGTCTTTTGGGAAAGTAGGTTCCATTGCTCTCTTGCTCCCAATTTTTTGAGTATCTCACTTGAGTATTTGTAAAGAGGTTATAGTTTCCAAACTATTTGTCTCTAATCACATAGTTTAGGGAGATTGTAAATCACTAATATCTCCCAACACAATTCTCCAATATCTAATAAAGAGTAGAGTTGTATTGTTTTAAGTTCGATTCGTTTAAGATTAAAGAATTCTTAATTATAATAAATTGTTACAAATTATAAGGGAAAAACTCTTTCGATTTATTGTTTATTTGTGATTTTAGTTTGGTTGATTGGAAATAGTAATTTGAAGTGTTTGGGGCGAATTTGATTGAGGTGAATCATGGATTCTGTTTTGGTTGAATTTGGTGAAACATAGATTTTGTTTGGGGTCACAATTGCATTTAGATTTGACTATAGATTACCTACATAATTTTTTTGGGATCAAACCACATGTAGTCCAAATAAATTAGGTGGTTTTATACCACTTGGGCTGTGAGTTATAAATGTAGGTATTAATGGGCATTTTTGTTTTGAGTCCATTAATCTACACTCAAATATTTGCCAATTAAAAGTGGCACAAGTTCATTGACCTTTGGTTTCGATTTATTAGATGGCGCGAATCCATTGGGAGGTGATAGGATCCTTGTAGCAGTTGATGGCCTTGACTTGAGTAAGGCTCAATCAACTCAATCTCATGAAATATTTTGGGGTGGTTAGATATTCTTCTAGTATAAGGTGAAGTTATACAAGACAATGAAAGGCAACATTGTTGAGAAAAGAAGAAATTTACGGCTCTTCAATGGGATATATCAGGACTCACATCCCCTTTAAACACAAAGGAGATGTAGCATCCCATATCGATCAACGGAGAGGGGGTGATGTACCTTATATGTACATGCCCGCCTCCATCTAGCACAAAGCCTTTTGGGAGCTCATTGGCTTTGGAGTAATGGGAACTCTAAAGTTAAGCAAGTTGAGGGCTAGAGCAATCCCAGGATGGGTGACCCACTGGGAAGTTGCTCATGAGCTCCCAAAAACAAAACCGTGAGGGCAGAGAGGGGGGCCCAAAGCGGACAATATCGTGCTACGGCGGAGCCGATCCTAGGATGTGACAATTTGGTATCAGAGCCACTCTGCGTGATGCGAGTGTGCCGACGAGAACGTCGGGCCCTTAAGGGGGGTGGATTGTAACATCCCACATCGATCAACGGAGAGGGAGTGATGTACCTTATATGTATATGCCCGCCTCCATCTAGCACGATGCCTTTTGGGAGCTCATTGGCTTTGGAGTCATGGGAACTCCAAAATTAAGCGAGTTGGGGACTAGAGCAATCCTAGGATGAGTGACCCATTAGGAAGTTGCTCATGAGCTCCCAAAAACAAAACCGTGAGGGTAGAGAGGGAGGCCTAAAGCGGACAATATCGTGCTACGACGGAGCCGATCCCGGGATATGACAGGAGAAATCAATCAAAAGCAATGAGTCTCAAGTCTTTGGTCTAGATGAGGATTTCACCTTTATGGTAGAGCTGGAAAGCGTGGAGTTGGCTGAAGAACTAGATAGAGTTTAAGGTCAGGTTGGTGCACACCCAAAGTAGTGCATGTGATTATGGATACTACTTTAAAGCAAGTAGTCGCCATCATATGAAGAATTAGACCAAGAACGTGTTCAATAAGAGATTGAGGCTCTAGTATTTTGGTGTACAACTTCTTCTAAGTTGATGGAGGAAGAAGAGGTCAATGTTATCCCTAACATAGAAGCTTCTCATGATATCATGGACTTCAAGTTCATACATTCATAGCCAAATCTTTATTTAGTTGCAACTCTTTCGACTTCTTGGGTCGTCCCTGAGGGAAAAACCTTGCTAGGAGAACCACAAAATTATTTTGAAAAGCCACAACTTTGGATGGAACTCATTTCTTTCTTAGTAGGATGTTTTGATCTTTTCACCATCATGCTCACAATTCTTGTAATTTTGGTGTTCAATCAATGAAATAACGTTATTTTATACTTATAATCCTTATTTGACTTTAGTGTTTTTGCTTTCACTTTGTGCATTTCCTTAACTGACTTGATAATCCTTTAAGTGTTCATTATCATTTTGGATGAATAAAGCATTTTGTTTTCATATCTAGGGGTACAAACCCCATTTTTTAAGCCTCGGTTATGAAAAGCTCAAATAGTTGTCTTTAGGACTTAGAGTTGGGAAAACGTTGATTGACAGGACCTGGCCTTGAATTCTTCGAAAATCAGGACGAATCCTGTGGTATTACTGACATCATACTGATGTCGGGCCCACTTACTAAATAGAGACAAGATTTTCTGCCGAAATTTTGGCAGAGTCTCCCCTAAAAAATGGACATTCCCAAAAAATTTCAACATGTTAAAACACATTTAATAATATCAGCCTGCATACATAAGATAATATCACACAATTTACATAAGTAGGCCTCCAGCCTTACAATCAACCCTAACATGGGCAATATCAGAGCAGTCTAAAGAATTTCAATTTACAAACGAAAATAAAGTTCAACAGAAGAGAAACGATTACAAGTTTATCCTACATAAGCTCGGGCTCAGAGTTCATGACTTGATATGGCCGTTTGAGTTCAAGGCACTTTATTGCCTGGGGGGCGCAAAACAAAAAAGTGTGAGTGGACAAAAACAAAGTTTAATTCACATTTGAAAACAACATAATATAACCCCACTATTTAGAAAATGATGCTGAAAACGATATGCATTCAAACCGATGTAGCTATGCATATGTATATAGTTTACACAAAACCAAAGAGAAATCCAAAATCTCGTAATAGTATACCATCACCAATCGCATCCCAAAACCTTTCCCAACTACTCTCTCAAAACGCATGCCCATTGAATATATATATATATATATATATATATAAGTATGACACTACCAAGTTTGCACCGGGGAAACATCAATTAACCATGTGGCTAGGGAACGAGCCATCCAACTGGGGATTGGGCTCACCAGCATGTACAGCAGAATCCTCAATACTCGTATGCCTGTGACAAGTCCTACGAAACACACCGTCAAGGGTGCCTAGGTTCTGACATATTCAAGTATCACCAAATTCCGAGTATCCAATTCTAGTATTCCAAATATGGGGAGGTATATAGGGTAGTGCTAATAGCACTCAAAATTGATTTAAACCACAACCCAATCCACATTTCAAAAACTCTTTCTAACAACCCCATATACCAAACACATATCCAAGAATAAATATTCATTCTCAAAAATAGCCATATCCATTCCAAAATGATTACAATCCGCAATGTATTCGAATATACTTTATTTACTTTCATAAAAATCTTGCATTCACCATTTAAATAAATAATAACTTAATAATCAAGAAATCATTATGCTTATTTTTCCCATTCTTGAAAATAATGATTATAGTTTAAAAACAAAGTCCACCCAAATATAGTCCCTATGCTGCTTGACCCTGAGAGAGTCCTTTGCATATGCTGGGTCGGAGTACCTATTTCAGAATACGAGGACTAGATTAAAATAAAGCGCTTCGAACGAGAACTTTAAAATAAATTCCTAATTTCCGGGACTTAATTGTGTGTACGACATACGAGAAGTTTCTAAGGTCCAACTACGTGTTCTAGATGATGAAATAGCATTGGAAGACGCTTGGTCAACCGAGTGGTCAAACTTCCCAAATTTGGTCAATCGGGCCCATACGGCACACGATCTCCGATATCCGATCCGAAAGTTCCTATGGGTTCAACAAGATTTATTATACATGTCCTGCAAGTTTGGTCATAATCGAACAGTCGGATCCCTCGCGATTGTACGATCGGACGATTACCATTTAACCTAGTCTTTGAATCATTGAATCAAAGAATTTGGGACTCCGATTCAAGATCTACGAATTCTTTCACGATTCTAGAGGTATCTAAATCAACATATTTTGAAATGGTGTCGATCCAACGATCTGAACATATCAAACCCGGATAACGCCTAATATGCGAAAATCCAATCGACAGTCGAATGGTAACCAAATTCAAATCCAAGTATACCGTCATGCTCATGACCACATGAGGATCATTTTAGGACCAAATTAGTCACCCAAACAGTGCCCACGCCCTGCCACACATGTCGACAGCGCGTGGATGTCTTGAGAAATTCCGACGACTAGAAAATTCTCGAAACACCCATCAATACCTACACCTATGTGATCAGGACAACGAGTGGAGCAACTTTTGTTCTTGGACCATGCCAAAAAGTGACCAGAACTTGCTAGAAACACGAGCCAAAAATCGGCCAAACTTTGAGTTACAAATCGAGTTTCAAAACTCAAAAAGCGATCATAATCAACCCAACCATCAGCTAGAACATGTTGAGAGGATGAGAAAGCATACCTAGATCGACTAAAATCGTGGCCGAAATCGCTGGAACGAGCGATGTAAATTTTTTGTCAAAACTAGTCGGTTTTTAGCAAATTTCGACCGCTGGAATGGCAGATCGCGGCGGGGAAGGGGTGGGATGGAGAGAGAGAGAGGAGGTGGAGATGGTTCTTTTCATCGCCTTGTGGCGAAGGTGGACGATGGCGGCAACGGTGGCCAAAAATCCGATCGGCTAAATAGTTTTTTGGGGGTGGTAGGGCCATCGCACGCAGAGGAAAATATGGTAGAGAGAGAGAGAGAGAGAGAGAGAGAGAGAGAGAGAGAGAGAGAAGGAAATCTGATTTTTTAAAACCAACTTCGAAATATTTACGATCGTGCCACTAGACTTCAGTAAATCGTAACTTCTTCGTTACAACTTCCATTTGATCCCACTACATGTCTATGGACTCATATCGACACAATCTACTTCATGGTGCCATTCTATTCCTCAAAATCATTCCGTATTAAAAAGGACCAAAATAACCCTACCCCTGAGGGCAAAATTATAATTTCATATTTATATAAATTAAATAATTTAAAATGAATAATAGAAATAGGGTCGGGGTGTCACATTGATATTAATGCACATTTGAGAAACCTCTACACAACTGTAGAAAATGGTAGAAGATGCAAGCCATCATGAAGAAAGCCCTAGAAGCTTCAAGCCATTATTAGCACCTAAAAGAAGCTAGAAAGTTTCTAATAGTTATCTTAAGTTGTACTAAGATAATTTTAGAAACTGTCAAAAACTAATGGCTGGAGTGGAATAGTCTAGTCCATGTACGAGGGGGGTCGGTTGATTGTTGGCTACTGCTATCTATAAATAGGCTTGTAAGTGTTCTATTATGTGTTAAAAAAAGTAGCCAAGAGCTATAAAACTAAAACAACAATAGCCTATAGTACTTTAAACCAACTAGGTAGTACATCACTAAAAGGTCAATAGCCTATAGTTCTATAACAAGGATTATACCCACTAGGAATCTTCTATTTTAGTGCTATTGTCCTATACTTATATACATTTACAACTAATAATTCCTAAACCTATTTTTTTTCAAAACTAACAGTGATATAAGGGCACATTTTCGATCAACCTTGGGCATTGAGTTCAATCTATCTAATCCTCCATCATGTCTACCTATAGCCAAAATTTGTTCCTTTTCCAATCTTTGCAGGAGAAAATTATGACTTATGGAGCATTATGTCTCAAGATTTATGGAGCATAGTTGATAGCTGATTATCTATCCCCAAAAATCTCATTGTGGAAGCAAGTGATGCAATTAGATCATGATGAACAAAAAGATGCAGAGGTTCTCTATGTTTTGCAACAAGCCTTGGATGCTACAATATTTCCATTGATCATGGAAGCTACAACAAGAAAGAAAGCATGGGATATTTTGATGGAGCAATTTGGAATTTGAAGGAAATTCAGAGGTATGTTCCGTCAAACTACAAAATTTGAGAAGAGATGTAGAAAATATCAAGATGAAAGACTTTGAAAGTTCATAAATATATATATGAAATATGCACCTCATAACTTTAGAACCTTAGAAATTTTGAAGTTCCTATAAAATCAGAAATCTGGAAGAAGGCTATGGAAGAAGGAATTAAGACAATTCAAGAAGAAGAAAAAAAAATTAAAAGTTGGAGATCGTCGATCGCCTACAAGATAAATAAATCATAGGGGTTAAAAGGGTTTATATGATCAAATTTAAACATGATGGTTCAATACGAATAATATATATATATATATATATATATATGGCAAGGCTAGTAATGGGTAGTCACAACAACAAGACATAGCCTTGATCACACTACATTCATGTTTGCATGAGAGAATATATATATATATATATAAGATTATGTACATATATGTAGTATGTACTTGGTTCTTGATTGGGCTTGCTCGAAGCATGTTCTAGCTACTTATTGATTTAATCTAGGGATGACAGAAATCCACGCGGTGGCGGGTCCCCATCGAATCCTTGACCCTAACGGGGGGAGATTTAGAGGCAAAACGGGTATCAAGTATGGGGATCCTCGAACTTGAAATATCCCCGACGGGTATGGGGCAAGGATGGTATTCGCATCCTAGTCCCCGAACCCGACCTGAAAATATATATGTTTATATTTAAATAATAATAAAAATTATAATGTTTATATTTAACCCTAAGTTAACCTCCCTCCCTTAGTTCTTCCAAATCTTCTCTAGTCTCCAAGTGCACCTCTCTCTCTCTCTCTCTCTCTCCCTTTTTCCAGCAGCCACATCCCCTTTTCCCGACACTAACTCAAGTCAACCATAGGGCTCTGACTTCAGCTTCTTGAATTGCAATCGCATCACTCCACTCCACCAGCTTCTGGTTGTCATAGCAGTGGTGCTGCCAAAGGAGCTTTCTAGCTATATTGGCCCACAGCCTACCCTTCATAAACATAAACATATATACATGTATTATATATTTAGGGTAAATTACTCAAATGGTCCTCAAACTTATACCTGATTTACATTTTGGTCCCTCAACTAAATTATTCATTCAAATGGTCCATCAACTCTATATTATTCACTCCATTGGTTCTACCGTCTAATTTTCTGTTAGATTTAACCTAATTTTAGGGTAAATAATGACCAATTTGCCCTCATATTTAACGAAAATATTGACAAAATATAACGGTAGGACCAATGGAGTGAATAATATAGAGTTGGACTATTTGAACGAATAATTTAGTTGAGGGACCAAAATGTAAATCGAGTATAAGTTTGAGGACCATTTGAGTAATTTACCCTATATATTTATGTTTCCATGTGTAAATTACAACCAATGAAAATTTGTAAGATGAAAATTTATGTTTATATATTTATGCTTTCCCCTTCAGCCGCATCCCCCAAAATTTTATAAGATGATGATGATGATGAAGATTTGGATTATATATATATATATATATTTGTTTTGTCAAATTAAATTGATATGATTTTGAATTGTTGAGTTGAACTTTATAGTTAATGTATGTGTGGAATGATAATTTAATATGAAACTTAATGTAAAAATGTATGATAAATATTTTTTTAGGCAAAAAAAAATCTGGAGGGGATAGTCCCCCAACGGGATGAGGACAGTGATTCCACGAAACCTATTAAACGAGGATGGGTTCGGGGACGGAGGCTGGGATGGAGAGCGGGGACGGGGATGGTATTGTCATAACAGGTCCCTACCTGATCGATTGCCATCCCTAATTTAATCTCACTAGTAGTTTATTGTGATTCCAGGTACTAATGTTAATTAAGTGGCATAGGTGGCTTAGCAGCGACGGTCTTTGGTCTTAGTCCCATAGGAAAATACTTAGATAGTTTTTATTTAAAAAATAAGTGATTTATCACGTGAACATGTTTAAACTTTGTTTCAGTTTCAGCTAGTTCTTTCTATTTAGTTTAGGAGCTAAGAGTTGTTAGTTGGTTTACAAGTTTTTGTTGGATTTAGTTGACAAGATTTTTCTCTTTGGATTTTCTTTAATAGACATGTTGATCCTCTTTTTGGGAGGTCAACTTAGATAGAGGTGGTTAATCTTCAGCACGGGATAAGGTGAGGACCGTTGGTAAGGGAAGAGCCTGCAGAAGACAAAGTAGGGAAGCAATCGTTAAGCTTCGGACACCGGTGTGGTGCCGGCTGAAGGCTCTCTGATGCTTAAGTCAGCTATGAGTGGTAAAATTGGTAGAGTAACAATAAAAATGAGAAAGTAGTTACCCTTTTTACTTGAGTACTGTTCCCTATTTATAGGGAAGTGAAAGTGGGATGTTTGCACAAAGTTTCGATGTTGGACTTTGTGCAAGTTGCTGTGGTGGTGACACGTGTCTTGCAGATTTGGTTCGGTAGTTGGGAGCTCCGGCAGGTGTCTAGCACCTCGGGAGAGTGTCTTCCTTTGGCAGGGGAGGAGGCGTGTTTGCCTTTGTACTAGTCGTTCTAAGGCTAAATATGCTCGGTTGATTATGGTGTAAACAATACCTTTAATTTCTTAAGTGATTGTTATGTAGACCTTCTTATGTACATAAGAGGGTATAAAATCCTTTCTAGAAGTATCATCCTTCTAGAAATAAAACAAGGAATCGTTATTGCAATGCAAAATAGTGCCATTTTTATAAAGGAAACTGTAGATTTCATTCCAATGAAATAAAGGGGAACAAAGGGTATGTAGAGTATGACCTCGTTGAAACCTTCCCGGAGAAAACCTCGGGGTAGGAAAGAGTACCACACTACAGAGTGCAAATAACTTACACATTAAATGATACGAAAAACCTATACTAGCAAATTGGATACTAGCTAATTCTTGCATTTCTCTAGGTGCCCACCTAGCTCCAACCCCTAACCCTTAGCCCACATTGAGGACCGATTTTGACCCCTGCTGTTACTAAGGTTGGTAGTGGGACCATGGTCCAAATGGTGGCAGTCTGCTTCATCCGTGATGTCAGAAATTGCACGCCTTCTGGCATTAGGGTGGTACTCTGCTTTCGTCCCCCACCACTTAGAGTGGAGGTTCAAGCAACCAGAGGCTTTGACTGCTGATACATTTGGAACGTATATGGGGCTACCATCTTCAAGAGGTTGGGTCAAGGGTTTAAAAACCTTGGGCCAGCCTGTGGCCCTACCAGTTTGAACATGTCTAGGCCCAGCCTGTATAAGCCCAGCTTGGCCCGCCCATAAATAAAATAAATAATAAATATAAATAGTGTTTCATATTAAAGATCACTTTTAATAAAATATTATCCTTGTTTTATTTGTACTTTAAGGTTGTATAGTGAAAGTGATTGATAATTGTGTAGCTGCCAACCTAGTTGAGATGTACACATCTTATAGTGACATACTCCATAAACTTATTTTAGACTTAATTGAAATAATGTAATATGTTTTATAAATTAATAAACTTATAATTTTTTTTTACACATGTTTTGAATTAAGTTAAATTTTTTCAATGTTGTCTAAAAATTTGTTAACAAAAATATATAAAATAACTTAGAACAAAAAAACAAAAAAAAGGCCCTACTCATCTATGTCCGTGGACGGGCCCGGAGAAAATCTCGGGGTAGAAAAAGAGTACCACGCTAAGGAGTACAAATCCTAAAAATTAATAGCTAATTTTTGCGTTTCTCTAGGTGCCCACACAGCTCCAACCCCCAACCATTAACCCACATTCATGACTAGTTTCACCCTCATGGTTACTGAGGTTGGTTGTGGGATCATGGTCCAAATGGTAACGGTCAGCCTCATCTATGATGTCAGAAATGGCATGTGTTCCGATGTGAGTGTGGTACTTGACTTTCTTCCCCACTACTTGGAGTGGAGGTTTAAGCAGCCACATGCTTTGAGTGCTGAGCATTTAGAGCGTATATGGGTCTACCATCTGCAAGAGGTTGGGCAATTATTTCTAGTTGTTGCTTTAGTTGTTGTCTCTAGGGTGAGTTTGGGGGAAGCTTACGAACCTTTTTGGACATTTTGAAGACCCTCTAGAAACCGAAGGCAGTTCTTGTTGTTTACCAGGCTACTTCGAATATAGGACGTAGCCTTGTCATTTTGATGTTGATTGAACAACAAGTTTGGAAGGAATAGAATGCATGTTAACTCTCTCTCTCTCTCTCTCTCTCTCTCTCTCTCTCTCAGAAGAGGAGTTGCATTTCTCCATTATTAAAGATTAAAGGATGCATGTGTAAATGTTCTCAAGTACTTGAGCTACAAGCACATTGTTGCATAATGAATATTTTAGAGTGCAAATAACAAGTCCCATAAAATATACTAGAAAGCCTAAAAACTCCTATTACTAGCCTTGCTCCAATATGTCCTTAGTATAATCTTGAAGAGCTTATAAAACTCTTGATCATCGTATATATTTAAGGATCACCATTTGGTACGCGTCATGCAGCCTGTGGGTCGAAGTGGCTAGCTAGAAGTCTAATGGGCCAAAATTCGGCCTGACTTGATGTTTAGACCAAGTCGGCCCGACTCACTCCAAGATTGGGTAGGAATTGGGTTAAGGGTTTGAAACTTTGGGCCGGCCTACAACCCAGCTCGTTTGAACACATCTAGGCTCGCCCCGAAAAAGCCCAAAAAAGCCTGTATAAGCGTGGCATGCCCATAGATAAAATAAATAATGTATAACAATAGTGTTGGAGATTGAAGTTCACTTGTAATAAATTATTATTCTTGTTTTATTTGTTATATTTTGTGCTTTAAGGTTGTAAAGTGCAAGTGATTGATAAGTGTGTAGGTGCCAACCTAGTTGGGATGTACACATTATATAGTGATTTCTCCATAACCTTATTTTAGACTTAATTGAAATAATCTAATATGTTTTATGAATTAATAAACTTATTATTTTGTTTGGCAAATGTTATTAATTAAGTTAATTTTTTTCAATGTTGTCTAAAAATTTGTAACAAAAATATATTTTAAAAAAATTAGGAACAAATATTATAAAAATAAAAAAATAAAAAATAAAAAGGCCCATCCCATTTAGCCCGCATAGAAAACCCCATAGTAGGAAACAGTATCACACTAAAGAGTAAAGATCCAAAGATAATAACCTACATTAAATAATAGCAGATTGGATAGTAGCTAACTTTGCAATATGTCCTCAGTATAATATCGAACAACTTTGCAAACTTTTGATTATCGTATATAGTTAGGGATCATCATTTAACACATGGCCTGTGATCCAAAGTGGGTAGTTGGAGACTGTCTAGGCCTAGTCCAACCCCACCTGCCAAGCCTGTCTAAGCCCTGCCCAATGGGTGGGCCTCAGTCAAGGCATTTGAAACCTCAGCCCCGCCTGAAAAACAAAAAAGGCAATAAAGGCCCGGCCCAAGCTCCGTCCAAACCCAAAAATTTCGACATGTTTGATGTGCCTCTTCTTCACTCTTATATTGATTCTTAGAGTTTTTTTTTCCAGCCGTCTCTTTCTTGCATCATGGCCTCTTTATTGGTTGATGTATCTTTTTTCTTTGGGTCTTCAGGTCTAATTATGTTGCTTCATCCCAGCCCGTGAGCTATTTCGCTTTCTTGTAGTTGGGAATGGAACTACATTGAGAGAAACTCAACTGCATTGGGTGATGATGCATGCAAGAACATTGGGAGTGGAAGAAAGTAGACGTGTAGGGATAAATTGTTAATCTAGATAGGCTACATATATTAAAATACTTACCTTGATCGTGAGCAATTGAGTGTTGCCGTGATAGTTGAACAGAGAGTAACCAAGTTCTTTTACTCAGAACGATCCTTTAAGCTACTAGATGGGGTTTTGAATGCCTTTCTGCTAGTATGATCGTCTGAACAGGGACTTGATATTTATATGCATTAGCTCAAGATTCCTAGCTCATCAAGGAATACAAGTGCTATCCTAATTGCATTGGTATAAGGTGTTCTAATCGATTACACATAAGAAATCTATTGGAACAAAGGTTTCTATAAAACACAACTTCCCTTAAAACCAAACACCAATTCTAATCAAGTTCTTAATCAATACAAAGACCTATAAAATATCTAGTATTCTCCCACTTGGTCAAATAATCATCCAAACCTTTGTATGACTTCTTATGGCCATTGAACTCAAAAAGAATTGAATTGTTCCTTAACAAGTCCCTGTCAACAATTAAAAAAAAACTATATGGAACTAACAAGATTTATTGAGTTAAGTCACCCAAGATCTTTATAATTACACATACATATTTTATTATCACATAGACTCCATCAAATTAGAACCAAAAGACGAACATGACTTACTCCAAATGTGTTTTAATGTCATTATCATCTCAGTCCTCTTTATGAGATTTTGTAATCTCTTCCTGCAAAAACAGTCTTGACACTTTCATGAATAGATATCATATGCCGTCTTTATAGCTAGCTTATTCCACAAAACATATATCACCATATTCATTTGTCAAAATTTAAAATAAATAATCAGTTGAAATAACCAAACTTTATTAATAACCATAAATAGTCTTCTTCTGAATATCCAATAAAAACAAAACAAAATGCTCCCACTGATCCTAGGCATCAAACTGTCTAGTAAATTCGTGCTCATTGGTTTGGAAAAGTGCAACAAGTTTCTATCCAACACTTCTTCAGATTATTGCAGACAATTATCAAAACCAAAACAGATGTCGACTTGGAGAGTTTTTGTTTCAACCTTTCTGTAGACGAAACATGTATTCCTTTTGAACATGTGCAAAACCCTCAATGTTTTCTCTTTTATAGTCCTTACAGCTTGTCTTGCCTATCATGGAAACTTTAAGATTTGTCCTAATCGTATATACCCTTATGCAATACCTTTATTGATCACTAAACTGTATCTAGGAACCAATTGTTCTTCTGTTGTCTTAGATCAAAAGACTACAATATTATTATCATTGGCATGTACCCAATGAGTTTCCTTGTTATCTAGGCCTTAAAACTTATTTTTGTATTTTTAACCTGTCTAGTGCATGTTCTTCACTGGTTCAATATCAACTAGTATTTCACATACAAAACAAACTTCCAATGCTAAAGATTATTGAGTACCTTTCTGCAATACAAACTAGTAGTCCTCTATCTCTGTCTTGTCATTGCATAATCCTTAAGTAAACCTTCTAAATATCATGTAAACTTGAATTTCTTCTTGTCAAAAGAATGCTACGTAAGACTCTTCAATGTTAACCAAGCTTAACATGTTTTAGTATCCTCTTGACACAGATTTCATAAGTTGACAAAATGACTCAGTAGCTGTCAACAGTTTGTGAAAGTCACTACCAAAATGTACAATTTTCAATATTTTAAACTTGAAACCAATAATGTGCAGTAGAATTTTTCATTGCCAATGCCTCAGTACCTCCTACTGAGTCTTATGTTCATGTATATATATGACCAAACTGTCTATAACATCTTGAACTTTAATTTTTAACTACTTTTCTTAAAACTCTCTTCTCCCCTTTCTTGAGTGAAACCATCTATTGATAACAGTAATTTTCTTAGTTGACTCATAGTATATATAGAGTAATTTCCTTGCTCTATAGGGAATAATGAGATGCAGTTGTCTTTGAGCAGATTTCTACTAGTCTAAAAACAATGCTTCTTATTCCATATATGTATCAAGAATTCCTCACTGTTACTAGCAGTTTTCTTGGACTTAGAACTTCTATTTGCAGTTTCTTCACAACCATATTTTTCAATAATTCCAGAACTTTTACGAAGGTGTTTTGAAATCAATTCTTGTATCCATTACTTAGATAATTCAACTCTATCTTGGTCCTGCAATTCCAAACTTGATTTAATTTCCTTTTATCTGAGAGCCTAATACATTAAAGATCTCCTTCTCCCCTTTCTTGAATGAAACCACCCAATTATCTTAGACAATATATTCTCACTTATTCTTCATTCAAGAAAGTGAAGCTTTATCTTCCATCCAACCTATAAATCAAATTAATTATTAGGTTGTGAAGAAGGTCCAGCAAGCATTTAATATATTACTAACTAAATGAGGCTTCATATCACTAATATCTCTTGTTCCATCTTTCAAATTTCTTTGGTCTTGATTTCTAATGAGTTTTATAACTCTGAGATGAATCCAAAAATTCTCAAACTTGTGCCTCTTCAGTAACTTTATTTTCATTGATTTTCTCAATCCTTTATGTGATCCTCTTGTCTTACTTAAAACATTCTCAGTCTATTGCAATTGTCCAAAATTATGCTTGTTTTCTTGCTTCTCAGTTTACTGCAATTGGCTTTAAATGATTTCCCAAGTATTATGTGTCAAGTGTTCCCTTACTGTTCTTGCTTTTCCATTTGATCATATAGTTTGCTTTTGTCTTGTAAATCGAACTTTATGATTTTAGCTGTCGTTCAAATGAGCATTACTAATACATGTTTTCTGTACATATTAGTTTCAACAAGTTTTGCAATTGTCAAAAATACTTTCTCACTTCATGCAGACCATTTTGTGTATGTGATAATGCTACAATTAAGAACTTTGTAGTTGAACTGAGATACCAAATCAAATTGTTTGTTTACCAAACTTTATTGCTGAATATTGAAACAGACATATCAAACTCCAAGTTGAAGTTTGATTTTACAATTCTACTAAATGATGATAACTTCCTTGATATGGAAGGAATGTAAACTACATAAACTAGCTCAAAGAAGAAAACAAAACCAACTAAAATACTAGCTACTTAATGCATTCAATCCATGATCATTTTTCTCCTTGCTTGGTGGCATCTGGTTTATCAGTTCCTTTACCTTTGTTCTTTTCCAGCCATTTCTTATATCTTCTACATTCTCTCTTCATGTGCCCAAATTTCTTGCAAAAGAAGCACTTCAATCAAACAGGTTTTCCATCCTTTTCTTCCTCATGTTTGCTTGTTTTCCATGCTGCTGTATAGGTTTTCCCATATGATTTTGGCTTTTCTTTTATATCATGTACTGCATTGACATGGTTTTGTTCCTTCTCTTTCTTGTTGTCTTATTGTTGTTGCATACAAATACCTATCAGATCATTCATAATCCACATCTCCTTTTGAGCAATGTAAGTGCTTTTGAGAAGTTTGAAACTACTCGGCAAAAGGTTGATTGCAAAATACACCATCATAGCTTCATCTACATTCACATCTAGGGATCTTAGCTTGTTTCCAATGTCGAGCATTTTAGCTATGTGAACCCCAACACAACCTTCCCCATCATATTTCAAATCTGTCAATTAACCCATCAAGTTTCCTATCTCAACTTTCTTGGATTCTTGAAACTTTTCTCCAACTCCCCCAAGAAAAACCTTCGCAATGTCAGATGAATGAATGATACCTCTCATAGAGGGTGAGATCGATCTTCTCATAATGAGAATGGCCATTCTATTTGCCTTGTTCCATTTGGCATATTTGGCCTTTGACTTCAATTGAGGCATTAGCAGCTGGTTGTTGTGGTTGATCTTCTTTCAATACCATCTCAAAGTCTAGCAGTCCTAGAGAAATTTCCAAATCCACTCTCCATTTGGTGTAGTTGGAGCCAGTGAGTGTTTCGATTGAATTATGGTTAACAGTAAATATGTAAAAAACAAAATATGATGTCTCCCCATTCTATACATTATCAATTCACACCTGTAGGCGGAGAATTGAACATGTTTTACTGATTGCCAAAACACACAATACATGAATTTCTTTTATGGATTGATTTCTTACATCTGTGGATAGAAAGAAATCTCCATTCATTCATATACCTCATGTTTTGCATCACACCAAAGTAAATTTCCATAAACAAGACTACCAACATCCGTGGACAAAAGGTTTTCTCATCTACATCGATCTTCTGTGCAATCTTGATCAATTTCTTTAAATACAAGATTCCTTAATTAACTATGCTGATGTGGCTCGCTCTAGTTAATATAGAATTTCTTGAAACCTTGATTTTTAGCCTTCAAGCATGGATAACGAAAACCATATATCTAAAACATGTTTAACAAATCTATATAAATAGAAAAGTGAAAAGTAAAACCATGCTTCATACAATTTTCAGTTTTCAAAACAAATTTGCAGCATAGTATGTAGCGGATTATTTTCTTTTATTTCAACAGTTTTGTGTTATTGTTAAAACATGCTTAGATCATCTTCTTTTTAGATTTTAAAACATGCAACCTAAGCTCTGATGCCACATGTTAATCTAGATAGGCTACATATATTAAAACACTTACCTTGATTGTGAGCAATTGAGTGCTGCCGTGATAGTTGAATAAAGAGTATCCAAGTTCTTCTACTCAGAACGATCCTTTAAGCTATTATTCTAGATGGGGTTTTGAATGCCTTTTTGCTAGTATGATCTTCTGAGCAAGAACTTGATATTTATATGCATTAGCTCAAGATTCCTAGCCCATCAAGGAATACAAGAGCTATCCTAATTGCATTGGTATAAAGTGTTCTAATCGATTACACATAAGGAATCTGTCGGAACAAGGATTTATGTAAAACACAACTTCCCTTAGAACCAAACACCAATTCTAATCAAGTTCTTAATCAATACGTAGACCTAGATCTCCTATGATGATTAGAAGACCACATTAAAGTGGTTTAAGATATAAAATATCTAACATAGACTTGAATTATGACTATGATAATCATGCATTCATACCAAATGAAGTTGTAGCTGCAACATTCCAAGATCTATCATACAAACAATCTAATTTATCTTTTCCTACACAAGGCACAAATCTGGAGCTTCCCTTGGCTATGGTAAGAAAAAGAAAAAGAGAAAGTAAAATTGAGTATGACGGGAGCACTAGCTCTTTTGAGACCAACACTTGAGTTGATGTTCTTGAGTACCAAAAACAGAAAACATCAATAGTCCAGACACTTTGTTACATGCTCAGCCCACCTTCAGCAGAGAAAAATTCCAAATCTGCAGATTGGAGAAAGAACAGGTGGCAAAACGTGATGCAAAGGGAGAAAATCAATAACTCTGTTTTAGTCTCACCCATTGGCATAAACAGAAGAAAATATATTAAAGGAGATGCAGAAATTACTGAGTTCTAGAAAGCTTACAAAAGCTGATGATTCACACCCACGTTCTATGCTTCAAAGTTTGCCAACAAAGAAAATCCCAAGCCAGACAATCCACGAAAATTACTAAGCCAGCACTCCTCTCCAGCAAAGTGCAAACAAAACCATAAAGGGTTCTCACTCTGTTACTGGCGGTATGATAGCCATTCCCAAAAGATCTCAGTTTGCAAGAGACCGTTGCTAGCAAGAGACCATTGCTAGCAAGAGACCCAAGGGAAGCAGAGAATTCAAAATTGTCTTTGGACCAAAAAAAAATGCAGTCAAGTCTTCAAGGAAATGATGAAAACAAAATCACAAGCAAGATTCTAAAAAAGAGCTGATTTTTCTTTTCTCTCAACACCAAAGGCCAGACCCCAAATTAGTGTTTTGAGCAAAAAGTAAAAGAAAAATGGCTCACCAAGAAGCCTCATGTGTTGCTGTTGCTGAAGAATTCGAAAGCAGCATAAGCCAAAGACAAAGAAGCCTAAAAGCTGAAGAACTCCCAGAAGCTGAAAGAGAAAAGTGACGAAAAGCAAATAAGAAGAAAAGAAACGAAAAGCAAAGAGAGGGGAATAAGACAAAAACATAAAAGAAACCTGCCAAAGCAAAGTGAATGACGCCTGGGATGACTTTCAATTCATGTTTAGTGGACTACATGGTCTGCTTTGACAGACATGAGCAAAGGAAAGGTTTAGAAAGAGTTTCTCTTAGCATTGATTCAATTGCAATAGATTTCGGGGAATCCATAGCCTTATGCAAAAAAGGGAAAAAAAGAGTGGTTGCTAGGATGCTATCATGAAAATCCCAAACTTAGATAGTCAAGTTCGTTACCAGGTTGTTGAGTTGCTTAATACCAAAGCAAAAAAAAAAAGATATGCTCTGGAAAATGTCACCTCAAGAGTGTAAAGATTGAATAATGTATAAATTGTTAGAATGAATGAGGTTATGTGGGAGACAATAGACTTCGGTTAGGAACCTAGTTTTTTGTTTATTTTGGAGTATGCTTAATCACAACTTGTCTGAATTTTTGGAGTTTGTTTATGGCTTCATTAGTGGAATTTTGTCAAATTTGCTATTGGGAACATGTTTTTTTTCTATTTTTGAGTTGGTTAAGCATGACTTATCTAAAGTTTTGAACTTTGGTTGTGTCTTGAGTTGTTGAATCATATAATATTCTATGCACCAATTGTACTAATTTACTTGTCTGGATTTTTATATTTGTGGGTTCCAAGATGATAATAGACGATCACACTCTCTCATATGATATGTTGTATAATAGTCAAATGCTTGGTATTATTTATGGTATAATGGATGCAACAAATATAAGGCCCATGCTTATCATTCTATTGTTTCATATGTATCAATTTATATATCTTTGAGCAGTTGGTGTTTTTCAATGTCTAATCTTTAGAAAAAAATTCTGAATACAAAGTTTATGGTTTGCTAATGTCAACTAGATGCAACAAGATATCAAGGCCCATGCTTCTCATTCTGTTGTTTCATATGCATCAAATGAAATATTTCTGAGCAATTGTGTTGTTCAATTCCTATTACAATCTTTAGAAACAAATTCTGATGTCAACTAGTGTGATATTTTCTCCCAAAAAAAAAAATTGAACAAAACAAAACTAGTGGGATGCTTTATCATATAGGTCTCTACTGGAAAAAAAAAAAAAAAGGTATGAAATTTCAACTAGTATGTAATGGTGGTATTCAAGAAAGATACACTTGAGTAGTTGGTAAGATAAATTGCATGCATGATACCTTAAATATTAATTCCATTTTAGAAATGTTGTTTCCCGTGCAATTTCAAGTGCATTCTTTACTAAACAAAGGCAACCACATTATATATATTACCCAATGTAATTGCTTCCAATTTTTTTAGGTGGTTCACATATAATCTCTCAATCGATCATGCATGGAGATAATGGAGCTCAGGAAGAGCAAATGGAGGGAGAATAAATGAACGAGCAAGAAAAGGACGAAGAATTTTATGAAACCATGAAGCTATTACTAATGGCAATGGAAGCAATGGTCCACATGCTACATGAGCTTATAGTTATCATGCGTAGTGAGCATATTGGGAGTCCATCAATTATTTGGCCAATTACTACAAGCATGTATGATTATATAGATAAAATATTACATGAAGATCCTGAAGACTTCCGATAAGTCTATAGAATATATCCAAATGTGTTTCGGAAATTATACAGTATCATTAGAGACAAAACACTCCTACAAGATATATTTGTGTTGAAGAAATGCTTGCTACATTTTTACTCATTGTAGGTCAAATTCTTGATATTGTCTTACTCGCAAGACATTTGATTTATCACATTTGGCTACTAGCAAAAACTTCAACAAAGTCTTGAAAGCATTGAATACACTAGCACCAAAGATGTTGGCTAAACCTGGATCTATAGTACCAGCTGAGATAAGAGAGAGTACAAGATTTTACCCCTACTTTAAGGTGATGAAATTTGTTATCATAAGTATTATTGTTATTATTCCAACAATGATCAAACATATATAGTTCTACATATAATTTCATATTAATTTATTTCAGGATTGTATTGGAACTATTGATGGCAAATATATTCCAGCCATGGTAAAGGGACGTGATGTATAGCAGCATGTAACTTTGATTTGGAGTTCATATATGTGCTTAGTGGATGGGAATGTTCAGCTCATGATTCAAGTGTTAAATGATGCCTTATCAAGGAAGGTTCAGTATACACTCTTATCTCTTCGTTTTTATTTATTTATTATTATTCATTATATCATGCTTTGCATATAAATTATATATATATTTTATGATTAGGTAAATATTTCTTAGTGGATTGTGAATTTCCAAATCAACAACAATTTTTAGCTCCCTTTTGGGGTGTACGATATCATCTCCAAAATTTTGATGGGCAAGGTCGTGAACCTCAAAATGCAGTTGAGTTGTTCAATCTTCGCCATACTTCCTTGAAAAATGTAATTGAGGGATATTTAGGATATTTAAGTCAAAATTCACAATTTTCAAGTTAGTAGCTCCATTCCCGTATAGGACTCAAGTAGAGATTATGTTAGCTTGTGTAGGACCACATAATTTACAAAATAATTTGGACCCCATGTTCTTTGTCTTCTCTTGATCAATCAGGGAAGGATAATATTCCTCCTATTTTGATTATTTCGACTTTGACAAAGGATGCCATACATCAAATGGAAAAATTATGGGTTAGCTAGCTAGTTAAAGAAAACTATCAGCACCATGCATGCTCAACTGCTACCCTTGTAGTGAACCTCACTCCAAGGCTTCAATAATATTTCTTGCCCTTATAATTTGACGTACTTTTCATTTTCGTTTCTATGATTTCAATTTTGACAATTTTTTATCATGTACTTTTACTTTACTGGCAATCAAGCCAAAAGTTTAACAATGTTGAGGAAAATAGAAGAATTACCTTGTGGGCTGATTGGAAATGTTATGGTGAGGAAATTGTTGGCACGTGTGATTCTTGTCAAATTTTATCTATTAATATAACCAAGTTTACGATTTGGGCATAATTGCAAAACAAACAAATTTACAAGAATAAAATTGTCAAAATTGAAATGACCTTGACTACATAATTTACTTATAGTTGTTCACGCACTCATACCTACCACATGTGTTACTACCTATTTTGAATTGCAAGAAGCTAAAACTTAAGTATTACCCTACTTCAATGTGAGAAAATCAATATAAGATTGGTTGGGGTGCAAAAATTGATCTCGTTTTGAACAAGGGCGGCCCTGAGGGTGTGCAAGTGGTGTCACCGCACAAGGCCCTGAATTTTTAAGGGCCCCGAAATTTTTTTACGTGTATATTATGGATATTAATATTATAGGTATTATATATATATACTTGAGTGAGTATGAAAGTAACACAATTGTGTATTTGGTTGAGTTGGAATTTATCCCCTTGATTTTAGTAGGCAAGTTGGGTTAAAGTCTATACTGTGTCATTCAGTAGTTGCGAAACAAAAAAAGTTCATGTCTTCTTCCTCTTCCATTTTCTCAAATTGAAACATTAAAACTTTTATGAATGTTATTTATGATTGCTATTGCATACTAATAAATGATGAATTTTAGATATTAAAAAAATTGTTTTATGGTGTTTAGTAATGGAAATTTTTTTATATAAATATTTTCATATTAGATTGAGGGCTCCCATTTAAGTTTCACACAGAGCCTCAAATCTTAGAATCGGCCTGGTTTTGAGGTCCTCGTTTGTGAGAAGGCCAGCCAATTGCAGACATCACGGTTCACAACATCCACATTATACAAGCTCTTCTTTTTCTTTTTCTTCCAGTTCCCAAAGAAGTTTCTTTCATTGCTTATTCATCAACTACGTACCTCTTCAAAAAAATTCGGTAATAATTATATAATAGAGATGATTTACTTATATTTAATATTTAATATACATTAATGTAAGTGCATTCATATGTATATTAATTCACCTATATTTTTAAGTACAATGATTTACTTATATTTACAAATACAATTAAAAATAGGCACATAGTAATTTTGAATTTAAAAGAATGGGTAGATTAATATATAAATGAAAATTAAATTAAACAGAATTCGCAATAATTGGATGGAATGAAATTGGATATAGGGTTTAGGAAAAATCTCACCCCAAAAGAAGACAAAAGAATTGTAAAAGAAACAACAACAACAAAAATTAAATGTCACCAATTTGACAAAAATAAATATTAATTGCACCAAATTAATTGAAAAATAAAGTCAACAATGTAATAAAAAAATCAACATAACTAATTGAGCAAAGGTAAACTACAATGAGGGATATTTTGGAATATAAAAGTACAATAAATTATATGTTAAGTTTTATTATGTAAGTTGCTGAGTTGAGTTGGATCAAAGTTTTATTTATAGAAAAATAAATTAGTCATCGGATTTTACTTATAAAAGTCAAAGTTTTATTTATAGAATGCCAATGGATAAAAAACATATTTTGGGTTTTATCACAAATGGTCCCTAAGGTTTGTGAAATTATCACCTTTGGTCTTTTATATATATTTTTTTCCTTACATTTTGTTAGATTTGTGTGAGGTGTATAACAGACGGAAGTCACACATCAATTTGATCCCACCGTGAGATTTCGTTAAATTTTTTTGTTAAATTGTTGACATGACACATATATGGGGCACATATAGCCAATGAGAAAATGTCAAGTAGATCTAAATGAAGAAATGTTTATTTTTAAAAAAAAGTTTTACATTTAAAATCTTTTTTTTTTTTTTTAATTTACAAGAGAGAAAATTTTCAAAACATACATTTTTTATTTATTCAAATCCACTTGGCATGTTATTAATGGACATGTAGACTCCACATATATGTCATGTCAAATCTGTTAGGTTTTGTTGAAAAACCCTAAACCCTTTTAAAAAATAGTTTAACATTTAAAATATTTTTAAAAGAAAATTTTCAAAAGTGAGAAAATTTTCAAAACATAATTTTTTTATATTCAAATCCACTTGGCATGTTATTATTGGACATGTATGTTCCACATACATGTCATGTCAAATCCATTAGGTTATGTTGAAATTTTCGTCAATTTCCCAAACCTCATGGACCATTTGTGATAAAACTCAAAATGTTTAAAACATTGTTTAATCCACGTGGTGTCCATGTCCACGTCAGCAATCTAACTGAAAATTTTGACGAAACCTGACGGCCGGACCAAATTGATGTGTGAGGTGTAACATAAGGGACTAATAATGTCATAAAAAAAACATAAATGACCAAAGGTATTTGGCGAACCTTAGAGACCATTTGTGATAAAAACCCTATACATAATGCATGCATGCCATTTGCCGAGGTGGTTCAATTAGATGGAGATATATAGATATATAGTTACTATTTTTTGAAAACTTGACCCAAAAGAAAGAAAGAAAGAAAGAAAACAGTAGTTCAAAATTGAACGAACAAGAATTGCTCTCGTCAATTCTGGATTGCAGTGTTTGGCAGAGGATCAGCATGAGCTCCTACTAATTTGAGACCAACAACGTAAATATAAATGGCAACGTCTTTCGCCATAATATCTCTCCCATACATTTCTTCATCTGACTCCTATGTACTCAAGTACTAGCTAGATCCATTTGGTTTAGAAGAAAAAGAGACCATGTCCAAGGCATTTTCCTTCTGCATTGTTGCTCTCTTGGGCCTCATTTGGTTCATGGAATGAATTTGAGGAGAAATTATTTCCGATGTCATTCCCCAAGAAATGGGAATGAAAGATTCATTTCTCACGTTTGGTAATGCTGGGAAAGTAACTGGGAAATATCACTTTATTTCATTTCCTACGTTTGTTTTGAATAGGAATGGAAAACAAAGTTTGTATAAATTTTCAATTATACCCATATTAAATCAAATAAAAAAAGAATGCATTTAATGATATATTGTAATTCTAAATTGTTAATGGGGATAAAATGGTCATAAAAAAATGTATTTAATGTTAGCTTATTTTCCCAAAATTTCCCATGAGAATGGAAAACAAAACCCAAGTTGGGAGGATGGCTTCACTTTTCCCCTACTTTCCCATGAGCCAAGCAACGATTTCCCATACCTAGACTTACTAAACATGGAAAAGCAATTGATTTCTCATTCACAAGTCTCCTTTCCCATGAACCAAACGGGGCCTTGGTGTTTTCGCTTTGCGTTGCAACAACAAATGCTAATCAAATCGGTAATGGCGCCATCCGGCGCGACCAACCGGTTCGTTGTTGGGGGTCACGTTGCATACCTCCGCCAAGCAACTCTTATGGCAGAGGTTGTGAGAAGGAGGCCAAGTGTAGGGATGGTCATCGGAAACTAAAGTAAGTCCCAAAGAATGGACCTCTATTACAAAAAGACGATGAATTCAAGCCATTGCTAGGTTTCCACCGTGTAACTAAAGATCAGGGATGTCCATTCTTCTTATATCTATTCGTTCCTTCCGACCATATTTTGTACATGATTTTTTTGGTCAAAACTCTCTACATAATTATGCTTGAATTAGTTTTGGGTATTTCAAAATGTATTAGTTTTTGGTGTCCTTCGTTATCTTCGTTTTTCTGGTGCCCTTTGTAATTCAAATTCATAAAACATGCTTATTATCATCTTTATTTGTCTTCTTTATTGCATTTGTGTAACTCTGGAATTTAATAAGAATTAAATGATTTTGATGGATTATTTGATAAATTTTGTGAAAATTATTAGTTAGTTACCATTGGTGAATGTTAGAAATTTCTGGGGAATTATTTGGATTTTTCCCGATATTATTTATTATTTTATAACTAAATTACTTGGGAGAACTATTTAAATTTTTCTAGAGGTCATAATTAATTTGAGGTTATAGAATGATAGTACGTGGTACAAGGAGTTCGTAACATTTTTGGTGTCCAGAGGTATTTTTAGTGAGTTTTTAAAATTGGACCATTAAGAAAAAGACACATGGCAATTGTTAGTCGAACACCTTGGGCTCACCCGAGGCCCTAGGATCACGAGACGGTAGGTGTGATAGCTCAACTACACTTGTCAAGCTGTAAAATACGAGTCACCTTATTATTTTGTTTTCACTTTTGTCACTTCTCCCTCTCATCCTCCCCTCTCACTCTCTCTCAAAATCTCATCCTCACTTCCATTTTCTTCTATACTACTCTAGCACAAAAACTAAAAACTAAAAACTAAGAAATGGTTATCAAACCAACCCTTAATGCATAAATATCCTATTGTCACAATATCTTAGACGAATTGCGTGAAAATATCTATGGAACAAAATTTGTTGCAATCTCACATAATAGGAAGGGTGTTAGGACCAATTTTTGGTATATTGGCAATTTTCTGTTACAAAAACATAGGGTAGGTCTTTGAGTGTAACCTACAGTTTTCAAGTGACATTCTACTATCCTGGATCAGTGTGGCTCAGAGACAATGCTAAGGTTGTTTTGCATCCATGCATTCATATTTTCATATTTGCTTGATCATCAAAAGTGGTTGTCAGATGTACATGACTGATATATGATTTCAGTCTTACATAATCCAGTGCCAGACATCAATGAGTTTTTAATGATGGTTTTATATTCTTTAGTTTGGTGCTTATTTAAGCAAAAGGGCTCTTTTGTCTTTACGGCTGGGTTTTTAATTAAGTGGCTTTATTTGTTTTAAAGAAATAATTTATTTGTTAAAAAGCCCATTTTTGCAAAAGCCTTTTTTGGTCTCTGACCTAGTTTTAAGCGTGAAATACAAGAGAGAACTTAGCGATTTTGTTTTGTGGCTGGAACATTGAAAAGAGAAAGAACGACAAAGTATTTGCAGAGAGGTTTTTGAGAGTTCATATTGAAAACTCATGTGGTTGTTCCTTGTTAGCCTCCATGAGTGATTAAATAATCTTCTTTCATATTTGTGTGAGTTCTTGAGCATTATGCATGTTGGTGATCAACAATCGTGCCTTGAGGTGTGATTAGCCGAGACCAGAGTTGTGCCATCTCTTGTTGACGAAGGAAGACAAGATCGCTGGTTGGGTTGAGTAGCAAAGGCGAGTAGGCAAGTCTGCCTTGTGAGCGTTAGTCTTGTGAGTTGAGACTTGTAGACCTTTTTGTATTCTTTCTCATAGTGATTTGTTCTCGCGCATAGTGCCCGCAATTGTTTTCCTCATCCTGAGGTTTTTTATTGCATCAACATATCGTGTGTCCCTTGTGCAATTGTTTGTGTTTTTATTTGAATTTATTCTGCTGCGTATTCTGGAATTTTTGCTTACAGGATTGTTACCGTCTTTCAATCCTGCTGTGGTGTTTGAGTATTAAGAAACAGATCAGTTGGCCATTCTAGGGAATTTCAAAGGGCAAACACAATAGAGCTAAATATAATAAAAATTATTGATCCTCTATCCATTGCACCAACGATATTGTAGAATGTATGTACATTAATTGGAGAGTTCTTTTAAGAAATGCATCGTGATATCATATAATGCAATTAAAAGATTGAAACCGTCTATATTTTAGGTTATCTTTCAAAAATATTTGTCTAAAAGAATCCAGATTATAAACTTTTTTTTATCAACTAAAATGTGCGGAAAAACCTCTCATTGTTGCCATCATTATGGCTAAATTAGTGATGGGTTGTAGGGAGTATTCGAACATAGACCTTGGTTACAAAGGTAACTACTCATAAACACTTGAGCTATAAGCCCCTTGCAAATATATATATATATATATATTAATTTAAAAACTTGATACTAGGAGTAGCAATTATCGACATGACCCCATAAACGACTCAAAATCCACACAAAATTTATATATGTCAACCCACACAATAAAAAATTCGAGACCAATTCGGGTCATCACACTAAGAAATGATTAATAAATTTGTGGATTTCAAATCAACCGTTCAACCCATTTATTAAGGGCCCATTTGATAACCATTTCATTTTCAATTTTTCAATTTTCATAATTAAAAAAAATGAAAACAAGAAACTTGTTTGGTAACCAATTTTACTCTTTAAAAATTGTTAGGTAACTAATTACATGTTCATGTTGGAAATGATACATATATTTTTGGTCAAATTGTGAATTTCAAGTTATAGAATGAAATTGTATGCTCAAAAGAGTCCGTCGTATTTTTTGAAGTTAGAATGAATGTTCGGTGAATTTTAGATCTGGAGGTCATAGGGCTAAGATTGGGTCCGCGACACAAAAGTCGAGCTGCTAGGTATAAGTCGGGAGGTCCCGAATGTTGAGTTTTGGTAAATGGAGCGCATTGTATGTATGATGATGTAAAATTGGTGAATGAGAAAGGTGGGCAAAAAGTTTGAAAAACTAAAAACACTTTGAAATTGGTTTTAAAAATAAGTATGATTTCGAAAGCCAATTTTCTTTTTTCTTTTTTAAATGAAAAATGAAATTTCTTACTGAACATGTTTTTAATTAATTAAAAGGATTAAAACATGCTAACGGGTTTTTAGATTAACCTAACAATTCCACTTAGCCTATTTCTCAAACGGGTTATATTCGAGTTGGACCCTTGATAGTACAGCTAGGGGAGATGTTGTAAATGCTGACAAGGAAACACAACACTCATGATCTGCAGTTTATATTCCCAAAGTTCAATTTTTATGATGTATTGCTCCTACCTTTTCTATTTCTTTTTGTTAATTATTGTAAAAATACGATGATGGATTGATAACAAAACAAAATTGCAGATCTTCCACAAAACATCATTGAAAATGTCAAAGGAATCCCCAAGGGTTGCTTGAATCACATCTCTGGCATCCCCTTCTATCACAACCATTAAATCTTATATCTTGGATCGCTGCATGTATAAAACCATTAAATTTTGCTGCTAAAAAATTTTCTTCTTACTTGATCATATTTGTTTACAATATCCAAAGGTATTCACTATTAACTTTACATCTTCCCAAGTTTTCTCAAAGTTAGAGGTATGCATGCAGAACGAAAAAAATCAACAAAATGATTTTTAAAAAATTATAAAATTCTCAAAGTTTTATCGAATAGGGTTTTGCTTTTTAGGTTTATGTGGATTTTAGGTTCGAGGGCATTTATTTAGGTGCGTTTTTAGCTATTTATAAAAGTTTTTATAAAAATTGACATTTATGAAACTAGAGTAAATTTTGATTATTTTTTATAAAAACTCCTAGTTTGGTGCCTAGAATGGATTGGATAAGTCACTAAATCTAAGGTATATTGAAGAAGGAAATAAAGGTAGAGGTGAATGACTTTCAACGTTGGGGGATTAGGAGGGATTAGTAATAAGGTATTATAATCCTACCATTTTGTGATGATTAGATGGGATAAGTTTAAAAAAATTCATTTCTTCCTTAACATGTCTAAAATATAGGGGAGTATCAAATCCAATCCTATACTAGTCACCAAACTTGGCCATACTACGTCCTTCAGATGGGCTATTGTTTGCAAGCAGCTTCAGGGAATTTTCATTTCAGTATCAAAGTTACTAGAGAGGTTTCGGTCAGATTATCTTATTGACCTAAAACACGTTAGCATGAGAAAGATGACATTATATCACAGTAGAATTCCTTTCATGTCTAACATCGGGAGGGAAATCATGAACTTGATTTTAATGACTGAAATCTTTATAATATAAAAGCGGAATCAATACATTTACAGAGATTGTCTTTCAACATTAGATGCAATTCCTAATAGAAACACAGGTTTTTTGGTAAAACAAAATGAAACAGAAGGATAGGTACCAAAAAGATGGTTACAGAAGAAAAAGACCAAGCTTTTCTCAAATAAGACAAGTAAATTGAATTGATTGCATTACCGCTTCCAGGTTGTGCCTTCTTCACTTAGGGAATTGCATGAAAGAGAACCTTTGTATTGTCATGGTTCTTCCAAGACTTTTCAATCGTCCTATGGCAAAGAATCCTTGGATCAGCCATCCGTCCAAGAACTTTTAGTAGGTAGAATCATGACCAGGACTATCTGCATGCATGTCCATCGAGGTATCATTGGAACTTGGCGGATTAGCATCCCGGTTCGGGTGGAGAAAGCTAGGTTCATTGTTTCGAGCTCCATTTCCAGATGGCAGACCTGCACCTGGGTAATATCCATCTTGAGAAATGTGATAGTGCTGAAGACTCTGGCGAACAGGGCTTGACAGAGCATTTGAGAAGACTGAATTTTTAGATTGGTGATCACATTGCTCAGAACGAATTCCCTGCCCAGTATTTGTTGGGCCAGATGAGCCAGAAGAAACTGGGAAACCTGAGTTTGTGAAATGCACAGTGGGCTGAAGATGCTGATGTTGAAGTGGCACCCTGGGGGACATTGACGGCTGCTCCTCTCCACAATAGTCCAACTCATTCTGCATGAAGGCAAGAAGAAATTTGTAAGCTGCAAAAATGAGTGAAGTCCGTACCGAATAAATATACACATATGGATGAACTATTGTCATCCCTAGGCAAAGTAACTAGAATAAGTAACCGATCTTGAACAATTAGATTCAAGATTTAAAACATTCCAATTTTTAAACATTTTAATCCTAATCCTCAATTGTCAATCTTTGAACTCATTCACAACTACTACTTTACTATTACTAAACCCTATTATTATCTTTTTTAATACCTGAAATCCCTCAAACCCACATCCTGGACTCAGCTGCAAAACTAGGGCCTCTGCCAATCCCTACAATCTTTTGAAGACAGAAAACTCTAGCAATAGCTAAATATGTACCTTTAGGAATGTAGCACTACACTAATAAGATTAATAATCATAATAATAATATTATTATTGTTGTTGTTGTTGTCGTTACAGTAATTGTTATTACTATTATTGTTGTTCTTAGGATTTTATTATTAGGGGTTACTCTAGCATATTCGTCTGACAATAAGGTATTTGAGTTTACCACAATCGCCTCACTTTTTCCCTTCAACCTCTATTCTCTCCTCCTATTATTGTACATCAATTGGTATCACAACAATCCTTGTTCTATAAATTCATATCGAGAGATCAACTGGCTAAAACAGTGTCATAAAATCCAACTGAAAATATCTATTTCCAAAAGGCACATCTTTTCATCGGTAACCTGTTTTTGGCCACTAATAATGACTTGATGCCCTAATGCAACAACTAAATTTCTCCATTTGAACCCAAAGGGAGAGGATCAAAACAATGTTGAAAATGTTTGCAAAAGCATTTCATCAGTGAACTAATTCATTGATGATCACAATGAAAAAAGCCACACAAAGTAAAAAGTCACGACTCCTGAACATGCAGAATCTGTAAAATCATGTTAATGCAACATATTGTATTACATCAAGTGATGATACATTTCATCTGCATTGGTTAAGCTCATAAGACTATAATCTAAGTTTATTTAATCTTATAGAAATGTACAGTCATTGCATACTTTTTTTTTTTGGTTCTATCTTATTCAGCACGTATCCATGTCTAGTTCAACATCTTAATCATAACAGAGAAGAATCTCCGGAATGAAGCACATGAAGTGAATTTAAATTAGTACAAATCAGAGGAAAGGAAACATTCCACTGTAGGTGTGACAAGAACCTTAAGCACAGATTCTTATTTGCTGGATATTAAAGGGTAGAAAAGTATTCCCTTGCAAACCTCATGAAGAGCAAGTGAAAATTGAAAAGTGAGAAGCATATATCTCTGCAATGACTAAAGTTTCAAACGGATTTAACAATTAAATTATGAGTTCTGGCCAAATTCCACAGCATCTACAAACCATGGATTTCATTCCCTTCTTTTGGGCCAAAAGAGAACCATGGAATTCTTCAACTGGGGAACAATGGAAGCAATCCCTCACAAAAGTTCAGCACAACCACAACGGGTGAAATCTGAATGTGACAATAGGTCACACTCAAAACTAACCACATCCAAGTCTATGCTACCTAGAAGGCAACGGATACAGTAACCTTATATATTCTAGTATAAATTCTACACTAATCCAAAACATACAAGCATGTGCATCCAGTCTTAACAAAGAGAAAATTTCAAAGTAATTAACATGAAATTTGAGTACTGTAACAGAAATATGAGGGATGGAATATATGGAAGAGAGACAGTGACATGATCCAAATAAGCTGCAATAATTACTATATTTGATGGCTCATAAAAGTTCAGATGTTTGATGCAAAAGGTGTGTGCTAAATAGATGCTACAAGAAAATTAACCCTATCGTTCATAGTCACTGGAACAAAGGCGCATTTAACTTTGGTATGACCCATTATTGTTTTACACAAATTTTTCATGTCAAACAAGTGATTTTGTGTGTGTGGGTATGCGTGGACATGCATATTTTCTGTCCATTTGGGATAGTTTATCATATTATGGAACAAACAATCAAAGACAGAATCATAAATTGCTATAAAACTCAGACCAAAAATAATAATAATAAACAAACCTGAAGATAACTGACTATATCCACTGTTGTAACTCTTGAGCCTCCTTCTTGTTGTCTACTGATCCACTGATAAATTTTATCCTGAAAAAACATATTTAACCAAGGTTCCATCAATAAAATGTAAAATGTAGTCCAGTTTGAAAGAAATTTTACACATTAACAGGACAAGTATGTATGTACAAGATTTTAAACAAGGATATAAGGCATTTGCAGAAACTTTGTAGACCCATTGCCTAATGGGCTACAAGCTACAGAAAGTGAATGAAATTTTGAACAGGGAAGCACAAAGAAGCATGAGAAACCCCGCACCCTCAATGAACTAATGGAAAATAACATATTTAACAAATTTTTTAAATTCAGAAAAAGCCACACACAAGCCTAGGCTGGTTTCAGCCAGTTCACGAGAGACCTTTCCAGAAATATGCAAGGAGGAAGAAAATATTAAGGGCAAATCCATGTACCAAAAAGATAACTGTCAGAGAAAGGATGAAGGTTCAACATACACAAAAATAGTGGAGTCCAACTTACTAGAGAGTAGAGACATACCCCATCTTTTAAAAGAAAAAGGGCAAACCAATCAGTTGGAGAAAAGAATGGAACAAATCATTGAGTAGTGAAGACAAAATACAAACCCGTAAAGATATCAAAGTTTAGAAATATTTCCCACTTGAAGTTCTATGCCAAACAGCATCAGAATAGCAGCAAGAATGAAGAAAATTTAGTGACTTTAAATCCAACTAACTTTGTTCGGAGAGGAAGGAATTATCTTTTGTTTACATGGTGATAAGAATCAATCATGTTATCTAATATTTAGGGTTTTTAAAGATATAAACATCCAATTTAATCATAAACTAAAACAATGCATGAATAATTGGAACTCCCCAATAATTATCTAAGCACTTTGCACAAGTTGAATATTGATATTCATTACATTACCGACAGATACTAATGAGAAATTTGGGCATTTCTTATCCAATCAACTTCATATGACATGCTCACTAGAACTAATATTCACCCAATTCATAACCAAACAAAACACACACCAACTCATGAACCACAAAATCTAGGAATCCCCAAATTTCTAACAATTTGGGAAAAAAAAAAGAAAAAAAAAGGGACCAACTTTAATTTGATCCTGATTAAGAATCAAGAACTGAATGAGGGAATCTGCGATTAGATTAACAACTAACAATTAAGAAGATGATAAAGGAGAGAAAGAGAGGCGTACGAGGGCGTGGCGTTCACCGGCTTGAAAGGAGAGCTTTTGGTGGTTCATGGCCTGAGTGTAGAGCTGAGAGAGAGAATTAGCGGCGCTGCAGAAGGAGGTGTACATGCTTCGATCCACCTCGTCGAGGCTGGTGGCTATGGACTTTCTCTTCTTCCCCATGGCTAAGGCTCTGAGAATCTTCTGATGATATCAGAAGAAGAAGAAACCAGCAGAAGGGTTTGTTGTCTCCCTCTTTGTGTGTGAGGGATTTCTGGTCTGATCGATTGATAAGAAGAAGAGAGTGAATTTATATCCCAAAAGGAGAAGAAGAGGGGTTATAGCGTTTGGGAAATTGGGAAATTGGGAAATTGGGCTTTTTGTTTTGCTACATACACACGTATATAATTTATCAGAGGGCAGCACCAAGGTTTTCAGAAGAGGGAAGGACACATGGTTACTATCGTGGCAATTCGTCCCACGTGAACATTGCTTCCATATCCAAAACTGTTACTTACACTCTTTTTTTTTCTTCCTTCTTTTTTTTCCCCAAAAGTAACAAAAAAAAGATTACAAGAGGTTTCTTGAGGTTTAGTCGAATTAGAAGTAATCCTTCTATTTTTGGAAATTACATTAAGAATTAGTCCATAAAAATTTAAAAATCATCAAATAAGAACTTATTATGAGTGCCGATTTAATACGTACAAGAACAAAGTCCAACAATTTAAATGGCACAAATTTTTTTGAATCTATCCATATATATAGGTTCATACCGCTTTATTTGGTATCGATAGATCGAGTATGGTATGGTAGCGGTATCAAGATTTTGATACGGTCAATACCGTAATACCGAATAGTACTCTAAATATATATATATATATTTTTCATTCTCTCGCTCTCTATCTCTCGCTTGCCTTTCAATTTCTCAAACGCTTTTGTCATTTATGTTTGGATTGTGTTTGTATTTTTGTAAGTCATAAGGCATAAGTTTAACTCTTTTGGTTTGTAAGCCATAATGCATGAGTTTTAACCATTTGAATTTGATGAATATGTTGATGGATAAATATTGATTTGGATATTGAATATGTTGATTAGGATTTGAATATTAAATATGTTAATGGATATTGAATATTGAAAATGTTGATGGATATTGAATATGTTGAATCTTTGAATTTGTAACTTAGGCATCACTTATTTTGGTGTTGAATATTGAATTAGTTCATTTTTTAGTTGTATAATACCGGGTGCAAACCACAATATACCGATTCAAATTTCGATTGGGCTCAATACCGTACCATACCATACCGTGCCCTAGTTACGACCCATAACCTAATCCATACATAGCAGTTTATAATTTTTTGACTTAAGATAATTTCATTATTAAGCCAATCTAACTCAACCCAACACTCTAATAATCAGATTAGACGGTTCGATCGATTTAACCTGAAATTCTGCACAGCACACCCCTAGATGTGATAGCATCAATCATACTCGAGTTGACGCCTGAGTTCTCTTTGGTTTTTTTTCAAAACAAATGTAACTTAGTTAATTTAAATAACTACTATTTTACAATATTTATACGCTCTTTATCGCATCTCAAATCCATTTTGACGCGCACCCGCCTTTATTCTCTCAACTCCTCCTCCCTCATCACCGCCACTCCATTCCATGTTTTTCTGTCCCTTAATTGTTAAATTCATCTTCTTCTTTGGTTGAAAATTTTGATGCTTGTAATTGATGTCTATTAAAATTAAAATAAATATTTCGAATCTGATTTTTTGGGTTGTCTATATTTTCTTTTATCTCAAATTTTGAAGGTTGTAATTGATGCGTATAAAAAAGAAAAAAAAAAAAAAAAAGGAGATTTTGGGTCTGATTTTTGCGAACATGTCTAAACAAAGGTCTAACCTTTTCAAAATAAATGTAACATATAGAAAAATATTAGTTGACGGGAAAAACCAACATATTTTAGTTGAGTCTCTAGTTATTAAATATAAAGAACTGAATGCGTTATAGTCTAGTTTTGAGGGATTAAGATAGGGAGGGCAGCAGATTGTAGTTACTATTTAGACCTTCGTTCTGGGTCTTAGAACACACTTCTATAGTTCGACAACAACAATTAAGATCATCACAAGAGGACTTCGTGTCCTTAGCATAACCTCTCCAACAACAAATCAAGAATCCAAAACGAGTCATAGGCCCTCAAACCAAAATAAACATCAAATTTTAGTCACCCTAGGCATAACGGGCATATGAGAGCATAATCTAGTATACATCCAAACCAAAAAAAATTTAATGAGGAAACTTTAAAGGCTCGAATCCTACAAATCAACTGATTATTGGTGGATAAGGAAGTCTCGACGTGCCGTTTATGTGACTTTAGTCATCTATGGCCTGATGCGAAAAATAGAGAAACAAACTTTGAAATAAATTTCATTAGGTCTAAAAATACTTATGTTGAACATACTAACTCCCAACTTTCACAAACTCTTGTAACAAAAACGCCCAAAAATATTTTTAAAACTAAAGTAATAGAGTTATTTCAAACTCAATAAACTGATAATAATTTCGAGGTATGTAGTTAATATAGTTAAGAAACTACTATAAATTTTTAGACGAGCTTATAAAATTGAACGGCTACCACATCTAGCTAAAGCTGTAAAATTTTAGAGGTGTAATCTAATGCAAATTCATACATGCACATACCATTGTACTCAAAATACGTGCAAAAAGAAAAATCACACTAGTAGCTAGGGTAAAAGTTGGTCATAACCTTGTGTTGAGCTCATCGCACAGAGATGCAAGATATGATGGCCATACATAAATGCAAAATATTCTTGATACATGTATGTTAGAGTAATCTCAATGCACGTGTAAACAAAAATAATACGGTCATATACGAGCATAGACTTCCCCCAAAGGACTAGGCATTTTGACAGGACCCAAAGCTCCTATGTCTGCCGCCCCACATGCCTAAAATTATTTATCTTAATTTATCTCACAAAGCATTTCATAGAACTTATTCTTAAAATTACTTTGTCATTTCGTTCACCATGATGCATAAAGACTATGTCAAAACGTTTGAAACAAACAAGATATGCCAAAACCTTGTAAACCCTTTCTCCCTTTGCATAACAAGATTAAACATTAGATTACAAATCAACCAAGTTTATGTATTTGCAAAATGGTAAATATGCATCAATCCTAAATCATGTAGATTTGTGAGGATCAAGCCTTATGTCAACTAAATGAAAACACTTAGAGAATTGTTTTTTTTTTTTTTTTTTTTTTAAAGTCCAACTCACAATGCTATTATGCTAAAATGGATACTTAGTTGGATCTCTTTGGAATTGCTCAAACCGTATCACCCAAACGATAAGAAACATTTGATTAAACTAACCCCTAAAGCTGTAGAGGCATATATGGGTTGAAAAGACTCACACAAGTCCTTCGAAACCGAAAGCTTCAAGAGATAAAGAGATTGAGCACTTACCTTACTCGGGGATGGTTGAAATTAGCCAAAATGGACAAAAAGCTACAGGAATACGTCAAACATTAGGAACCTAAACTTTATGCACAAATGAATTCAGCATGTGAATCTTGTACCAAAAGAAAAAAAGATGTTAAGACAAGTTGGTAACCTCTGGCCTTATCTACATAAAGCAGACAGAAAATGGTGAAACATTCAAAATACCAGAAAATGCCCTTGGTTAATTTAAACATTAAAATTTGAAATTATTAATTAAATGAGGATAACATGGTAAATTCACTTTTTTCATATTAAAAAAATTAAAATTAAAAACAAAATCAGATAAGAGGTCCTACTTTTATGGAATATAAATACCCATGTTATTTTTTCTTAATTTTAAAAATAAAATAAAAAGAAAAAAAGAAAACCAATTGGCACATGCGTGTGCTCAAGGGCTAGTATGATTTTATCACAAAGTTATGGCTAGTCAACATTTCATATGGGGTGGAGGAGAGAGAAAAGAACAGTTTTTAGGAGAAAGAAATGGCCGTTTTTTGTTTAAATTTCGCCCATGTAAATTACTATATTACCCCTCAACTTCAAAAGGTCATAACTTTCCTATTTTAACTTTTTTTTACGAACAGTTTGCATTTGCGCATCATAGGCTCGAGTGCTACCTAACCATGCTAATATGAAATCTAGAAGGTTTATTTTATATTATTTTACTGGGATTTCCACAAAATTTGAGAGCATTTTGTCCAAATTATTTGAAAGTTCAAACTTCAAGGATAATTTCATGGCGGGTGTTATAGTAGGCCTTTATTGCCAACAATTTTGATGAGAAAGTTGATGTGGCATTTAAAATTCCATATGGCTTCCAAATTGGCAAATAGTGGGGAAGTAAATAGATTTAGAAAATGTTGAGAATTTAATCCCCTCATCACGACAATTTTAACAATGATGAAAAAATAATAATAAATAGGCTAAATTGTAGCAATGGTCTCTGGACTATGCCCCAACTTTACTTTTCGTCCCTCACGTTGTTTTGTTGTTACCGTGGTACTTTAATTATGCCTCAAGTTTTAGAAATCATGCTTTCCGTCATCTCTGTCAGCTTTTCCGTTAAAAATGATGACATGGCAATGACAATTCCTACTTGGCATGAGCAAAAATGTCTTTTCACACAAAAAATATAAAAATAAATCAAATCTCTCTCTCTCTCTCTCTCTCTCCAGGCTAGGGTAGAGGGTTCTGGGTTCGTGGGTGTGGGGGAAGTGATTTGCAGCACCCTCTAGCGATCTCAATCAACCCCATATCCGTCAAATCAGCCAAGTTCTTGATCAACAACGACTCCAACCCTGAACACAACATAATGTCGTCTAGCTCGAACCTAATCACAGAGCAAATCCCATGAAACTGCCCAAGCTTAAGCACCCTCCGCCTGGGACACTTCGACCCAAGCACTTCCAACGCCAACCCACTCTCTCGCATTCTTGCACACATCTAACGCCAGATCCTCCAACAGCAGAAGCCTCGAGAAGAAATCCACCCAAAACTCCCATTTGAATGAAGCCACAAAGAAGGGTCCATTCCAATTTTCCAATGAGAATGAGAAAGGGTCCAACCACAAAGAAGCCCAATTTTTCATACCTCTTATACTGATACTCTTACTATTCCCCCTTCAACAAAACAAGCATTTCTACCCAATTTATCTGTTTCAATTCCCCAATTCGTGGGTGCTGGGGTTGGGGGAAGTGGGGGAAGTGAGAGAGAGAGAGAGAGAGAGAGAGAGAGAGAATAAATATTATGAATTTCCCAAGTTGCCCTTAATTTTGACAGAAAATTTAACTAAATTGATAGAAAGACCAATGATGCACTATTAGATCTAATTAAAGTACCACAGTAACAACAAAACAATGTGAGGGACGAAAAGTAAAGTTGGGGCTTAGTACAAGGACCATTGCTACAATTTAGCCTAATAAATAAGTCAAATTGAAAAACACAAGATAACACCAAATTATACGTGGTTCGATAAAAAAATTTCTACATCACGAAGAGTATACCCCTTTAAGTAAAATAAACTTGTACAAATAATGTTGAACAGTTAATCCCAAACTCACCCTTGTATCTAAATTATATACCTCTTTTACACCCTCCTGATAGGATTTTTAGTACCTATGCAAATAAGGTTAAAATCACATAAAATACTTGCTAAAATACAAGGCTATTGTAGTATAGATGCTCATGCAAGGTCATTCTGCTCAAGGACTATTTAGCAATTTATGTAAAAATAATTTCCAATTAACTACCTAAAATTAAAAGTTGAGAAAGATGATTATGAAATTGTTTGATACTAAAAATAAATTTTAAACAAAAACAATTATGATTGAAGGAAAGAGTTTTAAATACCAATTTATAAAAAGCATTAGGGTATCACCATCACCTAGCATAGGGTTAAATATATAATATACTAAGAATAGGGTTAAATATATAATATAAAATTGACTCATCAAAATACCCCCAAACTTAGCTCTTTGCTTGTCCTCAGGCAAAACAAGACTCATACAAAAATAAAAACTTAACAAACTGGACACCTGACTAACACTTAACCAAGTCAACACTTCCACCTTCAAGTTGCAATCCATAGCAAATTTTAAAAACTAGAACATCTTTTCAATAGATCCAACTAATCCCACCACAGAGTCTAAGCTATTTGGAATCAATTAGAAAAGAATTCACAAACTTCCTTCGGTGTAAAGTGAACCATCATAGTTAGGAGACTTGACTAAAACCTTTACCTCTCATCCCTTTTATTCATACTTCATATACTTATATAATCATTCTCTTATTTCTTATTTCTTCGTTTTTTCTTCTCTTTTTTTTTTTTTTTGTTTTTTTGTTTTTCTTGTTTTCGAGTAACAGTAGTGGTCGTGCAATGTCGGTTCCCTTAATCTTTCAATTCAACCCGTGTAGCGAGCTTTAGGTCAATGTCTCCCAAACCACAATGGTTCTAGGGCACTAGGTGTAGAACACCCCTAAGGACTTATTAACTAGCATGCCCCATGACAAAACTCTATCGTTTAACACGAGAATCACTGCTGATTAGGTAGGACTGGCTCGGTTACTAGGCAAAGCCTTGGGTGAGACAATTATTACTTTATAACACATACTAACTTTACCTTATATAGAACAAAAATTGAAACACACTTAGACAAAAGGTACGTATTTCAATCTCACTCCCCACAAACCATGTTGATGTGATGTACAAATTTCAAAGTATAATTCATGAATTAATGTCTAAGCAACAATAAATAGAAAAGACTCTATTGTGGGATTGATTTTCACCATGTTCATTTGTTCTAACGTTTAAAATAATCTATGAATATTAACTTAAAAACAAAAATTCTAGGCAAGACCCAAAAATTAAAAATCTAAATTTTATTTTCCCACCCCCAAACTTAAATCACACATTGCCCTCAAGGTGTGGAACATTAACATAAGAAATAAGAACAGAAACAAAACAACTAAATCCTAGTAAATGGAGACCAAATATCAAAGATAAAGAAAATACCCTAAGAAAATAAATTAGGACAGAAAATGAGAAAAACAATAAAAGAAAGTAAACTAGGAAAGAAAATGAGAAAAACAATAAAAGAAAATACCCTGAAATTGGACACCTCGGGGATTCAAGGCGGAGCCGAGCTGCGAATTTGCAAAGATGTGTTGACAACACGCACAAGTTCACACGTGTGTAAAATCCAAGCAACAGCTACAATATAATGGTATAGCAGCTGCATTTGTCAATGGAAAAATTCTATCTATTCTTGAACACGCATAGGATTCCTTGCACTAGCCTCGAGCCTAGAGCCAACCTTTCTCTTCTGCCCATTCCTCTTATTGCTCGCCTCTCTTATTGCAAATCAGAAAAGCATCTCTTAACACAAATATTATTATATAATAATAATATTGGTGTGAAAAACCGGAGCCTCTCTCTATGTGCAAAAAATCAGAAAAACATTGTTGATTTCTCGTATTTCAAAACCACCCATCGTCACCCGCTCTCTTCTCCATTTCTCTCAAGAGCTCACCATCCTACTGAAACAGCTACTAGCAAAACCTATGAATTCTATTGAAGAAACTGAAGAAAGCCTATAGTAGCAGCTTCACCCCAAAGTTCCCAACACTTCATATCCATTAAGAGAATGCAAGAGACATCTTCAAGTGTTCAATCTATGAATCTGGGATGTAGAAACACTCATCCTTGCTCTTCGCAACATTGAGTATTGACGTGAGACATAATCTGGTTCATGAAAAACATATTCAAGGTAATTCTATGTTCTGGTATGTGCAGGAACCCCAATGTGGCCTTGGTGCATAGATAAAAGACGTGAACAGCCAGGACATCTCAAGATCCGATATCCGTATGAAGGTAAGATTAACTCCAGAATTTGTTTTGGGTCCTGATCTATATAGATGTTGGGTCTATATCCCTGCATGTAGTCACATTGATGCTCGCTATGTAGGGTATGCAGAGCCAGGAGAGATTCAAGGAAAAGACAGTAAACACACAAACTCAAAGGAAAAACACAGCAAAAGGCCATGAGGACCCCAGATCCGTGCATCTCGTAGGTATAAGTTTGAATCCCTCCAAGTTTTGTTATTGTAGATCTGGTAGCAGTAGCTGTACTCAGTTTAGTGGTGTATGGATATGTAAGTTAAGTGTGTTTTCATCCATACATCACAAAACGAAGTGGCAAAAAAAAGATTAACTACTCAAAATTATGGTTTTGTGCTAGATCTGCAACAGCTACCCCCAAACTTGCATCTTTGAGTGAGCTCATGTTAATTGCTTTGACTTCTAGCATAGGGTAGATGTGGTGATGTTAATGTAGACTTGTTGTCGTGTGCATGATTCCAGTATAGGGCAACTTGGCAATAACATCAATCTTTGCCTTGTCAACTTCAATTCCTTTGTTTGAAACAATATGTCCTAAAAACAATGCCTTAATTTACCATAAAGTGACACTTCTCCCAATTTAACACTAAGTTTGTTTCTTGACATCTTTCAAGAAGTTGAGATAAATTGTGTAGACAAAGATCGAAACTATCCTTAACAACTGAGAAATCATCCATGAATACCTCAACAATCTTTTCAACCAAACCTGAGAATATGCTCTTCATGCATCGTTGAAATGTGGCGGGTGCATTACATAACCCAAATGGCATCCTCCGATAAGCATAAGTACCGAATGGACAAGTGAAAGTGGTTTTCCTTGATCCTTTGGTGCAATAGGAATCTAATTATACTCAGAATACCCATCAAGAAAACAATAAAAAGCACGCCCAGCCAACCTTTCCAACATTTGGTCAATGAAAGGCAATGGAAAATGGTCTTTTCTTGTCTCTGTGTTAAACTTCCTGTAGTCTACACACATTGTCCAACCCATAGTCAACCGTGTAGGAACTAACTCATTATTATCATTTTTCACCACTGTAATACTAGTCCGCTTAGGCACAACTTGTGTAGGGCTAACCCATTTACTCTCAGAAATTGGATAAATCATGCATGCATCAAGTAGTTTCATTACTTCGTTTCGCACAACTTCTTTCATGATAGGATTTAACCTTCTTTGAGCATCTACTATAGGCTTTACGTCATCCTCCATCAATATTTTGTGCACACAAATTGCTGGACTTATACCCTTAATATCAGCTATAGTCCACCACAAAGTATCTTGGTATTTTCTTAAAACACGCAGTAATTTTTCCTCTTTCGTACTTGTCAAATCTAAAGCAATGATAACTGGCAGTGTTTCATTTGCCCCAAGATGTGCATATTTTAAATGTTCTGGCAATGGTTTTAACTCCAGCTTTGGGGGTTGCAATTTAGAAGGTTGCAAGGGTATTTTTGGCTATCGAAGACTTTCGTAAACATGTCTCCAATGGGGTAATTAGGCTGGTGCACTGTCTAATGTTGTTACATACTCAAAAATTTATTCATCCTCTGTTTGTGTTGTATCTCGACCATGTAAAACATTCAATAACGGATCTGATGTCGATTTGGTCATAGTTTCTGCATGAATAACACCTTCTAATTTCTGCATACATTCTTGTTGATCTTCTGGGCATTTTGCAGCTTCAAATAGGCTAAAAACCAGATATTGGTCTTAAACTCTCAATGTTAAAGTGCCTGCTTCCACATCAATCAATGTTCGGGCAGTGAGCATAAATGGTCTTCCCAAAATAATCGGTGTTTGCAAATCTTCATCCAAGTCCAAAACTACCAAATTTGCTAGTAAATACAAATTGTCAACATTGATAATTAAATCTTCAATGATCCCCCGAGGATAAGTTACAGAACGGTCCGCTTGCTGGAGAATGACTTATGTATGTTTTAGATCTCCTTGCCCCAATCTCTGAAAAACAAAATAAGACATTAAATTTATACCAACACCTAATTCAACTAATGCACGTTTAAAATTTGAATTTCCAATAGTGCAAGAAATTGTAAAACTCCTTGAATCTTTCTTTTTGAGGTGGCAATTTGTGTTGTAGAACTGTGCTACATTGTTAAGTAAGAACAAATTTTCAAAATCAACCAGTTTCTTTTTGTGTGTGCACACATCTTTCAAAAATTTGGCATATGAATGAATGTTTTTTATTGCATCAAGTAGTGGTAGGTTAATCTGAACTTTAGATAACGTTTGCATGAAGTCCTTCAATTGCTTGTCTTTCGCTTTTGGCTTCAAACGTTCTGGATATGGAATTGGGGTCTCATAAACACGCTCAGAAACTTGTTTTGAAACAGTTTCTGTACCGGACATAATCTATTTTTCTGCAGGTTCTGCTGTTGTTTCAGTATTTTAGGCATAAATTGTCACTGTTAGCTGATCCTTTTCAATGCTATCTTTACGGTTATCATAATTTTTTCCACACCATAAAGTCCGAACAACGTTGCAATCTTTACGTCCTCTTGGATTAGGCACTATTTAACTAGGAAATTTGCCCGTTTCTCTATCTGAAATATGTGCAGCTAGTTGTCCAAATTGTTGCTCCAAACTTTTAATTGATGCTTCAACATTTTGAAATCTTTTATTGTTTCCATCTATGAATGATTGAGTTGTTGCTGCCAATTTAGCAAGTTGATCATCCAAAGATGGTTTGGAGGGAACAAATGGTTTTTGTGCACGCTGGAATGGTTTTGCATTTTTTTTTATTGTCACCCCATTTGAAATTAGGGTGATCCCTCCATCCAAGATTGTAATGAGTTGCATATGCATCATTCCTAGGCCTTTGATAGCTGTTCAACATATTGACATGTTGTTCAACAAGCTCTGGGTAGGATTCTTTATACGGGCAACCCATGATATCGTGTGTAGCCATATTGCAAATACTGCAAACTGTTGGTGTATGTGGTTGATGTTGTGTAAAATTTGCAATTTGTTGTAGAATAGTATCAAACTTTGCATCAATTTTCTTCTCCATTTTTTTCCATTTGTGCAAACATGTTAGGGGAACCTGCTGATAACTAAAAAATGCCCATTTTCTGTGAATGTTCTGCTGCCCATTGTTGAGATTCTGTAGCCATCATATCAAATAGTTCAAACGTCTCTCTTGCAGATTTATTTGACAATGATCCTCCAGTTAAGGTATTAACATGGCTCTTACATGTCGGATTAAGCCCGTCAAAGAAAATATTCATTTGTGTATCTGAATCAATATTAGCATGTGGACACTTAATGTGCATCTCTGTATATCTTTACCATGCTTCATGAAACTCTTCATTAGGCTTTTGAGTGAATGTCATGATTTCCCTGCTTGTAATTCAATGTCTTGGATGATTTCAAGAATTTTGTATGTAATTGTTGCCTGCTCTATTTGCCGATAGAGTGAACAACCAAGTTTCCGTCTTGTCCTTCAAAGTGAAAGAGAAAAAATGTAACTTAATAGCTTCAGCAGAAAATCCATAATCAAAATATTTTTGCAACCCACAATAAATTTTGCCATGTGTATGTTTGCATCTTCATTAGGCAGCCCACGGAATGTTGGTAAAATTTCAAGCATGTGGTGCTGGATTTCAAATGAGTCTCCCTCTTCCTAGATAGGATAGACTATACAATTAGGAACATCATTTGCACACGCAACCAACGACCCTCTCAGTGGTCTGCCTGCTGCAAGTATTGCTAATGCCATTTTAACCTCGCTATCCACAAAATCAGAAAACGAATCTTGCATAAATGTGTCCTGTAGTAAAGGATTAGATGCTGAAAACTGTTCTCTGCGTTGTTTTCATAATATTCGTTCAGGCTCTAGGTCCAACGAAACAAACTGTGCAAGTTGTGATCTAGTGTTGACCATGTAGAGTTTTCAGCAATATGAACAAAATAAATAAATAAAATTAAAATGATTTTTTTTTTTTCAACAAGAATCAACTAAGAATATGATAAAAACAAATTAATTAAAACAATCCCCGACAGCGGTGCCAATTTCTTAATAGGATTTTTAGTACCTATGCAAATAGGGTTAAAATCACATAAAATACTTGCAAGAATACAAGACTATTGTAGTAGATGCTCATGCAAGGTTGTTCTCCACAATGACTATTTAGCAATTTATGTAAAAACAATTTCCAATTAACTACCTAAAATTAATAGTTGAGAAAGATGATTATGAAATTGTTTGATACTAAAAACAAATTTTAAACAAAAACAATTACGATTGAAGGAAAGAGTTTTAAATACCAATTTATAAAAGCACTAGGGTTTCACCATCACCTCGCAATCCTATGAATTTTTACCAATTACTTATGATTTGCACATGCCACTTTGAATGTTAGGTTTTCCTAATTTATATTCTATTTGGAACCTCCAACATAGAACGTATATACTACATGCAACCCATCTAGACGTTCGGATCAAATCTGAACATGAAAGACTCATTATGTTTTGTGAAAACCCTTTGAAAAACCATGCAACCCTTAAGACGTGGTGTTCATCTTAAGTGAAATTACAATTATTAATCACAAGAAACCAGCATCAATTTCGGGGAACCTTCCGACCAAAATTGCATCCAATTACTTTTCTAAAGATCCTAATGGTGATCAGGCATTAAGACAATTAGATAGTTTAAAACAGTGATTAAAAATTCAAAGTATGCATGCACTCAATCATAAGCAATTAAATAAAAATTACATATTCATGGTAAGGTTCAAGGCGTCACCCTAGCAAAAGAAAATTAGTTACGCATATTCATAACTGAAAATCATGAGAAATATTATTAAGAAGAAAATAATGAAAACACCTTAAGGTCGCAAAAACTCCAAAACCCTAGCAATTGCTCTCCACGATGTCATGTTCAAAAGCCAAAAAGAAGCTCCTGGAATTACTGTGAGAAAGAACTTAAATACCTCCTAAAACCCATCTGCCCAATCCCCACAAGGAAACTAAGTCAAAACAAAATAATACTAGGATATAAAGTCCAAATTGGATTAGGAGAATCTGCCCACAATCTGCTCAGCCACGTTTTGGCCTCAAATCTCCTCCAAATCTGGCCCAAGATAGCTTGTTTTAAAGATAAAAATAGAGTGCAATTATTTCCACCCACCTGTCCTATTTTACCACCCACCTTATCTTCAAAATTTTAAAAATAAATTTATCCCTTTGTAAAATTAATTTTGAGGACTTATCTCTCTTCAAATTTACCAATATCCTATACGTTTCAAAATACATTTCAAGAGAATGCTAGAACGCTATGATGTTATTAATTGACATGATTATATCAATTCATGCGACATGCAGCTATAAAGTTGTCTAATTTTCATTCAGGTTAATGAACAAAGCAAAATGATTCCATGAGTGAAATAGATACCTAAATCAAACTAATATAAAAAGAAGACAATATTGCAGGCTATCCCATGATTATTCATCTTTTCTCATATTATAACTATGCCCATAAGAAATAACAGTAATTAAAAAGTGCCAGCACAAAAGCAATACCCTCATCAATTCTTAATTTGTTTCCAATTTATCTATCTTGATAGGTTAGTATCCCATCGAGAAACAAATGAGAGAGAGAATTTGCTTGAATTAATAATTAAAGGGTATGTTAGGAATAATGGTAGGTGGAAGATAAAATTATGTTTTTTCAAATTTACATGGTGAGTGGGGAAATAGCACTAGAGGGTGGAAATAGCAGCACTCATCTATTCGACCACGTTATGCTTCAGAAGAAGTAGAAAGTCCTGTATTGAAAATACAATTCAAAATATTAACCAAAATATACTAAGAATAGGGTTAAATATATAATATAAAATCGACTCATCACCTCTCTTAAACACTAGAAAAATACTCTACACCTTCCATATTCTCTCTCAACCAACTCCCTTTGATTTCTCCCTGAGAAATAATTTTTAGTTGATTCAAAATGAGGCATAAGCTTCATGTGTTCATAGTCACAAGGATGAATATTATTAGTTAACCTATAACTAATGCATCCATGCACATCGTCTATTTCAATGAATGTGATGCACACATTCATTGTCATTTAGATACCTCCACATAAGGAGGGACAACAGACCCGACAAAAAATTGGTAGGCAATGCACAATAAGAATTGTATAGTGGCTGTCTAAACTCTGCCAATTTGTAGTTCCTTGTGAAGCTACTTCACTTAAAGATGATTAATCGATGCACTAATAAATTAAGTACAACATTTCTTCAGTTTTTGAAAGAGTAGTCAGTTCTTGATGGTAACACGTTCCAAGATCTTTATTATGGTGCCAAAAAGATTATTCGAGAGTTGGGTCTTTGTTATGAGAAGATGCATGTGTTTAAAATGATTGTATATTCTTAAATTAAGAGCTCTTGGAAATGATATTGATGTATTTCTACAACCTTTAATTACAACCTTTAATCACATAATTGATAGAATTATGGGAAGTTGGTTTGAATTTGTACAAAACCTTTATTTATATGTAGCATTAATATGGACAACTAGTGATGATGCTATACATATTAAAGTATTATTGGACTTTAAACAAGTAAAATTGTTCTTTATTCTTGTATAACAAGGGTTTACAACATTAAGGTTTCATGTTATAGTGTTTAGGACATGAGAGTTCCATAACATTATAAAGTTTATCCCTAATCTTGTAAAAACAAGGTTTTACAACATTAAGGACTTATGCTACAGTATTTGGGACATGAGAGTTTTATAACATTATCAAGTGTCCCTAATAAGTAAGTTCTAGCATTCCTTTGAACTCAATACTAACCTTGATCCAACATAGCTGCAATGGTGGAATAGAAGTATTCTTCACCTATGCAATCCTTTAGATCTCTTTCTAGATGGGGTAAGGTGTTGTATGAGTGATTCGACTGCTTGGGAATGGACTCTATTTATATGCATTTACTAGAGTAATCCAAATTATATTAGAATAAATTGTTTTAATCCATATATAATTAAGAATCCTCAAGGCTCTTGTATTTCAATTTAAATGTATTTCTAACAACAGTTGTAGATGTGTTTAAGTTATACTCCTTGATTAACACAACCTTCTCGAATCCTCATGTGATTAGAAGACCATAAAATCATGGTTAAGACAAGATATGGTCTTCTAGTCTCCCACTTAGTTAATAATCACAAAAGATAGTAGCATTGTTCACTTTAAGGCCTTGTGAAGCACAGCTGAACAAAATTTCTACTAAACAATTGTCAATGAAGAAAAACAATAAGGAACTATCAAGGCTATTTGAACATGTAATCATCAAAGCCTTTATAACCACACTTAAAGTTTTCCAACACCACATGAAGCTTTGATCAAAACTAAAACCTCATAATAATTATAACTAAACTGGAAGTGTTTTATTAGATCATGAATATTCCATTGTCCCTGCAAGTGACTACCAAGGTCTATCCATGTAATGTTCCTTTTGATTTAATGAAATACCATTTTTCTCAACAAAAAAAGTTATAACCATTCATAACAATTAATAAACTATATATAATGAGCTGTATTAATCCTCAAGACTGAAAACAAACACTACTACTTAAGCAAAATAAAAATAAAAAAACTAGTTAAAATATTGTACGTTAATGAACACTAACTTAAAAGATTTAACTCCTATTGATTCAGCTTATCTAAACTGACTCCTATTGATTCAGCTTATCCAAACTGACTGGCAAATCTAAGCTAGTGACATGCCTACTAAAACATCACTTGACAATCTCTTCGTTAATGAATTTGTAATCATAAGATTTGTCCCAATGTTCTCCAACATAGGTATGTATCTTCCTAATCCTTTCTCTAATCAATGAATACTTCAATTCAAGTGATCTATAATCAATTGACCTTTTGTTACCTGACGCCAAATAAACTGCAATACTTTTATCATTCCACAATTACATAGGACTTTGAATTGAGACTAATATTCTCAATTTTGTTGTGAAATTCATATGTTACATAGCATATAAAGTACAGCCTCCCTAAACATGTCATGACTAAAGATTTAAACTCTAGTAATGTCCAATTGAAATGAAAAAAAAAAAAAAAAAACTTCTCCCATGGATCCTAGGCATCAAAATGTCTAGCAAATTCATGCTAGAGACATGTCTTTAAAATAATTACTTGGCAGCTTCTTTAGTCAATAGTGGTGTAGTCATAAAATTTATTCCAATCGTGTATGTCTTAATTCACTATGTTCTTGGAACTCCATATTGTAGCCTAGAATCAATTGACCATTTTTACCTTGAAACAAATAATTTATACCGATGTTCTCTTTTCATAATTGCATAGATTTTGAATTTAGTCCATTGTTCTCAATTTAATTATGAAAATATTGTGTCACACAGCATGTATAGTAACCTTATAGTATGCCATGAATTTAACTCGTTTATTGCAGTACATTCATGCCCAATACTTTCCTAGATTATTGCACTAATCATCAAGCAAAACTTAAAACCAGATTTCGGCTGTTGAGAATCTTAATATCACTCTCATGTGTAGATAAAATTTGTACTTCTTAGTTTTGTGCAAACACCTCAACATGTTCTTTTCTGATGTCTAATAAGCTTTGGTCTATACACATATTAGGCTGCTTATCATTTAGGTCTAATCCTTATCTTGCAACTGCAATTTTTCTAGTGCAAGTCCTTCACTATATCTAACTTCATCTCCTATTTGCACATCACATTTGGAGCATCCTTTCATGCTTAAAGATTTCTGGAGTACCTTTCTTTTTTATCAACCCTGAAATAAAACAATTACTTTTCTTTTTTGTCTTCGGCAATGTCATTAGAATTAAAATTCTCTTGACATCATTGCACGAGTAGAGTCTCTCAAAACTGTCGTGGCAAAGTTTAGATGATGTCTCTTGACATCATTTAGAACTAAAATACTTACATGCCAAAATATACCATGAGTCATGCATCCATTAACCAAAATGAATAGATGTGGGAAGAGGATGTCGATAGATTTCAGAAGTTGTTGACATAATTACTCAGAAGCTATCCACAGAAAATCCTCACAACAAACTACTTGTGATTTTATGAATAACTGCACTTTGAACAACTTCCAGGAGATTATAATGATTCCATGTCTCCCACTGAGTTTCATACATAAGTATAAGTCCTAGGACTTCTCTACAAAATCTTGATACTTTACTACCCCATTAATTATTTAATCACAATTTCCTTGAAGCTCTCTTTGTAAGACAATTTATTGTCTTAGTCCACGAAGGATGATCTTCTAATCCTAAGAGGACTCGATTGTTTTGGTTGATTAGGGAATAGAACTCAACCTTATGAGATAAATACTTGTACAAAGCTTATTAAAGTAAAACATAATCGTAACAAACCTATTCTAATGCAAAAAGAACACTTGAATGCTTCTTGATAAGCAATGCTTTCGAAGTGATGCATCTATAAATAAAGGTCCCTTCCCTTGCAGCAAACATACTCTCAATTCAAATCTCACTCTATCTAAGAGACAAGAGAAATTAAAAGTGCTGCATAGGAGAAGAAGACTCTCTATTCAATTACCAATGTCTCTACAATTACCATGGTTGAGCAAGGTTAGTATTATTATATAAAAGCTTAGTACAGACTTACACTCTTCTCCCATTTGTTGAATGAAGCCATCCAGTTACATCACACAAAATTTCTTACTCATTTCTTCATTCAAAAAAGTAAAGCTTCGACTTTCATTTAGCATATATGTAGGTAAAGAAAAAAAAATTACTGCTAAAGTCACGACATAGTCTAGTAAGCTATCATTAGATTGCTATTGTATGAAACTTCTGCAACCTTCACTTATAACCAAGGTCTAAAATATCGATGGTATCGAAAATATTAGTAGTCCAAAAACATGGAAATTTCGATGGAAAAATTGAATAAAAACCACAAAAATTATAAGAAAAACTTGTAAATTTTTATTGAAACCTTGGATGATGTTTATTTAGTCAATTATCTATTAGTTTATCACAAAAAATTGGAAAGAAATGCATTGCATGATGAGTTTAACTGATTTAAGTTGATTATATAGCAAGCTAACAAACACTATGAGTGTAGAAAATATGTAGTAATTGATAAAAGAAAATTAAACATACCATAATCATTTATATATAATGATTTACTACAATATTTTACACTTTATACATTGCATTTAGTGTCACATAGAGTTCCCCTTTTGCGTATTATCACAAAAACATAAGCAACATGGTGGTTAAGGCATTGGAGGAGTCAAATGGCAAGGGTTCAAATCCCCTTTGCGTGTGTACTTAGTGTTTTTTTTTTTCCTTTTTTTTCCATTACATCGATATTTTTTATATTTTTGATATTATAGCAATATTTTGACAAAATATTGCTGAAGTGTGAGCGAAATTATCGACATCGATATTTTCTGATATTATCGTCGATATTACCAATATTTATATGATATGTGCATGGATATGTTTCGAAATATCAATGACCCGAAAAAGGATAATATCCTCGTTATTTCGTCGATATCGATATTTTAAACTATGCTTATAACCTAGAAGTAATTGGTCTAAACTTCTAGATTTTAAATTTTTTCCATTGAGTCCTGAATCTGATCTCTATGGCATTTATTTACTTTCTCTGGTCATCCCTTTTGTGGAATCTTCAACCTTAACTTCCTAGAAATGTACAGTAATCACTTAGTATAGCTTGGTTTTCTTGAGTATTACATAGACAAAAACAACTTAACTATTTCACAGTAGGCATGTCGGTCGAGAGAGAGGTGCCTTAGAGTCCTAATTTTGATTTGGAAGAATTTTTCTTGATTAATTTAGCTTGGTGTTGATGCTCTTTTTCAGAGAGGGTCAACTTAGAGAAAAATGGGTTTGTCTTTAGCAGTGGAGAAGGTGAGGACCTTCTGTAAGAGACTAGCCTGCAGAAAACAAAGTAGGAGAAGCAATCGTTAAGCTTCGGACACCGGTGTGGTGCCGGCCAAAGGCTCTCCGATGCTTAAGTCAGCTAAGAGGGTTAACTTTAGCAAAATAATAGTAAAATGTAAGAAAGTAGTTACCCTTTTTACTAGGGTATTGTGCCCTTTTTATAGGGAAGTGAAAGTGGGAGGTTGGTGTAGATTTCTGATGTGGGACTTTGTGCAAGTCGCTGCGGTGGTGACACGTGTCATGGAAATTAGGTTTAGTAGTTTGTGAGCTTTGGCAGTCAGGAGTTTCGGCAGGTGCTTGACACCTCGAAAGAGTGTCTTCCGTCGGCAAGGGAGAAGGCGTGTCTGCCTTAGTGCTAGTTGTTTTGAGGCTGGATATGCTCGGTTGATTATGGTGTAAACAGTAGTCCCCCAAGTTCGCGTCAAGAAGTGACTTCTGGGTTGGGAACTTGTGAGTTTTTGTGTAATCATGGCCGAGCATTCCAGGTTCAGTGGGAGCCGTAGGGCAGTCCCTAGTCCCCCAAGTTGGTAAGCTAGAAGTTGCGCTAATACTTGGTAGGTATGATAAAAGTTGTGCTAGCCTCTGGGATATTTCGTAGCTAGGTACCTTTGAAAGAAAAGTAAACCTGGGTCTTGAAGCTTCAGCAAGGAAATCTGTGGGCCTCAGTGATTGTTGACTCGGGTCCTGCCATTTGGTAACAAAGTGATGGTTTTGGGTAGCAAAGGCTTGGGTCCCAAAAGATTGGGCTGAAGCTTGAAGGAGAAAAGAATATGGGCTTCCATTTCTTTTTCTTTTTTTTTTTTTTTGTTTGAAGCCTCACGTTTTCAGCTGTGGCAAGTCGTGAGCTCCGGATTGTGGCTTGGGTCTTTGAAATTCTGCTTGTAGCTGGATGTAGCTGGATTGGCTGGTTGAGTTTGGGTGAGGTCTTGGAGCTAGGTCACTTGGAGTGCTCGGCGAGAGGCCGAGGCCTAGAACTGGACCGGTTTGGAGTTGGGCTTTGTGAGGCTCGCAAGGTGCCCAGGACCCTGTTGTTTCGGAAAAAGGGCTCGGACTCTTGGGCTTTTGGCAATCCTTGGGGCTGGGCTCCACGAGTAAGTAATTCTTGGTGAACCTCCCTCTTTTTTTTCTTGTTGCTTGGTTGTAGTTATGATGGGTGTCTAGAGAAGTTTGGTGTTGGCTTTTGGGCTGGGCCCTTTAGAGCTAGATCACGGGTTGAGGGCTAGGGCACAGGAGTTGGAGCTGGGCCTAAGAAAAAGGGTGGAAGGCTGGGCTTCTATATTGGAGATGGGCTCCGGGCCTAGCCCTTGTACTTGTGAAAGCATCCCCGTAGGTTTGGGCCCGTGGGTTTGTGAGCCTTTCCCATTTTTCCTTTTGCACGGGCGCCTTAATCAAATTTTTGTTTTGGACAAGCTTGGGTTGTGAGGCCTCCCTTTTTCACTTCCATGGGCCTTGCCATTCGGCAAGGTCCCTTCAACTTCCTCCGTTTTTCCCTTTTTTTTTTTGTTGTTGTTGAAGTTTGAATATCAAATGTTGTGCAGGAACAAGGATTTGGGAGGGAAGGTGAAAGGGTGCTAGGGTTTCTTGTGTACCCTAGGGTATTTATAAATAGAAGCTTGGAATGACGTAGGCATCACACTTGGAGATTTTTGAGAAAGATTTCCAGAAAGTGAGAAGGAGAAAAAGATTTCCGATGAGATTTTGGTGGTGGTGCTTGTGGCCAAGGTGATTTTCGACAACTCATTCGTGGTGGTGCAAACAAGGTTAGACTTTATTTCCCTTGACCTTTTAAATTGAAATTCAACTTTTGGTATGAACATGTTGAAGATTAGGATGAACACCTTGAACATGAGTATGAATATGTTGAACATCCTGAACCTTAAGATGAACTTATTGAATGTATGCATCTAGATCAAAAAGCATGTAGATGTCATCCAATGTTGTGTTCTTGTGTTTGGATCTTCCTTGCATGTGCATTAGTTCCCTTTTTCTTGTTTCTGCATGTTGTAGATGTCTAAGAGTTCTGATAAAGAAGGTCCTGACTCCCTTGCCTTTGGTGGGGATGATACTGAGAGTGAATGGGCCAATGAGTATGTTTGTTCTGAAGATGAGAGTTCCCAGACAGAGGGTTTGGTAAAAGGGCTTATAGAAGCTAGGATGGTAGTTCATGAGGGTGAGATGGCTGGGCCATCAGTGAGAGTCTGGGTCGAGGCATATAGGGAGATGCAGAAGAAGTATAAAGTGTTAGAGGCCAGTGTTGATCGGGTTCTAGCTTTGGCACATACACCAGATGTGGGCTCAAGCAATTAGATATCACCATCAGGGTCTGTGGGTATAGCCGTAGCTTCAGCTTCAAAAAGGGTGGACATCTAGGTTGGTGTCCCTTTGGCGAAGCGGAATACACTTACTGAAGTAAAGTTGACTGAGCTTCGGACAGAAGACGCTCCTTACCCATGCCTATGTAAGTTGGCTTGCCGTAAGAATTTGTTATTATTCTAGTTTGCCTTTGATTGATTATGCTTTGTGTTGCAAGCTTATGGCGAGATGTACGTGAATATGGCCAAGGTAGATAAGGAGAACCAGAGGCTAAAAAGGCGTAATGAGATGGCCAAGGATAAGATAGCGGAGGCGCAGGAGGCCATCCAAGAGAAGAACACCTTGGTGCTGCATAAAGCGGCGATGCCCAAGGAGATGGAAGAGTTGAAGTGGTCGAGGGTCGAGGAAATAGCTACTGCCCGAGTTGAAGCGATCGAGTCATTTCGGAGTTCAAAGGAGTTGAGGAGCTACATCATGGATCAAATAGTGGCGATGCAGTTGCACTGGGAGGAGAGGGTGGCGATGTTCAACCCTTCGGTGGAGATTAACTTTGATACGAGTGGCGAGCCCCCTTTACTTGGTCCCACCAATGATGCTGCTTGAGAGCCAGAGCAGGCGAGCCAGCCACTACGGATGCCCCTTCCACCGAGTCTTGAAGGCGTGGCCTTCTTTATGTACTGCAGTTGTTTATGTAAAACACTTGATGTTTATTTATGTTATGTATGAACATGTTGCCTTGCCTGGAGCAAGGTTATTTTGATTTGCTATGATATTAGACTTGTTGTCATTTGATATCAATTGTGCTAGCAAAATAATAATCATGTGATTAATGAGAAGTAGCTAGAGTCAGGCGTTTCATTAAGTAGGTGCCGAAGGGCAGAAGGTACAGAGTCATGGCTCAAAAACAAAGTATAAGAAAACATAATGTCCTAGGGTCTAAGTATGTTTACTTATAGAAGTATTTGAGATGAGCAAGCGTTCCAAGGATGTGGCAAGGTCTTGCTCTTGGGATCGCTGAAGTTGATATGCGCCGGGTCGGCAGACTTTGGTAACCTCATAAGGACCTTCCCACATAGGGCCTAAGGTACCTTCAGTGGGAATCTTGGTGGCCAAGGAAACCTTGCGCATGACCCAATCCCCAAGTTTGAAAGCACGGGGCTTGACTCGGGAGTCGTAGTACTTAGCAATGCGCTGTTTGTACGTGACATTGTGCATGTTGGATTGGTCACGAAGCTCGTCAATGAAGTCGAGGTTCAGAGCTAGCTGCTCGTCATTAGCTTCGGCCTCATAAGTGGAGGTTCGGTATGTGGGCTGGCCAATCTCCACTGGTGCCACGGCTTCAATACCAAAGGAAATAGAGAACGATGTTTCTCCTGTTGAAGTGCGGAAGGTGGTGCGGTAGGATCAGAGAACCTCTGATAGTAGCTCTGGCCAGCAACCCTTAGCTTTGTCAAGCTTGGTTTTTAGAGTTTTCTTGATGATCTTGTTCACAGCTTTCACCTAGCCATTAGACTGAGGATGGGCTGGGGAGGCGAAGCAAAGACGTATATTGAGGTTGGAACAAAATTGTTTGAACTTGGCATTGTCAAATTGCCTGCCATTGTCCGTGACGATGATGTTGGGGATGCCGAGCGACATACGATGTTTTGCCAAACAAAAGTTTCGATGCGGGCTGCAGTGATGGTGGCTAAGGCCTCAACTTTAGCTCACTTGGTGAAGTAGTCCACAGCTACAACTACATACTTGACTTGGCCCTTGCCCTCAGGCATAGGTCCAATGAGGTCAAGTCCCCATTGGGCGAATGTCCAAGGACTGACCATGGCTGTCAATGGCTCAGCTGGAAGTTGTGGGATGTTGGCAAATCGTGACACTTATCGCACTTCTGGGTGAAGGTCGGGCATCGGTGTGAAGTGATGGCCAAAAGTATCCTGCCGTGACCTTGTGTGCTAGGGAGCGAGCGCCTGAGTAGTTGCTCAGATACCCTCATGAATCTCCCTTAGACGTAGGTACCTTCCTCGAGTCGTGCACCGAAGGTATGGGAAGCCGGGCTTGTAAGGCGCCATTGATGATCAAGTATCGAGCGGAACGATAGCGAACACACCGTGCTTCAGCAGGATCGCAGGTAGTGTCGGTTCGCAAGAACCGAGTGATAAGGTCCATCCATGTAGGGCTGTGATCGATGACACAGATGAGTGGTGCCCGTGTCTGGCGTGGTCCAAGAACTCGATGTGGATGTTGTGACCTATGCCTGCTCCATGCCGAGGCTAGCCTTGCTAAGGCATCGCATGGTGTTCTCATAGCGTGGCACCTGGCCTATGAGATAAGCATTGAAAGTTGTAGCGACGGCGGGTATGTTGGAGGTAGGCTGTCATGGAGACGTCTTTGGCTGTGAAGTCCTGGTTGACTTGGTGGACAACAAGCTGCGAGTCGCTGAATATTTGGATTTGCTTTGTGCCCATCTCCTTGGCTAGCTGAAGGCCGGCTAAAAGTGCTTTGTATTCGGCCTCATTGTTGGAGGCTTGGAATTTGAAGCGGAGGGCGTACTCAAGGACAACATTGTCTGGGGAGATGAGAATGGGGCCAGCTCCACATCCCTATACATTGGAAGAGCCATCTACATATAAGGTCCATAAGGGTGAGTTAAGGCTAGGAGCCGTTCTGGCGACGTGGACTGGTTGAGGTAGGAATAGGCTTGATTGCAATCTGAGGACTGGCGGAGTATGGGGTTCGGTGAATTCAGATATGAAATCAGCCACGGTTGGCCCTTTGTGGCTTGGCGGGGTTTGTAGTGGATATCAAACTCACCAAGTTCAATGGCCCACTTAACTAACCTCCCAGAAGTCTCTGGCTTCTGCAACACTTACCGGAGCGGTTGGTTGGTTAAGACATGGATGGTGTGAGCTTGGAAGTATGGTGCAGGCGCCTAGCCGAAACCACGGTAAGCAAGTTTCTCAATGTCTGGGTACCGAACCTCCCCATCTTGCAATCCTTTGCTCACATAGTGCATCGGATGCTCAGCATCTTCGTGTGGTCGAATGAGCATTGAGCTAACCGCTGTGGCCGAGACAGAGAGGTAGATAGTGAGGACGTCCCTGCACTGGGGTTGACAATAAAGGGGCTCGGCTCATGTATGCCTTGAGCTCGCCGAATGCCTGGTCATATTCAGCAGTCTAGGTAATGCTGCGTTTGCTACCTTTAAGTGCCTTGAAGAATGGGGCGCAATGATCAGTGGCCTTAGAGATAAATCTAGTCAGGGCTGCGACACGCCCGGTAAGGCTCTAAATGTCCTTGACCGTCTTGGGTATCGTCATGTCCAAGATAGCCTGGATCTTCTCTAAGTTGGCCTCAATACCTCTTTGGCTGATCATGAAGCCAAGGAATTTGCTGGACACCACTCCAAATGCACACTTGGTGGGTTGAGCCGCATCCTATACTGCTTAAAAATGGTGAACATGGCAGAGAGGTTGGGGATGTGCTGGTCAGTAGTGCGACTCTTGACCAGCATGTCATTAACATAAACCTTCATGGTGTTGCCAATTAGTGGAGCGAAGATGCTGTTCACCAAACACTGATATGTAGCCCTGGCGTTCTTGAGGCCGAAGGGCATGACTTTGTAGCAGAAAGGCCACGGTCGTGATGAAGGATGTATGAGCTTAGTCCTCAGGGTGCATGACGATCTAGTTGTACCCGAGTAAGCATCCATGAAGCCGAGGAGGCGTGGCTATTGTGGCGTCAACTAGCTGGTCAATGCAAGGTAGGGGAAACTATCCTTTGGGCAGGCCCGGTTGAGATTTGTGTAGTCTACGCACATGCGCCAGCCCTTCCTTGGTTTACGTACCATTACCACATTGGCTAGCCAGGTGGGATAATCCACCTCCTTGATGAATCCAATGGTGCTCAACTTATCCATCTCCGCCTTTATGGTCTCATACCGTTCCAGGTCATAAGCACGACGCTTCGCGAAGCGGCTCGGACGGCAGGATTAATCTGAGCCTATGGGAGATGACCTCAGGTGATATGTCTGGCATATCGTTGTAAGACCAAGCAAAGACCTCGGAGTTGAGGCGGAGGAAGGCAACAAGATCGAGCAAAGCTCTTGTGAGAGGAAGTGAGCGATCCCGACACTGTCGATCCGGATGTCCTCATGGAGAGTGACCGATTCGAGGTCCTCCACAGTTCGGCTGTTGGGTGGCGATTCCTCCCTAGGATCTTCGGGCGCTCGGTGCTAGCTCGAGGTGGGGTGGGCTGGGTTACCGCTAGGGCCTCACCCCTATGTTGGCAATTGGTAGACTTCACCGCCAAAGCATAGCGACTTGAGCGCCAAGTTGGTCACCGCGCACCATGCCGATTCCATGGGCGTAGGGAAATTTCAACAGATAACATATGTGTCGAAATGAAAACCTTCATCCGGGCCATGGCTGAGCGCCCAAGGATGATGTTGTAGGCTATGGGGCAATCAATAATGAGGAAAGGAGTGGTGACCGTCGTCACTGGGGTCTTGCTCCGATAGAGATAGGAGATGAATGCTCCCAATAGGTGGACCACATCGCTGAAAAGCTCACCAAGGGTGTGACGCCGGTCGAGCAAATGAGACGAGACACGGAGCTCGTTGAAAGCATCAGCAAACATCATCTTGACCGAGCTGCCGGTGTCTAACAAGATGCGCCCAACGTCAAAATTAGAGATGTCGACGCGGATAATGATTGGGTCATCATGAGGGAGGATAACGCCACGCTCCTCCTCTTCGCAGAAGGTAATGAGGGCCCACTGTTTTTTGTGTCTTGACAAGCGTCCCTGCTTAGTGTTGAAGACCTGGTGCGCATAGGTGGAGCGGACATAATGTTTGATGGAGTTGTTGGAGGTTCCAACCATGGTAAGGCCACCACTGATGGTTGAGATCATGTTGATATGCCGTTAGTGAGGGTTAGATGGGGGTGGGAGGTTATGCACGTATTTATCCAGCTTCCCCTCAAGAATAAGTCCCTCAATGATGTTGCGCAAGGTAACACAAGATTCGCTATCGTGGCCACCGAATCGATGAAAGCGGCGTAAGACACTGTGTTAGCACGCTTGTCGCCTGGTTTTCGGGGGTGGAGGCTGAGGTATGATAGGTGCCTCGTGCACCAAGACATTCTCATAAGTAGTGTTTAGGGTGGTGAAAACCTCAAACCTGGGTTTGGGTGAGAATAGGAGTGGGGCCCGATTATTTGTCTTGGGGGGGTTGCTTCCACTAGACTGGTGGTGGTTGCCATGTCTGCCCCGTTTGTTATTACTGAAGGTATGCTAGTAGCTATCCTTCCTCTTGGGGTGTTGGGCACCCTGGGTGCTTGGTGTGGGGATAGAATGTTGAGATGGAGCTAGGATGGGTATTGAAGCAGGTGGAGGATCAGACAAAGGATTATGCGCCGGGGTGGCTGGGCTGCGCTTGGAGTTGAAGTACTCATCCTTCGCGTGAACTGCTGCCTGCTTTATTAGCTCAGCATATGTGTTCCAAGGGTTACTATGCACCAGGTATCGGAAGTTTGACTCTCGGAGACCACTCTTGAAAGCACCAAAGGTGACACAATCATCGATTCGGGCAACGGAGTATTCGTGGTGAATCTGCTGCATACTCCCGAAGGGCTCATCCTCACCTGTCTAAGCATGTATAGGTCATCCATGGAGTAGAGATGATCGCCTGGATCATGAAATGGTCCAGAAGGCCTGCCTGTCACAAATGTGTTGATGGTGCGGGGTTCAGCCTGTAAAACCAATTCAGGGCCGCTCCACCGAGAGTGGAAGGGAAAATGAGGCACATGCCTTCGTCAGTGAGGCCCTTGCACCCAGGCAGATTGGAAAGAATGTATGTAGGTGAGAGGATCCTCCATGCCAGTGTAGAAGCGTGCGGAGTGGCTGGATGTCCTTCTCCGGTGGTAATTAAGGATGCATTCGGTAAAAGGCCCAGTCATGGCTTTGCCAGAGGGGTTGGTGGTTGCGCTGCTGCCGCTCTCAAGGCTGGATTTTCTCAAAGAGAAGCCTCATTGCCGGGTCGGTATGAGGGAGAGTCTCGGTGTGTAGGTGGCCATGGGCTGGATAAATTTCTTCGAACGCCTCGGTGTGATAAGACTCATAGTCTTCTAAGTAATCCCGCCCCTTTGATTCTCGAGTCCCCTATACCTTCTCCGGGGTAGTTGGGTAGGCTTTGGTGGGGGCCTAGGTGTGTCACCTTTGGGTCTTGGAGATTAACGGGGATAATACGGGGTTCCGTCCGACGGTCCAGATACGGTCCCTGCAATCCTTGCAGACCTTTGTTGGTTCATGGGGCTGGTTCCTCGGCGGGGAGATGCGGAGGAGTCGCGACTTGGTCGTCTCCGGATGGAGGGGGCCTTTACCCTTGCTAGGCCTAGGCTGGATTGGGACATTGTGGTAGGAGTGCTCCGGCTGGTTTGGTTGGGTACGCTCAGGTTCCCAAGTAAGGCTACGTTGGGAGCCTTGGGCCTGATTCATCTCGATTCACGCTTCAGGTGCGGTAGTCATGCTCGAGCTCGACATTCTTAGCATGAAGATGGTCATATTTCTCGAACATCGTGGTGACACTGGCGCGGAGGGTCTCCAGTTCTGCTCGAGATTGGCATCTGAAGGTCTCCTCTAGGAGGTACCCTCATGGGGGTTATGGTGCGAGTCTCGTGGCTATCCTCGGTAGGCATAAGCTGAGTGTGGAGTGAAGAAGAGGCAACGAGACCGGATAGGAGAAGGAGCCAGTGAGTAGAGAAAAATGGGATTCAAGTATCGTTTCCTGCCAAAGCTGTTGATGCTCTTTTGGAGAGGGTCAACTTAGAGAAAAAAGGGGTTTGTCTTCAGCAGTGGAGAAAGTGAGGACCTTCTATAAGAGATTAGCCTGCATAAGACAAAGTAGGAGAAGCAATCGTTAAGTTTCAGACACCGGTGTGGTGCCAGCCGAAGGCTTTCCGATGCTTAAGTCAGCTAAGAGGGGTAACTTTAGCAGAATAATAGTAAAAGGTAAGAAAGTAGTTACCCTTTTTACTAGGGTATGCCCTTTTTATAGGGAAGTGAAAGTGGGAGGTTGGTGTAGATTTTCGATGTGGGACTTTGTGCAAGTCGCTGCAGTGGTGACACGTGTCATGAAAATTAGGTTTAGCAGTTTGTGAGCTTTGGCAGTCGGGAGTTTCGGCAGGTGCTTGGCACCTCGGAAGAGTGTCTTCCTTCGGCAAGGGAGAAGGCGTGTCTGTCTTTGTGCTAGTTGTTTTGAGGCTGGATATGCTCGGTTGATTATGGAGTAAACACTTGGCAACTCTCATCTCTCTTATAAATTGCAATCTAAGTTCTCTTCTTTTCTAAATAATTCAACTTCCCATTTATAATTTACCACCATTTCTTTTTTTATAGATTTTTGGGTCCTGTTTGCATTGTTTTTCTTAAATGATATTCTGAAAAAAAATAGTGGGTTGGTGAGGTTCGTACTTTTTAGTTTGTGGATGATGTGGTTTGTGTTTCAAAGGAAAGATGGGTGCTTTCTGTGACCCAAAAAGAATATGATACTTCTTGGGTTTTTGAGAGAAAAAGAAAATTAATTATTTTCAATTTTCCTTGATCTGATCTATTATTCATCTTTATTCAACATATACATGTATACATATATTGCTTCTTGTATCTTCAACTCCTTCTTCGTCACTTCTTTTACACCACTATCGTATATTGCTTCTTGTATCTTCAGCTCCTTCTTCGTCACTTCTTTTACACCACTATCGTATATTGCTTCTTGTATCTTCAGCTCCTTCTTCGTCACTTCTTTTACACCACTATTGTGTCAAAACAAGGAAAGCACCCACCCATATCAAAGTCAAAGCAAATCGAAGCCACCCCATAAAACTCAAAACTTTTAACAATTAGTCATCAATCATTACCTATCTTGTACACTAAATTGTGATTTTGTGTGCACTCAATAATGAACACATCTTGTTAAATTTATAACCCAAGATGATGAAAAATAATATAGAAGTGCCATTGGCTCGCTCACATCACTCATCACTGGAGTTCGAGGTTAATAAATTTATACTTCACTGGCGTTCACTAGTGTGTGTTGTAATATTTGAGGTGGTTTTTTTGATCTTTTAACTCTGAGGACATTTGGGTCTATTTAAGTGGGTTTTTGGCTATATATGAAAGTTTTTATAAAAACTGACATTTATGAATTCGGGGGTTAAATTTTGACTATTATTGATAATAAAAAACTCTACCACCTTATGGTTCACCTTAACCATAATATTGTAATACCCTAATTTACAATGAAAATGATCACAATTATAATATTAAGTTATTGTTAGACCTTCAACAAGTGAAATTGCTCCTTATTCTTTTAAAAACAAGAGTTTACAACATTAAGGACCCATGTTACAGTGCTTGGAACATAAGTGTTCCATAACCTTGTAATCTTGTATATTACAAGATTAGTGTTCGAATTTACGAAAGTTGTCATGGTGATTATAACATTGAAGTTCACTTTAATCCATAATATTGTAATAGCCTAATTTACAGTGAAAATGGTCACAACTACATTATTAAGGTATTGTTGGACCTTGAACAAGTAAAATTGTTTCTTTTTCTTATAAAAACAAAGGTTTACAATTTTAAGGACTCATATTACAGTGTTTGGGAATTTACGTAAAATAAATCCTTGTGCATTCATCTAGAGCACCTTGAACTAGCAAACCAAAAATCAACAATCATATCATAAACACCCCCAAAGTCCAACAAAAGAACAACTCAAACGAAGCTAGATACCACAAGCTCATATTGCTCATAAGTATTTTCATTGGGAAAGAGCATGAAGTGAAAGAAAGAGAAAGCATCCCAATGAACATTTAAGTAGGACAAAACGAAGTATTTTATTTGTATTGTCTTATTGGAGAACATTGAGATATCTCGATATAATGAATGTTAAACAATATGTGTGATAATATTTTAGGAACATTCGTGAACACTGAGGGTAAGAAAAAAAAAAGGTATATAACTCATCTTAATATGTAGGCTATGAGAGTTAGGCACTAGTAAAACATGATGGTTAAACACGGTTCCGTCTTACACGTTGCAAGTGATAGACAAAATGAGACTGAATTCTTAATTCGATGAAATTTTTTAGATGGTATGACATTATAAATCTCACATTGTGTAAATATTAGGGTTCTCAGATTTCAAGGATGAAGAGTCTCTCAATAATGGCTTCGCAGACATCACTAGACAAGTATCCATTTCATTTGTCTAGTGATGTCTGTGAAGCCATTATTGAGTTATTCTTATTCTTCAAGGAGTTGGATGCCAAATGAACGAAATCGGCATCAATACACTACACTTCAAGGAGGATCCAGAACACCAATCTTGGGTGTACATTGGTTTGGATTGATCAACACCAACAAAAGATAGTCATCGCAACCCATCGACGAACATGCTCTCAATCTGGTTAGGATCTAACTTAAGACCAACTAGATTCAACTAAAATGAAGCCTAAACATCCGTGAATGGGTCTAGACACTTGCTCAAGATCAAAGTCGATGCTAACCAATTGATTACGAGCACAATGACGAGCCTTGCTTGTAGCCATCACACATCATAGGAGTGGTATAAGCTTTCATACTAAATGTATGTACAACAAACATATTTCACTCATCTAGGCCATGCGCATTTATCCCATATTGAAATATGACACAACTATTGCACCTTCTGACCTTTATAAAAGAGATTGATGCCCTCGTTATTGTTGTATTGACACTTGTCCCTTAATATTACTTTTTCAAATTTGGTACTCACCGTGACTAAGGCCACATAGGGTCTTTGTTACACACCACGCATGTGTCAGTAGACCTCTAAGTCATTCTTTTGTGCTAGTGATTGGTTTGCTTGCCAAATCCTTGGAGTCATTTAGTCTTAATTGGTAGCTAACGAAAGACCATCATCAACAGTGATAATTATATTTCTACATAATTCTTTATAATTCCTAATAATGCTATTCACATCCATCCTATTTTTGTTACAATAGTAACATTTTAAGAAACTTTATCATAATTTGATTAGGTTTTCAAGTCAAAAAGTATCAATTCACATCCAGTAGTTGAGTTGCTATAAATTTTCCCTTTAATAAGTTTGTTAATACTTTGGTTTTAAAATCATCTAGTGACTCATAAAGTTGCAAAGGGTTTATCAAAAACCACAAATGCGTGTTTAGTACAAATTAAGTTTCTATGGTTTGTTGGAGTTATATATTTTATATATATCAGGAAAGCTTAAGTTGGGATCCCTTAAATAGGCTTAGGACACCTTTGTAGGGCCTACTCCGTATTGTATTTCACTAATCCAAATTGTTTATTTCGTAGATATTCATTCAAATATAATCTCTACAAAAAAAATCAATTGAATCCGATGTCATTTAAATACTCAATTAAATTATTGAAATTCTAGTACTTTCTTAAAACAGTGTGTTGATTGATTTTGTAAAACATAATTAGATGTGAAAATGGTTTCGATTTGTATAATTGAATTGAATTAGAATTTTGTAAGCCAAGGGCAAGCAAGTGATACACAATTGTAATTTGTACAAGCAAGCATGACATTGGTGTTCCAGTTAGCTGGCGGCAACATTACCCCCTCCACGAGCTCTTCATTGCCCAACGGACTCACACTCCTTCCTTCTCTCCAAATCTGAGGGACTCAATTGGTTACCAAAAACGAACGAAGCCCATAACCGTATATCAAACTTCAAACTCCCCAATTGCACCAATCACAAACACTCATCAAAACGCGTCGCGCTCTCCAATCAAACCCCAACATTTGCAATTCCAGAGGTCCCAGCCTAGAATCTCTCTCTTTCTCTCTCTCTCTCGTTCCCTCTCACTCTCTCTGTTCGTTTCTTCGGTACGTTTCTGTTTCAGAACCATTGCTCACTTGCTTTTCGATGTGTGATTCTGGTTCAGTTGTCACTGTGATCCGTATAAGTGGATGACTTTTGTAACCAGATCTGCTTAATTGGGCTCATTTTGTTGGTGGGTTTTTGGGATCTGATTGTGGGTTAGATCCGGCTTTGAATTTGATTGATTTTTTTGTTTGTGGTTGATCTGTAATGCTAGCAGGTCTGTCTGTCATTGATTAACAATTTCTTTTTCTGTATTGATCTTGGTGAAAAAATAGATTGCTCCTTTGAAATGGGCAGCTGGGTTTTGGTAGTTCCATAATTCAGTGAATTGTGGGTCAAAACTGTTTAGAATCTCTCTCTCTCTCTCTCTCTCTCTCTCTCTCTCTCTCTCGCTAGCAGTTTGCACAAACTGAGAAGGAAATGGCAAAATGTTGATGCACTAGAGAATTTGCTTTCATTATATAATCCGGGCACCAATGCAGGAAGACCCATCTCTGTTTTTCATTCATTGGCTTAACTGCTCGGTAACGTTGAGCTCAAGGAGGGAGCAGTATGTGATTTGAGTTGCTGACTCCTAATCTTTATGTGTACGTGTCTTCAGTTTTAATTATTTTTATAAAGATGGGAAAGAATATTAGCTAATTCAGATCGACTCTTTATAATTTGGTAGTTTTGTCTGAAGCTCTTTTTATCAGTTTTGGAGTTTCTGTACAAGCAAGATGTTGACTTTTATTTTAGTTGTTTATGAAAAATATGTCTATAATTTTTTTTTAATAAGAAAATATGTCTATAATTGAACTATGGTTTTTATTTTATTTTTGTTATTATTGTTTTTACTGCCACGAATGTTTTGAATTATACTTGGAATTCCAAGAGTCTTAATTTATTGCGGAATTTCAGTTTTCTTATTTGTTTCAGTTGTGTCTTTTTAGAGTATTTTGTTCCTAAAGTGGAAACTTCCGGCTTCATCTGAATGTAAATGGATGCCTTTTCGGAGGCTGAGGGGTAAAGGCTCTCTACAGTGGCCAGTTGAAAGAAATATATAACAAATGGCTCCCACAAGTAAAGCTGATAAGAAGGCGGCAGATGCAGCCGCATGGATGTTCAATGTTGTAACATCTGTTGGGATCATAATTGTCAATAAAGCTCTAATGGCAACATATGGCTTCAGTTTTGGTAAATCCTGCTTCTTCTGTTTTATTGTTTTGGCTTCAGTTCAGTTGGGATATCAATTTATGCTGCATTTCCCCACCTCCCTGTGTGGTTGTATACTTTTCTGTTGATTTATTAACAGAATCTTTTCTTCAGCCAAAAAGTGTTTTTTAAAAATAATTCCTGTTGACTCTGTCATGAGGTGTGCCATTTTGCTTTCATTGATTCAGATTTGAGTTAGGGTGTTTCTGATATGAGTTTAGATAAAATATAACCCCATGGGATTAAAGACCTTTCTTGCATCTCTTTTGCAAACTTTTTAAAAATCAGTAAGAAAATGTATATAGGGCATTGCTCCATATGGACTTCAAATTATGATGGTTCTAGATTAAAGGACAAAGGTGTTATCATGGCTTTTGTTTGTCACGTTAGTAGGTGGCAGGAGTAGAATACAATGAATCCTGCACCTCACATACATATGGTCTACAATCCCCAATTTTTAACTAGAAGTCACTAAGATGAAAGGTATATCCTAATTTGAGGGGGAAGTGACAAAATATACAAAAAAGTCTTGTTACTTCCAGTTTTGCTTTTGTTGATTAAGATTTGAGTTGGGGTGTTTCTGATATGTGTTCAGATAAAATATAACCCCATGGGATTAAAGACCTTTCTTGCATCCCTATTGGAGTTCAAATTATGATGCTTTTAGATTAGAAGAGAGAGATGATATCATGGCTTTTTTTTTTCCGTCATTAGCAGGTGGCAGGAATAGAATACAATGACTCCTGCACCTCACATACATTTGGTATACAATCCCCAATTTTTAACTAGAAATCACTAAGATGAAACTTTTGTATATCCTAATTTCAGGGGAAAACTGACAGTATACAAAAAAGTCTTGTTACTTCTGGTTTCGTTGAAAAAGATGCATGTTTTCTGCGTACCATGTCATCAATGCATTCATTTTAAATTAATGAGTTAATCTTTTGAGAACAAAGTGATCAGTCAACCATCATCACTCATGATAACAGAACGTTGCTTATGACCAAGACGTAGATAGAAATCTGGGGAGCAATACGGGTTGAATGGTAAGACTAGAAAAGGAAAACATAGCAAACATTTAAGTGCAAGAGAGATAAAGACTGCACTATTTGATTTTCTTTTGTAAGAGGTAATAGTATAGTTCTGTTATGAGTTGTGATAGATTTGGGGTTGCTAGACAAAATAGATATGACATCTAAATATAACTTCCAATCTGTAGCTAGATTTAACTTTCAGTGCTAACCTTGAGATCGTAATGGTTGAAGGGAAAGCTTCTATAGCCTTGACCTTGCTGCTTATCAATTGGTTGTTTTTGTGTTTAGTTGTTTGTAGGAAAATATGCATCCAGAATATTTATATAGCCATAACGCATGCTATTTATCATTTAGTTTTTTTAAGTTCTAAATAATTGCAATAATTTGCAGCTACAACATTAACTGGTTTGCACTTTGCTACAACAACTTTGATGACGGTTGTTCTAAGGTGGCTGGGATACATTCAACCTTCTCATCTACCAGTCTCTGAGCTTCTGAAATTTATGATCTTTGCTAACTTCTCTATTGTTGGAATGAACGTTAGTCTAATGTGGAACTCAGTGGGATTCTATCAGGTATAGCTAGGGTTTTGATGTATTTGGATTTAGCTACTGAACACTGCAATTTTTTTGGGGGTTACATTTTCTCTTATGTAATTGGCAGATCGCAAAGCTGAGTATGATCCCTGTATCATGTTTACTGGAAGTTGTTCTTGACAAGATTCGTTACTCAAGAGACACAAAGTTGAGCATAGGAGTTGTTCTCTTGGGAGTTGGTGTTTGCACTGTCACTGATGTGAGTGTCAATGCCAAGGGCTTCATTGCTGCCTTTATAGCTGTATGGAGCACTTCGCTACAACAGTATGTAAGTTCTCCATTCCCCAACACATCATGCATTCATGTCTAGACAGACAGACAGACAGACAGATAGAGATCTGTTGTGATATAAATGTTTCATTTTTCAGCTGAAATGGCTTGGTATTGAATGAAACTTCTGAAAAGGGCAGAGTGATTGTCAATATTTTATGTTATCATGGTTGGCAATTGTTGCTCTAGACCAATCCATGTCAAATACAAATAAAATAAAAAAGTAGAACCCATCAATGAATAGCCTCATGTCTGCAGTTTTGTCAAACTCTTCTGAAATTGTTGATAATGTCTTATCTAAAAGTCATGTCAAATCTTTAATTGCAGTATGTGCACTTTCTTCAACGGAAATATTCACTTGGTTCTTTCAGTCTGTTGGGACATACTGCTCCAGCTCAGGCTGGATCTCTTCTGTTACTAGGCCCCTTCCTTGACTATTGGTTGACAAGTAAGAGAGTTGATGCCTATGACTATAACTTTACATCTCTGGTAAGTATAACCCTATTTATTTATGTGTTGTGATTACCATAATCATCTTAAGCTGATTGTGTCAAGACTCGACCTAAGGATTGCAAACATCATTACGAATATACATTTAGACTTTTACATCGTAATGTTGTTAATGATGTGATTACCTAGTCACGCTAGCGACATATACATCAGTATGATCACCAATAAAATTAAGTCCTTATCATACAAGATGAACTGCTGCTGCAACTTAATTTTGTTTGTCTCCATTGGAGTAACTCATTTGTATTATAGTTTTGCTACTTTCATCTTAACATATTATTGAACAGGATATTATTTTAATGTGACATCTATCCAATTCCAAACTGATTAACTTCTTCCTTTCACTTCTAGTTTTATGATCTTTTGATTTAACAGAAAGGTCATTCACAATTCTCGCTGCACTTTTGTGTCTGCAGATGTTTATATTTCTTTCATGCACAATCGCAGTAGGCACCAATCTCAGCCAGTTCATCTGTATTGGAAGATTTACTGCTGTCTCCTTCCAAGTACTTGGACATATGAAGACAATTCTTGTTTTGATCATGGGGTTCTTTTTCTTTGGAAAGGAGGGTCTGAATCTGCATGTTGTTTTGGGAATGATCATAGCTGTTGTTGGGATGATTTGGTATGGAAATGCCTCATCTAAGCCCGGTGGAAAGGAGCGCTGGAGCCACGCTCTCCCTACAAGCAGGCAGCAAAAACACAGTGGTTTTCCTGAATCTACCGAACATGATGGAAAAGTTTAAATTCATTCAGATTAAGTAAAAATGGCTGATTTCAGGAAATTCTTAAATCATTTGAGGCTAGAAAAACCGACATTTCTTCTAATTATTTATCCTCGTTGTAATTTCTATTTGTTGTCAGGTATTCAGTCCCTTTGGGGGAGTGGATGCATCAAAGATAGGGCAAAATTTCACAAAACTTCCATTTTTGTTTACATCATCATAATAGTGATTTTTTTTATTTTTTTTTCAGCTTTTGCATTTGCCAAAATTTATCTGCGTACAGTGTTCCTGGGCCTTGTTATTTTCCTGGTGTTGGCTGCACAACAAGTTGATTCCTAGATTATGCTTTTTCTTCCAATGCCTCATTTGGAGTACATGGGCGGATAAGCAGGAGACCCAACGCAGCTTTATTTTATTTAAAACATGCAACTGTAACCAATTTTGCATTTGACCAAAAGATATCTCTAAACCGTGTAACAGCAAAACAAAAAATATCTATAGAACTCAAAACTCTTGACTCCTCTATGAGTGGAGAAGCACTTGGAGATGTGTGCAACGGGAATAGCACTGTTTTACTATCTTTTATCAATCACGCTATGTCATTCGTGATAAGTTTTCCACTTGGCATAGTGTGATTGGTCGGTTATAGCAAAACAGTGTTATCCCGTTTCATACAAATTTTTCTGCTATGACGGACCTTTCTTTTCGCCACTCAAGTGCAGTCATTATCATTGTGATCAAGCAAATACTCAGGTCTCACAACACAATTATAATAAGAAAGAGTCGAAAGGGTAAAAAAAGTCATCTTCATTTGCCTAAAGAAGTGCAATAAAAAGAGCCATTGGAATTGACAGGTTCGACGAGCAAGTCCAAAATCGTTATCCAAAGTCTTCATAATTTGTGTGCACAGTACCTGTAAGATCTAGACGTAGGAGTGAGCATCAATTACGTTTATCTTCCCCTAATAGGGAGACATCCAAACCAAGTTTGAAAATAACAAGTATAATAGTGTGTACACAAAGTTCATCTTAAAACATACAAAAAACTTATACTCAGTTTACAGTAAAACAGGAGACTGAAGAGGGGGTGGGTATTGATAGAATCGCATTCCACCTCAAGCCTTATTCCAAGCAATAAGAAGGTCCATTACATCACTTATGTTTAAAAAAGAGAATTACTGTGAGAATCAACTAAACCTTTCTTTCCTTTGAAGTTAGAACCAGCACCATGGCTCCCTTCCCCTTCTCCCTCCAGTCCATTATCATCACCAGTCTTCCTTGTGAAGAAAAAGGACAGTACATGCGAATATGCATCGACAATAGTGCTCTCAATGCTAGCAAGGTGAAAGTCGGTAGATGAATTGCATGGTGCATCATTTTTTCTTTGAAATTAGATCTTAGGTCTTTATGTTGAGGCATTCGTATGCATCTTGATGATATACGCAAAAGGGGACTCGTAATGGCCATTTTGAATTCTTGGTGATGCCCTTTACCCTCATTAATGCACCATCTACATTTCAAAGTCTCATGAATGATGTACTTCGAGCTTATTTGTGAAAATATATTATGGTATTTTTCAATGAAGGGCTGCCTTCCATCCGAGGGTATTAGGTAAGGTGGAATAAAAACTATGAAATATGAGATCTAACGTCTTAAATGTCAGGGAAAATTTTAAGAAAACAGATGGTGTACAAAGAAGAGACTGATAAAATGAACATAACACATTTCAACTGGTTTGCTGTCCACGCCATTGGATTTTTGAATACGTACTCAAGTCTCAAGTGCATAATTTATTAGTGAATTAGAGGAAACAAAATCAATGCATTAGAAGACTGGTTTAAGATCCAAATTAGGATGACTAGGGTGACAATTAAACCACAATTCTCATTTACACAAATATCCTTCCATGAGGGGCGGTCAGAAAAGAAAATCTTGACAGTATGACTAACACCTTGGACCCAGAAGAACAAATGAATATCTACTAACCTGCAAACTCATCTTTCAAGGCAATAAAGATGCAAGTATCTATTGTGTAAGACAAGTCTCACATGAAAAAGAAAAAAAAATTATACACCTGAAGCTAATCAATTTTATATGGAAATACTACAACCCAATTCTTCGGCGGCAGTATCAAGAAATTTTATAGGCATTCCAGTCGCAAGTCGGCTATGAGCTTCCCATGTCAAGCACTTTTCCACATCAGCTTGCCAGTCAATCACATCTAAGTTAAAATACTTGTAGGAAGGACCATGAATACCATTTATTTCCACCGGATTAGGGTTAGGTCTAATTGAACTGGTTTGCAAAATATCACGAAGAACTGATGTGCTCAGAGCACGAACATGTGCACTCGGATGAGAAAGGCATCGGATGGTAGCTGGCAGACGACACTGCATGGATTGGAGCAAATAGATCAAATAACTAATGGTTTTGCATAAACATCATAATGAAATAAGCACTTCTTTCGTTCTTTCCTTCTTTTCTTTTTTTTCTTTTCTTTTTTTCTTTTTTTTTTCATTTTTTTTGGGTGCAACACTGTGTCTATTTGTTCTCAAATTTCCTAGGATCATACCAAGTGATTGTATGAATCAGCTGGCTATTTTACCTTTAACAGGTTCGAAAGGCCATCTGCGACTGCCAGCCCAGATTCTCCCCACTCGAGCACAGGCTGAATTGCTCTAGCTGTTGCTTCCAGTAGCTGCCCATTCATATAGAGGTTGATGCTTTAATACATTGAAGGTTAAATTGATAACTGATAAGTACTCACTCTATGCTACACAGAAAAAGTGTATGACAAAAAAGAAAGTACGCAAAAAGCATTAGACAAATATAGTGCAAATGAGGATCTAAAATGTATGAGTAACTATATTATGGAAGACAGGATAAGGAGTGAAGATACTGGAAAAAAAACAAATGTGGAAGCAAATTAGCACCAAGTGACGCTAAACTGTTAAAGAGTTGCAAGATGATCCAGTCGTGTCATTTGACAATAAACTGTGAAAGAGTTGCAAGATGATGCAGTCGTGTCACATTTGCATGGTATGAAAAAGTGATTCCATTCTAGTTCATGAAGCCTAAAGAGTTGAGGACTGCCCAAAATTGAAGCAGATAGAATTGAGCAAAAGACATGGTCATCAAAGAAGAAAAAGAGATTAGATGGGATTAAATAGCGGAAGCAATTCACTTGCAAACCCCAATTTCTTGGGATTTAGCTTCGCCACGTTCAGATTATCAAGCTTTTTTCCCTCATTATAGTCTTGAGCCTTCAGCAATCTTATGTCTAGGAAGGTTATTTGAAATGAAAGTATGGAAGATCTCAATGTGAACTGCCTGGTGGTCAAATCAACCTTCAGTTCGGATATGGATGGTGTTCCTTAAGTGGCCAAAAAGAAAAGAAAAAAAACATAAAATTTAAAGCTAATATTCAAGTCTTGACTTTGTGAACAAAAGTCATACGCCACAAACATTAATGCAGTCACATCATACCTCTAGTTGGGGTAAGGTGCAAGCTTCTCCATCAACAAGCATCCCATCAGTGGCACGCAAAAGTAGATCTGAGGCACTTGACAAAATTACCAATGACTCTGGGCTATCATGAATTCTCATCAACTCCACAATCAATTTTACAATCCTCTGGTTGATTCTCCACATCTTCTGACCTTGATCATCATCTTTGGCAATCCAAGGCTGCAATTCCCTCTCCGCCTGACAAGAGTACAAAGTCATGAAACTGACTAAAAAAATGAAGTAATTTAAATAACAATAAATCAGAAAGCCATTGATGTGGACAACAGCCAGGAAACAAGCCTTCCAAAATCAAGTGATGAAAAGAATTAACAAAACCATGTTTTTCTACTTGTTACGATGAAACAGGAACAAAATCAGTAGCCAAAGCAAAAGTTATAATGTGGCAATGTAAAAAGTGAGACAAAATTTAGACCTGAAGAACCACTGCAGTGGCTGCTTTTGCTGGTGTTGCTGACACAACATTGCATAATGCATCAACGACCTAACATAGCAAATAATATGGTTAAAAATTACATGTCAAACATTATACATTTTCAATGGAAAATTGGCAAACAATAAGTCAAATGAAATATAGCACAAATGTATCTGATGAATTACTGATTCAGAACAGCATATAGAAACACAAAACCTACTAATAATATTGGAGATGATGATGATGATGACGGTCATGCAAAGAGACACAACAAATATAAGATTACCTGCCGCCATCCTTGTTGAGCAGAAGTGCTTTCTGCAGAAGGCTGGGTTTCAGGAGCTGCAATTAACTTGTGCCACAACAGTGACACAACTGAGAAACATAGCTCTTGTTTTTCTGTGAGTACTGATCTTAGAAGAACCTGTGCACTGCAATTAAATCCTATATGCCTGTCCATAGTAAGAAAGTTGGCCAAATCTGAAGCATCTAATGGGAAACTTGCAACACCTTTACCAAAGGTATTTCCGGACCCCTCAAATGAATGTGATGCACTCTCAGATTTGTGTTTAGTTTCTGAATGTGCTGAATCCTCACACTGCAAGGCAGATGGCTGCCCTACATTTAAGCATCTACTGTTTCCACCTTGACTTAGTTTTCTGCCTTCAAAACGAACAAAGGAATCCCTCCAAATTGGAACTTGCCTCAAGTGTGCTTCCAATGGTTCAGCCTTGTTAACGATAGATGCAACAGCCTTACTGTGGAAATCAATGAGGTTGTATAATGATGAGGCTCTGGAGCAAATTTCACTGTCCCACTTACATCGCATCAAGACAGAGAGTGCATGCATGCAAGCTTTTGACCATCTAAATAATTCAGAAACATGAGCTGCAACCATGGCTGCTGCAATTATCTCATTTGAACTGTAACTCCACGTAGTGCCAATGGAAGATGGCTTCAGCAAGAAAAGTGCCTCCAAAATGGTTAGTATTCTGCGTGTGTGACAAACTGCTGAGTCAACACTACTCCGAAACTCATTAGTACATACATTTTCTTTGGCAGGCTTTGCCACATTTTTTGCATCTTTCGAGCGAGCATGATTAGTCCCCTTTGAAATCAAAGGGAACAACTGAAGCTCACATGCAAGAGCACAAACAGCAGCCAGAACATAAGAATCAAATGCTGCTACAGGCCCCTGTTTTTTTGTCTTTTTAGTTCTGTTTCTCTGCTTATCCGACATCTTTTGTGATTCTTCAACGCTCTCATCGGCTGGGTAGCTTTCTTCAACTCTTGCTTTCTTGCTACCATTGGACTGAGCTTCATGACTGACGCATACAGTTAGCACAACAAACAGTAGGCGTGAAGCAAGCTCTACCGAGGCACATGATTCCAAGAATAGTGAATGAACCATTGTACGAAGCTCTGCCACAGCCAGGTTTTTGGAGGTCGAACCTATGCCAAAAAGATACCTTGTTTTCCTGTTTTGCTCTCTTGAGGACTCAGGCGGAAATGTTCTCTGAAGAATCGCTTCAACAGTGGCAACAAATATCTTCATAAGGCATGCCTCAGACGGACTTCCACGAGGAAGATATTCCAAGACCTTAAGGAGGGGTATATACAGATTCCATGATAATATTGGAGGTTGTAATGGAGTGGCGACAATGATCTCAGGAAGGTCAACTGCAGAAGAACTTAAAGGAATGAGGCCATAAGCAGCTTCCCATATGGTACAAATTCGCCATTCAACCTCAGGCCCATGGGCACAGAGCATAGAAGCAATCCCTTGGGCAGTAGCTTCAATTGTTGCTTCGGCCTCAGGAACTTCAATCTGGTTAATAGTGAGGTAGTGTTTAGGTTCATTTAATACTTAATTCTTTTCAGAGCAAAACAAAACTTCAGATCAAAACAAGAGCGGCCAAAACAAACTAGATCAAAGTGCGTTTAGGCATTGGAAAGCATAAAACCCTGAAAATAAAAAATTATTAAAAGGTACCTGCTTCTTGTAGCTTGAAATGTAACCACCCAAAGGCTCATGCTGAACTTCAACTCCATCAACTTGTCTTAGTGGAGGGAAAAGCAATGCAGGCTGTGAGAGTATTCGGAAAAGTAAAGCTGCCGCAGCATCAGCTGCTATACCCGCTCTCATGGACATTGCAGTTCCAATTGCACGCAAGAAATGCAAATGCAACCAGTTCCTAGGAAGCTACATGAATGACAGAGAAAATGTAATTAACAAAATTTCTGTATTCATCAGTTTCAAGAGCTACTGCAAATTAATATATATTTCCACCAAAAGAGGAAGAGAGAGGGGAGAAGATCATCAGAGTAACAAATAAGCTGTCCCTCTATGTCACCTTACCCAATGATGGAAACTTACAGTTATTAGTTTACTGTTGTTCTAGAGCTTGGATATAATTCCATTGATTGTCCATGCACCATGACATGAATTAAAAGATTAAAAGTTGATTACTCTATGGCATTCAACTGCACTATTTACATAACTATACCAACCTGTCTTTTTAAGTATTTGAAAATACAAGATGTGGGAAAATGATACATCCAAAAAGCTTAAGCTATCAACAAAGGTGCAATTTTCCATGTCATGAACCTATTATCACCAAACTGAGGGAACTAGGCATATGATATATCCGCTTCTGCAGCATGTACCAGTTAACAAGTAGGATGCCTTTCACATCATTACTTTGCAGAAAGTTGAGCACTTCTGGGTATATTATGATGTCAAGAAGCTTCAAAATGGCTGTTTCTTTATCAGAGCTTAAAAAATTTACAAATCAGTCGATTTTAGAAGTTGCAACCAAACCATGATGAAGTATGGTTTAAAATGTAAATGGGCTATGATCATCAATGTTCAGAATATTGTTGTAAGAAATATAAGACTATGTTATATGTAAATCAGAATGGAGATAGCTTGATGGAATTACTCTAAGAAGAGACCACTGAAAAATCTTTTTCGATAAGAAAAAGAAAATAGTACCAATTATTCTATCTAATGCTAGTGGAGGTTAGATATAACTGAGAGGAGAAAAGCATTTTGAAAGATATTCCTATAGATCAATGACAGTTTCACGTTTACCAATCTATTTTAAGCAGGCCATACATGAGATGCCAAAAAGATGAAGACATCGGTCAAGTTTGATATATATCACCAGGATAGCATCAGAAGATAATTAAATACGTCCAGCTTACCCTTATGCCAGATGCATAATCTTCAGCAGCACGAAGGAGTTCCACAAGCTGTACAGCTGCATCAAGTGCATCAGGAGCCCATGATGGTGGTGCTTCTAGAAGGCCAAGAAGAAGTCTTTGGGTGGCACTTGGAGTAGCAATAGCATAATACCTATTGCATGAAATAACGTATTAACAAATATTAGCAAAACTCAGGCTGGTACACAGAATGATTCAGATTCTTCCCTTTTTTGGTGGCTCGAGAGATGGACATTCAAGATTTACCTATGAAATAAGCGTGCATATGGCTCAAGAGCAGGTAACCCCGCCACTAGGTGCTCATCCAAAGCTGTTGTTGGAGGAGGAAGTAGAAGTGCAGGGACAGCGACTGCCGTCAAAGTAGCAGTCTCATAGCGAGCAACTTCCTCATCACAAACACTTAATATAACTCCAGCACCGTTAGCAACTGCCCATCTTGGAGTCGATGGCATGAGCTGGGGATGTTTTCCAGATCCACGAGAAGAAGCTACGAGTGAGGAGAAAATGGAAAACGAAAAAGAAAGTCATTCATAGGGGAATCTTTCATGTTAAATAGAATTTGTAAGGAAATTCTAACAATATTTTCCTTTATATTTGAACTTTAAATATATAAATATATATATATATATATATGTTTCCTCAGCGTGTCAGAACATCTCTAACAAACAATGAGATAAGTTGGTGGTCATAGTGATGGAGGCGGGGCGAGGAAGGGTAGAAAACATCAAAGAAAACAACAATGACAAAGAAACAAAAACAGCAAAAATTACTAACATTTACAAAAGTATACACAAGCTGGTAAGGTTCTCACATCAGGTGTACAATTGAACCTACAAATTTGCTAGAAGGTAATAATTTTAAAGCAATTGAATATGTTTGTTGAGTCATGTCATGTAGCACAAGATTATATCTAAGTCGCATGAATGTTATACATAAACTGCATGCAGTCTGATTCCATACCACATGTTAATGTTTCCAGACGAAATTTCATATTATGAAAGGCACAAGTTGAAATCAATTAAAAAATTACAGCAGTAAGATTACATTCTATACTGGTGAAGGAATATTTAACTAACCAGTTGATGGTGGCTTGAGTTCTCCAGCAGCATATTTTCCCATAACCCCACTACACCTGTTAAAGCATACAAAGATTTTTTATATTACAGAGAATGAATAAGAAAAGCAAAAACAAAATGAAATGATTTCCTACATCAATTTTGTGACAAAGTTTCAAACTACCATTTGATTGCATTTAAATGTTCTTTTTGAAATTATGAACAATCGGTAACATGAAAATGCTGTTGAACTAATGTAAAACTTATCGAACATAAAAAACGTAAAAAGTGGACCACAAGAAAATGCCAACCTCTTTCAGAGCTTAATTGTCTCTAGGTATACCCGTATGCTATTCTTTAAAACAGACTTCGCTTTCTTTTCTCCCATTTTTCCTTTCATTTTAAAAATCAATTTGGATATATTCATCATTTGAGATATTTATTGTATAACAAAAATTTCACTATCATGGAGGGATGAGAACATCCCGTCTCCATGAAAATTGTTTCAAATGTTGAATTGCAAAAGAACTAGTGTTTTCAATAAAAAGCAGGCCGATTGGACGCAAAGAAAAACAACCACCAAACCTGATCCATTTAAACCTTTCCTTGCCGAATTATTGGGAAATAAGACTTTTTAACAGTTGACGTGTTTGAACTTCATTGGTCAATACAGTCATTTGAAAATATAAAATTTATAAATAAATAAAAACTTTTTAAATTGAGTGCTGCCTCTTAATAGGCAAGAAATAAGAACAAACCTCTGTTGTTTACTCTTTTTATTTGTGATTGGAGCGTGTGCCGCTTTGCACACATACACGACTTGAAATCAACAACATAATGCTTACGACTTTCAACAAAAATAACGACACAACCTCAATAAAAACGTGCACTCACCAGCGGAAGTAATCACTTCTGATACCTAGAGGTGCAGCAAGCAATATATCAGTAATCCAAGGAGACAAAGGCCTTATAGGTTTCCTCTCTTGTTGTACCAAAGGTATATGGCTGGATTCACCATCAACGGAGTCACTTGTTGTAGCATGGCTACCACTACTGCTTCTTTCTGTTTCACTATTCTGTTGCTCCACCTTGTATATGGGGCGATTGTAATGAGTTAAGATTCGTAAAATCTCCCCACATGCCAGAGCCCACTGCTCAGAATACTCATTCTGTGAGAAGTCGAAAGATACAAATAAGTAAATGTATAAAAATACTTCTGAAATACATACAAAGAACATTAAATTTTATAAATAAAAAAACATGGATAGTTTTTAAAGAAAAGAAGACATGTACTTCTGGAGAAATGAAAGTGAGGTGTAAACAAAACAAAAAATAAAACAGATTTTAAATGGCCAGATTAATCTGCTATGGCATCACCTCACTGCTTGGGCAGACCAACGATATGAAAGAAGCAAATGGTGGACTGGTCCTTTCATATGCCAGCGTACCATCAATGATACATGAAATAATTGGAAGGATAACAGCATGCCCATGCTCAGGGTGATGAAGGACAAACATAGCTGGAACAAGTCCAAGTAGAAAAAGCAGTCATTATGCAGCAATGAGAAGACGTCATATGAAACTATCAGGTCTAATCAATCATTTCATAACTAACAAGGGTAAAGTATGAATACCCAGGACATCATCAAAGAGACGCTTCACCTCCGATGGATAACGGTTACGGATCAGCTGTCATCAGGCAATATGTTAGTACAAACATCAAGTATGCAGGATAAGACGAAGCTCATGATATAAACACAGCATACCTCGGCAATGTCCTCAGGAAACTGTTCTGATGTAAACTGACCAAAGTAGTCCACATAGGCAGTAACTTGAGCCTACAGGAGGGGAAAATTAGAAAACGGAAGCATGTCTTTCAGTTCTTGTAGGAAATTGGGCAGAATAGCAACCAAAATTAAATATCTGAACATAGAAAGAAACTGATCGTTTTCAATCACTAACAACTATCAGAAAAGGAACAGCTTGAAAATCCAGATGAACTTTTATCCCTACACCAAAGTTCTTTTAAATAGAAAGTACTTAATGTTGACATGTATAAGTTAGAGCTCATCTATTGTAATTAGCTTATACCTAGGGTTTACTTCATTACTTTCCTACTGTGTAATAGTTGTAGACTAAATATGTTATCATTGTAAGTGAGAAGTATGAATCATGCACTATTAATACCTTTGCCTCCAGAGAAATCTTCACTTAAAGGATGTTGAAAAACAATGGCAGTACGGAAGTTTTGTTATATTCGCAGTTTCTACTAATTGTGCTATCCTAATCTCACTGCTTTTACCCTCTTTCTATTAACTTGTAGATTACAATGTTCTGATAGTAAGAAATGTTAGGTTTAGAAAACTATTCCTGGAATCTCAGGAGGAGGAGCTGTTTCTTCTAATTTATTAAAATGAACTCATTGACAGAGAAAAGAATCAATTGCGTCAAATACTACTACACGGTGCTACAATCAGCAGCACTGCAATTTCAACCTGAGCACATTGTTGCTAATTAAAGGGTGAACTTTGGTCATCAGCCTTGTGAGATTTCTTGGAGGTTTACTTAAAGCTCTGGGACTAATTTTTTGTTTAAGCCCCTCTAACATTAGTGAGAATCCTTAAAACCAGTCGCTATTTTCTTGGTCAAATAAAACTGAACTCTTAAGACCATAAAGTTGAGAGCAGAACCAAGAAGGTTATTGAAGTGATGCTAATAGACATGATAAAGTTTGACTACTTCAGAAAGGTTTCAAAGTGTTGTAAACATGAAAAAAGTTCACATTCATTATTCTAAAAGACATAAATGTATTGCAGCACTCATGATAATGTTGAGTCAAGAAGAGAAATCAACAGAAAAAGGAGGTTCCATGGCAAGTTTGGGCTGGATCCTCAATTATTTGAATCTATTACTAGAGAATAATTTTATTTTTTTTTTAAAGGATGGGGTTGCATGGCCGGTAAGCTTAGACCATCCTGATATCACATCATCAACAAAGGGTTATAAAAGATACTTACTCTACTCTTAATGGTACTATTTCTGGGCAAGGACACTGATAGATTATCCCTTTAGGTGAATTAAAATGAATAGATAAATAGGTCACAAGAGAGTAGAGAGTGGAGGGCCTTTCATTGCTCTCCGATTTAGGTCACCTATGTAAACAAACTGGAAATACGAGCCCTGGCAAACTACTTTTCCTGACTCTGGCCTCAAATTGAAATACATGAGACTTTATCCAAATTATCAACTACTGGCACACTTGATAGTGGAAGCGTGATAATTACTACGGCATTTCATATGATTTGGTTTAAAGAGTGAGTTAAATTTTGTGTTGTATAACCCCAATTCACTTAAAAGATTCGTCGCTGCAAATCCCATGTATAAGGAATTAGTCTGTTTAAATCTTATATGAAAACAAAAATAGATCCTTAATATACCAGATAGAAAAATCTGTTTACTCAAAGTCACCCATCTCACTAAATCAAACTAAACCAAACTGGATAAGTATTTTCTTGGGTAAATAAAACTGGACTGGATAAGTATTATGAAGAAAATGCAGAGTAGCATTCAATATGGACATGTGTATGTGTTATATTACCCCAAATCTTAATATCCTACGGGGAATAAACAAATAACCGATAACAAAGGATCAGAGGTTTCAAATCCAAGACCTCTAGGAACCAGTGCTCTAGTAGATGACCATTATATTTCAAAAGCTTAAGCTGGTAGGTGATGAATATAGATACATGTCAAGTTATAATATAATTAAGCACAACATTAGGAATCAAAATCGGATTTACCTTCCGTCGCAGGGCATCTTGTGGGGGCGGCCCAAACAATGAGGAGAATTGCAGACGATCAATCCATCTTTCAGATGTAGCAGCCATGGAAAATTTATCTCCCAGCTAACCTTCAACCCAGCACCAATCCACAAACTTTGCAACCACAACTAAAATATCACACAAGACAGTCCACAAGCTTTCCCTTGTACCCGCTACCAATCAAGAATCAAAATTTTGTAGTTTAACATCCCAGCATAAAATTACTGCGTCAATCTCCCACAATTAAACAATAAAGCTGGAGCGACCCAGAAAATAATGAAAAAGTTGTAGCCCAACCCTCTGTTAGTCACAACTCCAAGTCTCTGCCTCTGAAGAAAGCTTCACAACTTTAAATTTGTACTGCAATCTGATTGCTGTGAAAGCAGGTAGAATATATGAAATCAGAAATATGCAGGAGAAATGAAAGAACAGAGAATTAAACACAGAAACTAGAGAACTTTAACAGCCATTATTCACATGAACATGAAATAAAAATTAGGAAAAACAAGCTGAAAGAAACAAAGAAGACCCATGTGGGTAGTTATAAACTAGCACCTAAAAATTGAACTGAACTGATTTCTTCCTTGAAGCTGGTCCATGAATGATAAAAATCAAATCAAATGGGTGGCTTCAAAATCACATCATATTTATAAAAAATAAAAAGAACGTAAAATCACATCACAAAAATGAGAAAACCAGACTTGTTATTAATAAGAACCCAAAAAAACTTTCCCATAAAAATAAAAAATAATACTGAAACAAAAATACCTGGTACTTCTCTGAAAGCTTTTTCCTTGAGATGTTTGTGATCCTTCTATGATAAGAAAATGGCACCGTAAAACCAGTTTTTATTTTGTTTTCCCTTTTATCTTTCTAGTTGGAATATTATTAAGAGGCTGTAGTTTTGGTACACAGAACTAGAGAGAGAGAGAGAGAGAGAGAGAGAGGAGATCTTTAGAAGGCCTTAGGCTTGCTCTCATAGATTTGAGCATACGTGGCAATGATATTTTCCTCTCACCCAAGAGGCCCAATGTCACGTCATGTCCTCATGCATATGATGCATGTATGCCCATCATACACACATGACATGCATACATACGTACATGGATGTCTTTTCAAGGAATTTAAATATGTCAAAGCTTGTCAATGACGAGGAAAGAGAACACGTAGCAGAAACTAGGACAAGCACTGAGGCTGCCAACTTTACTTTATTGTCCTCAGCAGCTAGAAATATAATTAAAATGGTTAATTTCAGTTTGCCACCTTGCAGTGGTACTCGTAAAGCATATTTGTTCATGCATTCTCAATGTTGTCTGGAATATTTAATTGTTTAAACAGAGATTGTAGAGAGAAATATATTTGTAGGGTAGTAAACTGAATTTAACCCTATAAAAATGATAATTTATACTTGCCAAAATTAATAATATAGTAATATTTCCACACGCTCAACAAAAGTAAACCCAAAAATTACTGCTATTTTTTATAAATGTGGAGAACATTTGTTCTGTTTGACTCGAAGGAAAAAAAAAATAAACTTGTAACAGGGATAGTACTAGTGTGCTATTCCCAACCTATAAGTTCATGAACTAGAAAAGTTATCCCACATATTATTGTGTTGTTGATAAGGAATAGCAAAAGTGTTATCTTCGTTGTATGAGAGTTTCTTTCGACCTGAACGAGAAGGATAAAATGAAGGATAAAAAATTGGTAAATGCTACAAGATATTTTTGTGGGCCATTCGTTTAGTTGGTTGTGGGGCTTGATAAAATGGCATATCTTCAGCTTCGGTGTTTTGCACAAGCCATCTGGATTATTACCTAATTTTGGCTTTGAATTTGATGGGCAACAGGAATTCCACAAGAATGATGAAGGTGCATGCAATATACTAACAAAAATGAAAGGAAAAAAAAAATTAATTATACCTTATCTTATCTAGAAAAAAAAAATATTAGACACTGCAAATGTAAAATGAAAAATATATAACTTTTGAAATTATTTCATCAATTTTTAATTGGCTTTTTTCGTCTTTTAAATTATTTTTCCAAACGAAGAAAACTTTGGAGTTTTATAGTTCAATTTCTCTCATCATATTCGAACTATAAAGTGAGATTTGTAGTAGGTAGGTCTTTGACAATGAGTGTAGTTTTATTCATGAAATATTCACAACTTCTATGGCATCTAATGCGTGCAATAATATATGTGACAATGATTCAATCACTTCGAGAGTATTATCGTACTCAATTATTTAGAAGTAAAATCTAGTCCATGAATTTCTATAGTTTAGTACTTCATCGTCGTGGCACTAGTAATGACACATGTGTTAGTTATCAGGTTAATAATTGCATATACCAACTATTTCCAATATTGACTAATTGCAATCAGTAATGAAAAAATACTCTCATGACAAAGAAAATATTTTCTCAAAACTATACAGTCACGCCATCTAATCGCCCTAGGCAATATAAACACATTACCAAGAGGGAATATTTTACCTCGGAAATAGTCAACTTCTACAGCATGTATAATCCTCGTAAATAGCTATTCTATTTCCAATGACCATGCCTTTTGTCATTAATATAGTCAGCGGTGGATTTAGAAACCCTAACTTTCTAGGGGAGTTTGTGAACGCTACACCAAAAGTGTATAACAATGCTCCTTGTGATATAATGGCATAACTAATATATTTAACACTTTCAATACTAGCTAAAACTATATATAAAACTGAACCCTAACGCATGTGCACGCATTCATCTCTATCAATCCACCCTAAATATATCTTTTTCTTTTGTATCGCATTCATCTCTCTATTCTTCTGTGTTCTTCCCTGGCTCTCTCTCTCTCTCTCTCTCTCTCATCCTTCTTCTTCTTCTTTGCCTTGGCCCGCCCTCTTCTTTATGAGGAATTTTGTCAAACACATTGCCCCCATTACAACAAGATCAAGCACATCTTCAATGGAATTATGGGGACTTCATGGGTAAGGAAGTAGGGTGAGTAGGGACAATAGCCTTCACTTGCCCTTAGGTGGATTCGCGACCGAATATAGTTGGCACCAAGTCTTCCAACCAAATAAATGTATATTTATGACATCTATTGAGACTTTTTTTACGAGAGTTTGTGTGTTGGAAACAAATGCATCTTGGTGACATATTTCTTACTAACGTTTTTCTATTGAAAAATGCACATTTTCTAAGGGCATTGGGGGTCCTCGAAAACAATTTGTCGCTAATGACTATTTTCTTGTAGTAGAATCATGTTTAGACCATCCACATATGTAGAAGTTTGGACTCTATAAATTGTAGATTTTACTTATTTGTCAAGCATTATATGTACTTACAACTGATATCGGTTCAAGGGGAACTCAAGTTTGATTCTTTGATGCTTGTCATGTGAATTTGTTCTTACTTTTATTCTCATCTCTCGTATCTTAAGTACTTTCTTTGTATTCTAAAACCATGACATTTTCATGTGCATAATCCTTCTAGTTTTTTTTAAAACACACACACATTTGAATTTGTTATATTTAAGTGGGAAAAATATGACGTTGATTAAATACTCCAACCTCTGTATTGACAGTGCTCCTTTCATTGTTTCACTGGTTTCATACATTAGTGTGAAGAAATTTTTTATTTATTTAAAAAAGGCAATAATTTCATGTTCAACTTATTTAGCAAGAGGGAAAATAGTACTTCGTCTAAATACTTCTTCTTTTCACGTGTGCTTCTCACGCAAATTACATTTTCAAATATTTAAAAGAAGCATACGTGAATTAAGCGAGTTGATCAAGTTGCGAGCCAACCTCCCTCACCCAAGTTTAACTATTGATTCTATATTTTTGTTGGAAAAAAAAAACACTTGAAAGAGATGTTAGGTTGACTAATATTAGAAGTTTACTCTTCAAAACTTTACCCAATGAACAAGGGTTGAAGTTTTTAAAGCATAAAGTTTGGTAGTGGTGAGAGGGAAAAGATAAGATTAGAAATACTCTGATTGACTTCTCAAAGTCAAATTGCAAACCACTTGCCCAAATTGGAATTACAAGTGCGCCACTTGGACATTATTTTTTGGTCCCAGTAGGACCCACTGCCTCATCAAATGGTGCTTGCTTGTTGTTTATCCTCTCGGGTCTCTGCCAATTAAAGCCACTTTGCATCTTAATTAAGTGAAGAAAACACGCAATTTGTACTTAATGCTACTTTATTTTTTAATAAACAAAAATCTCAGTGCTACTTTTTTTTTTTTAAATAGAGAAATTATTAAAGAAAAACTAAAGAGAAACATGGTTATCTTATCTAGGATGCAATCTCTTGAACACCAGTCTTAAGAATGAATAGGATGGAAACCTAAGTCAGACTAGCTAACTGAAGCCTCATCCCTCTCGTTAGAAGCTTTGTCTCATGAGGTGAATATAAACCCTATATTTGCTTCAACATCATAGCCATGAAAACGCCTCTTTATTTTGAATAACGCAATACATGTGTTCAAGGGCGGGACTACAAATTTTTTCAGTCGGTGGACTAGCTAAAATTTTTAGCTTAAAATCTAATGGTTTTTTTTATTATAAAAAAATCTTACCTTTGCAATTTGAATCCCTTAAAGTTTCGTGGCATCGACAGAATAAGTTTCACAAATGCAAAATGCAAAAATATAAATAATTAAGTTTTATTTATATATTAGTTGTAAATACAAGAAAAATAGAATTAGGTTAACATATTGTTCCGTTCTTGAAAGAAAATATAAATAAACTTAAAAGGATACAAAAAAAGCAGCATATAATTTCACAAATTTGAATACTCAAGAAGAGAAGGAGAACCAGGCAGCTGTGCCCCGAAAAAGCATTGGCCAATAGGAAGCGACGCGTGGAGAGATGAGTGGGCAGAAAGAGAGCGGGCAGGGGTTTGACGGTGAGCACGTAAATATCTCGTGGGAGACGCGGTAGTGGCTGAGCATTGCCCCAGGATATTTTGTCCAGCCAATCAGCGCCCAGCTCTAGATATACACAAACACAACCGAGTCATCAGATTTTAAAATTTAAAAAAAAAAACTCGAGTTAAATCAGGCCCAAGCGACGTGGCGCAATGCTGTGCCAGCAATATATCTTCTTGCCTTCTCTCTTCTTCCTCAACTTGGCTCGTGATCCGTGTGGGTCCCGCCTGACATGTATGGCCTTTTGCTATTGGCCTTGGGCCCCCATCTGGCTTTTGGAGGTTTTGAAAGATGATGGTGGATGATGGTGTCACGGACTCGCGGGCATGGATGAGATGCCATGAGCCATACCATCATACGTGCTGGGTTTCTATTGGTTGGCGTAAAGTGATTGGGCAGACGTCTCCGTTGACTCTAACTTCCTGTATGGGCACTGGCGCGGCGCTTTGCGTTTTCTTGGAGTGACAGAAATGCCCTCGGATAATTGGATATTCTGTTATTCTATACCTGTATTTTTCTCTCCGTATACCAGTTTTCAATGAAAATTTTAGTAAACGTTGAATATTTGACAACTAACAATAACGCTCAATATTTGACCACTTATAATAGTATTTTGGGGAAGATGATTTTTATTTTTTTTTATTTTTTTGATTGCCAAGAGGAGAGCAAATTTTAATGTGGAGTTTTTTTATTAATTGGAAGAAATGTGTCAAGATTTTCGAGTGCGAATTAGTGGCTCAGTACTACCAATATTGATAATATCTCTAACATATACATAGTCCAACATATGTGAGATTTTACTGCAAAAGACATTAATATTATTAATAGTAGACTGCTCATTATATGTAATCTTTATTTTGTGAAGATGTTCTATAGTTCGGTCAGAATTTAATCTCCTTTTTCAATATATAATTGGAATGTTTTGAAGTCTTGAAAGTATATTGTGGTAAAATATTGTAAAGATATGACAAAGCCTGACCCCTTTCACAAAATTGATACTAAAAAAGAAAGAAATAGTTAATGATTTTTTCAGAATCACTGTATTTTTTTAGTTATTTATAGAAAAAGTCTTAATCAAATTAGACAGGAACAATATGTCGAGGTGTATCATTCATTTTCAAATACCATGCATGCATCTTAACGATGGAACCAAAACTATAATTGGGGAACTTATTATAAATAATAATGTCATTAAAAATACAATATACATATAAACATAAAATTGAATATTGTTTTTTTTTTTTTTGAGAAATTCTAGGATTGCATTCATAATTCAAAAAAGCCATTAGCCACAAGGGGCCAAAGCAAACTAGTCACAAAGGGCCAAAGCAAACTAGCCACAAAGGGCGATTCAATAATGGGCGGTAACAATAAAATTAAGACAATGTTCCACTAACGATCAGGATCGAATAAACTCTAGCATAGGCATTCCAACTAAGATTGCAAACTTAATCAAATTAGACAAAGCTTGAAAAACCAAGCCATAATAATACAAATAAAACTCACAAAGGAGAAATAAAAAGCTCTCACAAAGGAGAGGTGAAAAGCTCTTACAAAAGGAGAGGTGAAAACTCAGAGAATCTAAGGTGACTTATTATATAAAAACTGCAAAAAGATGGTGGTAGAGATCCGCGTCAAAACATAGAGATCCAACTCGAGACACAATCGCCTATGATGGTTGGAGGAAAATCAGAACAAATCACAATCGCCTATGAGAAAACCATTTGTCTCCGGAAGAGAGGGAGGAAGAGAAAGAGGAGATGAGAGGAAGAACAAGGGCCTCCCCTCAAAGTGCTCTAGGAGGGTTTTTTGGGAGAGAGGGTTTTTTTCTCTACTAGGGTTGCACAAAATTGAATATTGTTTAACAACGTTTCCTTCAAGGTTATATGAAATATTATTATAAGTAATGATGGTAATATCAATGCCAATGTCACAAGAAAATACACTAATAATTTATTTTTAAACATAAAAAAAATTACAAAAAAAATCCACAAGACACATAATAAACACCAATTCCTTTAATTATGATGATTTTACGAAGTTAATTATTATATTTTTGAGAAATATATATATATGGAGGGTAACGAGGTAAATCTACTCTTGGAATTGATCCCTCCTTCCGAACACTCTAGAAAGATGAAAACACAGAGACAAAAGAGGCTCCATGATGAAGGAATATACATGTCGTCTAAGCACTCATATCAAAATTATAAAATTAAGAAGAAAAAAAAAGGTGGGTCGTCTGCTTCTCAATACCACCAATGGCTGAATTAATTTATTATTTAATTAAACACAACATTAACAACGCAATCAAGCATCACAGGTACATAATTTTTTATAATAAAAAAAATTAGGTGTTGCTATAGGAAATGTACACGTGTCCCATCCTTTGACATTTCATGGTCGGCCATGTGGGGGTCCCACGGAGACCGTGGTGACCTATATCAAAGCCAAAGAGGGGTGATTATAAAAAAGAGTTGGACGGTTGGAGATAAGTTAACTAGGTGGATGATGTAGTGGCTGACTAATTAAGCTCCATTACCAGCAAAAGCCGTCGCCTTCTTGCCTTCTTGCTTGTTGCCTGTTGAAATGCTAAGAATTGATGGCTACGTGAACTGGGGGGAAGAATTCGTGTCAAGCTTTGTTTATATATGTGATCTAATCATTCAACAACGAATTTTCTATGACCAAATTTTTTTTTCAATCATTGTAAAAATTGTAGTTGGTTTTCTGTGTAAAAATTTCTATGACCAACGAATTTTATATATGTGTTCTCACTCAAATTGTAGGAACCAACTCAACTTCTAGCTCATTGTAAAAAAAAAATATACACGGAAAAAAAAACCCTAGCAGAGAGAGAGATAGAGAGATAGAGAGGCCTTTCCTCCAGGTTAGGGGCATTTGTTCTTCCTTTTGTTGCCGATGTTTTTGATTTTTAGTCATGGTCTTTTTTTTTTGTCAATAAAGTCCAAAAACCCTATTAGTTTTATGTGTTTTGTTCTCTCATAATTTTAGAAACTTAGTTGAGTTTGCTGAGTTTTTTAGCCTCTTCAGGAAAGTTATGCTGGTTAGGGGCCAATTTTGTCCTTGATGTTATTGGACTATATTTGGGGAAAGGTAGATAGGAGTTATAGAAAATTATTTTCGAAAATGATTCTCTCTATATTGTTTTAGGCTTCGACTAGTTAAGGTCACTTGGAAAGTTCTTATTTATGTCTGCCACATTGCTTTCGGGATGGGTGGCTCCCTTTACAGTCTGTGTTCCCTGTACTCTTTTTCCTATTGATATAATAAAATTCGATCCCCTTAAAAACAAAAGAATTTACCATGAGATCAACTTGAGGGAAGAAATCGTTGTTTTTTTATAATGATTATATATATAGATTTTCTCCTATGCAGACGTTTAGATATATATACAAATTTTCTCATATGCAGACGTCCAGACGTTATTACCGTATGAAAACTATGTATTTTTTACTACCCCTCCATTCTTTCCTCTCAGTTTACAATGGAGTCTATAGGGTAATAACGTTCAGACGTCAGCATAGGAAAAAAATTTATATATACATATATTAATACATGTGATCTAATCATACAACAATGAATTTCCCATTTTCATAGTAAATTAATAAAACTGCAAGAAGAATGATGTTTGAGTAATTATATGTTAGATTAGAAGAATCATGTACTCACAACCAGTGGCAATCCAGAATTTTTACCCCAAAGAGTATTAGTGGATTTAGCTTTATGCACATGCACTCTAGCCACAAAAAAGGCCCAATGCAAACTAGCCATAAAATGGTCATTACAATAACGGAGCAGTCTAACATTAAAAATAAGACAATCTGGTGCGTCTCCACTAACGATCACACAAGATCAAAGAATCTCTGGCATAGGCATCCCAACTAAGATTGGAAACTTAGAATAATAAAAAAGAGATAAAACTTGAAAAAAAACCAAGCCATAATAATATAAATAAAACTCTCATAAATGAGAGATGAAAAGCTCTAAAGGAGAGGTGAAAACTACACAGAGAACCTAAAGAATCTCTGCAACTTATTCCAAACATAAAGAAACCGCAAAAAGGATGGTGGTGGAGATCCGATGCCGAAGCGCAGGTGGAGATCCGAAGTTGAGATGCAGCCGCCTATGATGGTTGGATGAAAATCATAAGAAAACGAAGACAAATAGGGAAAACCATTTGTCTCTAAAAATGGGGGAAGAAGTTTTAGGTCTAATTTTGGCTTTAAGAGGGAAAATTAAAAGTCTGCATAAATTTGAAGTCTTGAAGAACACGGAAGGTTGTCATTACCTGTATTGAAACCATGAAAATGTCTGATGCATATCTTCTTCTTTTTTTATCTTCTTTGTCTATATAAATAAAAAATTCCAATGCCGCCCACTCATCAATTCTTCTTCTTCATCCATACCTTAAATCAAATATCTCTCATATATTTTGGTTCTTGAATTAATCTGGTGTGCTTGTGGTGGATTGTTCGTGAATTTTCTGATTTTTCTTCTTCATCATCGGCTATGTTCTCTATTTTGTTTTCTTATGCTTATCTCTTTCTATGTTTTGGTCTTATCCTTTTGCTTAGAATTCTCTCACGGTCTCACCCCAGTAATAATAATATTATAATCAAAAGTAATAATGTTATAACCAAATATAATATATATTACATAAGGGCTTGCAAAAAACAGCAAGTTAATGAAAGAAATCCCTCACCCCACGTGAAGAGCACTTTTGTTTTAAAAAAAAGTTGTGTTTAGGCAATTTAATAATATTATATTCAATATGTTGAATTTTCTTTATGTTCAGGAACATGAGTCATCCAGATAATAATGCAAGTGCTAATGTTAATCCTACTAAGAATACTAAAATCGAGGTAGATGATCATGCTCCATTATGAAAGTATGTTAAAAGGCTTGACAAGTTAGGAAAATGAGGAGGAAATATTATGTTTGAATGCAATTATTGTCATAATACTTACAAATGCTCCTACTCTAAAGTCAAGTTTCATTTGTTGAAAATGTCGGGAAATGGGATTGAACCTTGCAAAAAGGTTAATAATGAAGTTTTTGCATAAATGAAAAAACTTGTGAGAGAATGTGAATACCGATTGAAAAGTGCAACTCCAAGACAAGTGTCTTTTCCTAATACTGGTTCTTTACTTTGTTTTTCTATGTATAATATTGCGCAAAAGAAAAGAAAGGGGATGAATGGGCCCTTTGATTTAGCTTTTCAAATGGAGGCTAGAGAACAATATGATGTTGAAGTTGCAAGGATGTTTTACATAGGTGGATTGTCGTTCTACCTTGCAAGGAATCCACATTATCAAAACTCCTATCTTCGTGCTTCTGCGTGTTATGAAATAAAGGCAAGCGCACAATCCACACAAGTAATATAGAGATAAATGAAGTGTCGTCCCCACGAAGACTATAATTTCATTTTAAGTATCAATTATGATTAATTCAGAAGTTTATTTGAATAATTGATTGATGAGAGTGATTGATTTATTAAACTAAATTAAAACAAATATGAAAAATAGCAATTTAATTAACGGTGGAAAATCAAGTTGATGAGACACTAGAGCATCCGATTTCACCATAACCAATTCCACTTAATTCTTATAGCCAATTAACCCTAATTACTTTCCATGTTGACAGTTGGTTTCTCCTAATTCATTCGATATCCTCTCTCAGGCTCAACCAAAAGTATTCTTAATTAACAACCCAATCTCTCTCGAGCAATGGATTTAGAAAATCAAGAATCCATTAAGTTCTATGAGAACTTGCAAGAATACTGCATGAGTCATGCTAGTCCTCTCGGGCACTCATTCAAGACTACATGGTATTTGTTACGAGAAGCGAACATCAAACATCTCATCTTGGTATCCACTTGGATCATCAAATCAATTAAATATTGGCAAGATATTCAAAGTATTAAGAATAGTAACAAATACTCAACAGCAACACCTTCGTAAGCTCCAAAAGCACCGCAGTAACAAACTCTTGGCTCTCTCTTTTTAATATATTTGTGGGTGTATAAAATATGGTAGAAGATCAATGGTAGAAAAGATTAGAGTGACCTTATATAGTTTAAAACAACTAACCCTATTCTAAAAAGGTCTGGAAAAACTCTCCTAAAATAAAACAAAATCTTAAACAATTAAGGAAACAAATTATGAAAGAATCCTTCTTTGACTTGGAAACACGTCAGCCAATTTGCACGCACATTTTATGGTTGTTCTACTTCCTAGAAAATTTTGGAAAAATATGAGAAACGTAGCGTGATCTCTAAGCTTTCCAAATATCACACGCCACTAGAAAAAATCGGAAAGGTGTTCAAATCTTCAATCTTCCACAGTGGTGCAGTTCTGACGGGATTTTAACTTAGGCTGTCTTGACTTGCAAGTATGGAGCATTTGGCTTTGTAGAAATTTATGAAACTTTGATAAATGATCTTCAATGTCTTAGTTTTCTCATCCAATTGGCCTTGCACTAAAATTCATTCGATAAGTTGATTTTCAGTCGAAATCCTTCCAAGAGCACAAAATAGCTGAAAATAAGGAAAGTAAAGTAATAATGCTCTTTTTAATTAACTTTCCCTACAAAAACCAAATATAAGAGGTATAAAAATATAGGAAATAAAGCACTTATCACTGCGCTTCCAGGATATGTTCCACCAAGTTACAATGCACTGAGAACTACTTTTTTGCAACAAGAGAAGAGCCACATTAAGCGGTGTATACAACCAATCAAGGGTACATAGAGCACTAAAGGTGTAAGTGTGTGTAATGATGGGTGGACAGATTCATAAAGAACACCACTTATTAACATTATGGCAACTTGTGAGACCGAGCTTATGTTCTTAAAGGGAATTAATCGTGACGGAGATTACAAGGACAAACATTGTATTGCCAACTTTCTTATCGACTCCATTAAGAAAATTGGTTATCAAAATGTGGTTCAAGTAATCACTGACAATGCCCCAGTTTGTAGAGCTGCTAGATTACTTTTTAAGGCTAGATATCCCAATATCTTTTGGACACCATGTGTAGTTTATACTCTCAATTTTGCTTTGAAGAGGATATGTTCACCAAAACAAAATGATGATTGGTATGATAAATGTAGTTGGATTTTAGACATTGTTGATGATGTTTGGTTCATAATTTTTATTTATTTATTGTGAACCATAATATGAGATTTGGCTATGTATAAGGACCATTGCAAATTGAAGATGCTCTCCATTGTTGAAACAAGGTTTGCCTCTACATTTGTGATGATTAGAAGATTTAAGGAAATAAAGGAAGGTCTACAACAAATGGTGATTAGTCCAAACTAGTATTTATATAAAGACGATGAAGTTGGCCAAGCCAGAGCAGTGAAGGAAAAGATATTGGATGAATATTTTTGGAATGAGATTGATGATATATTTTCCTTTATAGCTTCTATATATGAGATGATTATGATGGCTGACATAGATAAACCTTTTCTTCACTTGGTTTATAAGTAGTGGGATACCATGATAGAGAAGGTGAAGGCAACTATCTATAGAAAAGAGCACAAACAACTGCATGAACAAAACAACTTCTTTGATGTGGTGTATCACATTTTAGTGGAGCGACATACCAAGAGTAGCACACCACTCCATTGTTTGGCACATTCTTTAAATCCTAGGTAAGTATTATGTGCTTCTTTCCTTTTAAAGTATTTAAAATTTACTTTTCATATTGTGATAGTTTTATAAAATATTATCACACTTTACTTTTAGGTTTTACAGTCCAGAATTCTGTAAGAGGATCTTAGCCGTGTTGCTCCACACCAAGATACAGAGATTACAAGAGAAAGAAAAAAGTGTCTTGAGAAATACTTTTCGGATGACCGGGCTAGAAGAGATATCATTTTAGAGTATGCCTCTTTTTCAATGTGCTTAGATGACTTTGGAGCTATTGATGCAATGAATGATGGGTGTGGTGGATTGTTCATGGAGTTTCAACACCAACTTTCCAATCCATAACTTTGAAGCTACTTGGATAACCTTGTTCCTCCTTGTGTTGTGAAAGAAATTAGAATACAACTAGTTTCATTCACTCTTTAAGAAGAAACAAGTTAACACCCCAAATAACTGAAGACTTGGTATTTGTGTATAATAATCTTCTTTTTTTATCAATGAAGAGCCCAAGCTACAAAGAAGGTGTTACTCAAATGTGGGACGTTGGAGGATATGGATTTGATAGCTTGAGTGAAGAAGGTGTTGGGATGCTTGAAATTGCTGACCTTTCTCTTAATGAACCATCATTAGAGGTTGGTTTATTTATTGGGGAAGACATTACAAATATTGTAGTTGATTGAGACTTTTGTTTTTTTATTATTCTAGAGTTTAAATTTGAATTTGGTTGATGAATTTGAATTTTTATGTAAATATTAAATTATATATTGTTATTATTATATTTTAATATAAATTTTTAATTACCGTATCCATGACGTACCGTATTTTAATTTTTGAAAATTTACTGTATCCCCATATCGTATCATATTGTATAGCTATATTCGTATTCATATCTGCGCTTCATAGCTAGAAATACAGGTACTCATCTGTCTTAAGTACCCGATACTATTATGGTAATTTTATTGTGTTAAAGTCAACGAGTAATATGAAAGTTACATTTTATGTTATTGCCCATAGACATGATTAATATGAAAGTTACATTTACATTATCGCCCTTTTCAGTTTTTCTTTTCACCACTGGCTGCGCTTCGTCCTACTTTCGTTTCTACCGCTATTCACAGTCATGCTACACGTGGTGTAGTGTTTCAAGACGGCTAAAATGGGCTGCCACGTATTGCTCTAATTTCAAGTACCATTTTGACCCTTTATCAGCCCAAAAACACTATTAACGTTAAAAATAGACGCTTTGCAGTACAAGCTGACATCATTTTTTCTCGGAAGCTGCTCATTTTCCTTTCTTCTTATCCCTAAAACTCATTTGCATTTGGATCATTTGGCGTAGAGACAAACATCACAAGCTGTAGATTGACAAAGGATTGAAAACCTTCCCCCACGTAACTCATGGGGCAACAACTTTCAAAAGGAGTCCATTTTGGCGTCTTTGTTTTTGTTTTTTTTTTTTTGGGTTTATGTTGAAGGCTTTTTATTATCTTCCTACTCTAGATGAAAAAAAGAAAATTTAATTTTGCTGTCAACAGAGGGGAGATGGCTTGATTGGGGAACCAAATTGAAGTCCTTGTCGTTTCTAATCAGAATATCCAAGCATATGGACTATTAACCAATGTCATTATAGTAATATAATTTAAGTTTTTTTTTTTTAAAAAAAACACATTGTGTGCAGTTACTAAAAATACAAATATAAGAGTAACAAAAAAAAAAAAAATCCACACTTCATTGTAGTTTCTATTTTACAAGCGTAAAAATACAGATATAAGAGTAAAAAAAAAAAAAAAAACACATTGCGTTACAATTTCTATTTTATAAACCTTAAAATACCAATATATGAGTGAATGTTATATTCTATAATTCTAAAAATACTAATATAAAAATAAACAATGCGTTGTAGTTTCTATTTTTTAAACCTGAAAAATATCAATGCAAGAGTAACATAAAAATACAAACTGAGTTGCAGTTTATATTCTATAAACCTAAAACATTACCAGAATACATAAAAATACAGATTGCATTGCAGTTTCTATTATATAAGCCTAACAGTACAAATATCATAATAACATAAAAATACAAAATATGTTGCAATTTTTATTTTATAAATCTGAAAATTACTAATATTAGAGTAACATAAAATAGAAACTGGTTTGTAGTTTCTATTTTGTATTTCATTGTATACTTTGTATTGCACATCATTAGTTTTGTATATATACATATACAGTCCCCTTCTATTGAGGGACACCTTTTAGGATATCCTACGATTTTTTTTCCAACAATCCAAACCATCTATTTTTTAAGTCTACATTCATAGATCATCCTTGCAAAAAATTAGACAAAATCGGAAACCGTTTCGACATCCAATTGTATGCTACAAAATCAATGAACATGGTGCTTCAAGAAAGTACTAAAATTTCAGTAACACAATTGAGTGGTCAAACAATATCGGATTCAAGTGATTTTTTTTAATTTTTTATAGAGATGATCTTTGAATGATTATCTAAAACATAGACGGTTTGAATTAGTGAAATACAATGCAAAGTGGACCCTACAAGGGTGTCTCTCAAATAAGTTAATTTGAGGAATCCCTCAATGGAAGCTTTCTGTACATATATATATATATATATGTAAGAAAAGACTACAAACAAAAACATTTTAAATGACATTTGAGCAAAGGAGGAGACTAGGAGAAGAGAAGAGAAGAGAAAAAAAAACCAAAGAAGGGAAGCGCGAGCCTACAAAGAGATAAAGTTGCAAAGGAACCACTAACAGAGAAAAAACCTACAATGAAAGGTACAAAATGAAAACCTAACCTAACCAACAAACCTGAATAATGAAAAATAAAATATTTAGAAAACAGAAGGGAGATAATGGGAGCACAAGGCCCAATATTTTTTTACACCTGGGGAAGATGGAATGGTTGGCCATGTTAGGAATTGAAATTCTCATCAAGAATTGAATTACACCTATAAAGGATTCATGTGTTTATTTCACATCAAGGAATTAAAAAGTAAGTAGAGTCCACACAAAATTAGGAATTGAATTCCTGATTTTGGAGGAATTCAATTCATGGATGGGAGGTGATATTCTAATTCCTGAAGAACTAACCCATTAGGAATTCATCTTTTTTACTCATTACATCCTCATACACTTTTTAAAATTCCAAATTTGCCATATGCTTTAACCCAATAGCAAAGACATTTTAGTAATTTGTACTACTCATACCCCAATTCCATATAGTTTAGCAAACAACTTCAATAAGAATCCATAATCTAACTCCCCTCAATCCATATGATTTAGTAAACAACTTTAATAGAAATTTGGAATCTAATTTTTCTCAATCCAATTCATCCTCAATTTAATTTATCCTCAATTCAATTACAAATTAATAAACATGCAATTAGAGTGACTTTAAATAAATTTCTAAAATATGGAAATAATGACATTATGTGTAATTTTGAGATTTTTATATTATATTATTATAAAATTAAATGCTATATTTAAGTCATTGATGTTATTTAAATTAGGTGAAATTGAGTTACCATCTACCACAATAATAAACTTTCTATTGAGTGTAAACCAAAGCTCCCTTGACTGGCTTATTTAGAGCAAGTCCAGTGAGTAGCCTAGCCCAAGGGGTGTGGGAAGTTGTTCGATGGACAGCCTAGGCCCGGAGGAGGTGTGGGGCCCACTAACCGGAGCTAGCAGGCGCTTGAGGTCCAAAAGAGGGGGTGACGTCGAGCATGTAGTCAATTTTTTACCGTTAGCGCGACGCAGTCCAACGGTGGAAGCCACGTGGCACACCCCAAAGACGCTTCGATTTGCTTCTACACCTTCATCCAACGGTGGCGTTTTTAAGAATAAAATTATGAAAAAAATCAAATTTTTTTTTAAAAAAAAATACTAAAAAATACTTTAAAATTCTGATTTTTTTTCCTATAAATACCTATCAATACCCTTCACTTTCAACACCAATTCTCATACATTTTATTCTACTTCTACCATCCGAAATTTGAACCCAAATTTATCTGAAATTTGAATTTTGAAATTCATTCGAAATTTGAATTTTGAAATTCATCCGAAATTTGAACTCAAAAATTTATCTGAAATTTGAATTTTGAAATTTATCTGAAATTTGAACCTAAAAATCTTATCCGGAAATTTTATCCGATTATGAATAGTTTTGACACGTAGGAACCCAGGAATCTTATCCGAAAATATTATCTAAATTAATTATTGAGGTAAAAAATTTGTGAATAAAACAAAAAAATAAATAGTAACTACCCTTAGCCATGACAACAGGTGAAAACATAAAATACTATTTGCAATGGCAACTACTATTCACGTGAATAGTGCCTGCCCTAACTCCCTTTGCAACAGGTGAAAATATAAAATACTATTTGCAAGGGCAACTACTATTCACGTGAATAGTATCTGCCCTAACTTCCTTTGCAACAGGTGAAAATATAAAATACTATTTGCAAGGGCAACTACTATTCACGTAAATAGTATCTGCCTAACTCCTTTTGCCTGACAAATGGGTGGAGTTGCTCTTAAGCAGAGAAAGAAAGAAATATCAGAAATGGGCCGAAAGACCTCTATGTGTTTCCATTTGTAGCCCATATCCCCAAGGCTTGTAACCTTTGCTTTCATTGGAATTGGCAGCACAATTTCCCACAAATCCGCAATCCCCGATCTTCTTCGTCACGTTTTCACTTCTTCTGTATAGCCTTGTTCCAACAATGCCTTCCTGAATCTGATGCTGAAGCTCTGTAATTGCCATCATCATCCAAAATCAGAGAATGAAGCTTGTCTTTTCCATCCTATTCCTCTCTGTCTTTTCTACTTTTCTTCCTCTTGCCATTGCCAGAGGCGGCCTTCATAACTCTAATCCTCCAGGTTGCTCATCTCTTCGTCTGTCTAAGTGTCTTACATATATATATATATTATACATGTTCATGTATGTATGTCTGTACGAGCATGCGCGTGCTTTTTTCTTTCTGGGTTTTTCTTTGGAAGTTGAGAAACTAAAGTCTGAACTCAAACTAAGGCTACAGCTTAGATTCTGTGTTTTGAAATTTTTTGCTTCGATTTCCCAGGAACCAAACGGTAGTTAATCTACATATTAAGATCAGATTATATTATCATGCCAATTGTTTTCATAAATTTTACACTTTTTGGTGAATTAGAGCTACGAATAAGCAAATAACCTTCAGCTATACGCTTTAAAGTTTAGCTGATTGTAAGTTATATGTTGATAGGCCTCGAATATGGTCCTCGCACTGGTTCCGGAAGGCACTTGTTTGAGGATGACGAGTCTGAGACACGGTATTTTTTTTAATACTAAAGTTGAATTTTAGTAGCTACAGATGAATTATGTGAAGTGTTTTCTGAAAATGTGAAATTTTTTGTCAGTGTGGATGTAGCTCAAGGGTACATGACCAACACTGAGCTGGAACGGGCCATTAAGGCATTCGGCCAAAGATGCAGTAACATTTCTAGAGTATACAGGTGATTACGTGGACTTGTGCTCTTTTCTCGAACATGTACTGGATTAAAGTTGTAACATCTGTCGGTATATACAAATTAAGAATTGATATTTCTGAGTAGTAGTTTAGTTGGATAATGCACGATTTTGAATTTAGTATTTCTGCTGCTGTTTAGGCATCTTATGATGATTATGCTTACTTATTCTTTTTATTCTCTCATTGAGGGTTTTTTCGAATGGATTATCAGTATCGGGGAGAGTGTGAATGGGGTTCCTCTGGTAATTATTTTACTGGAGTTCCATTTTTGTTTTTGGTTGTCTTATTTTCATTTGTTAAAATAACCTCTTGACTCACATCTTATAAAGTGGGTGTTGTTTGATTTGTTATTGCTTGTAGTGGGTAATAGAAATTTCTGATAAGCCTGGGGAGGAAGAGCCTGAACCTGCATTTAAGGTGAATGATCTGTTATTTACAAAAACTTAAACAAAATATTTGTTTTTTAATATTAAGTTTATTGAGATTATGTCTAAGCTGTTATTTGGTGAAAAATTCTAAACCTCCTATCCGAATTGTCTAATGTGTCCTATATACAATCAATCTTTTGAACATGGCAGGAGTTCTGATTGAAATGCATTGGTCTCACCACCCTTCCCCTCCAAAAATGATAATGTAGAAATTGTATTTGGTAGGGGAAAAAAAAAAATTTCACAAAGCAGCAAACTGCTTTGGTTCTGTCAGGATTAGCAAAAATTAATTCTTGCAGCTGGTTGAACTATATTTAACCATAGAGCTGTGTAATGAGATGTAGACACCAGTATCTGGAATCTTTCGACAACTTTAACTGTTAATAGTGGTCAGAAACTTAAGTAATAGGAAGTTTGCCATTGGTAGCATGTCACTGGAAGTTAAAAATGAGTTAGCATATCATGTCTCTAGCTCATTGCACCTTTAGATGTAGAAAGGTTAGATACCTATTCACCACCAAAAATTAGTTGATTCGGGTATTAGAGAATGTCCATCTATCTCTTTTTAAAAACTTTTACTCATTTCACTAGTTCAAGTTATGTTAGCTGCCCCCGAGCAGAGACATCCTGCGTTTTATAGCTGTTTGGAAGGCAGTTCCAGTCACAATCCTTTTCTTACCCTTTTCTTTTCTGGTAAAGGAATAAAGGAAATAGCGGTGAGCCATTCACAGCCATAAGAAACTTATGATGAATATGAGATGCTGTAATATGACAATGATCATGCCAAAAATTCACAACTTTATATTCCGTTGCTGTTCAACTGGAGAAATTTCTTTGCCCTCTTCTTCTTCCTTATGGTTCATTGTTTCTGAAATCTATGCGATACTAATTAATTTTTAGTATATTGGACTCTTGATTAGCCCATTCTCCATCGACCATATTTGTGCTTTTATTTCTTTCAACTCTTGCATCCTGACCTTTATTAGTATGCTGTTAATTGTTTTGGATGATTTTCCCACAATTATGTGATCACTTTTTATTTTTCCCAAAATAATTTGTGATGTTCAATATGAAGTTGGTATTAGCTATTATCCAATAATCTCCTTTCCCCACCAAGAGTGTGGAGCATTTGCAAACTGAAATCATGAATCTCACTTTTGTATACAAATTTATGGTCCAACTAGTTTTCAGTTTTTGAGTGTTTGCATAAAGTGACCTTGTTGTATCTTTGTATTTGGTGCACTACTTGAAAGCCCTTGTTCTGTTTTCCTGAATCCATTAATACTACCTTGAGCATTTGTTCATGAATATGCTGGGTGTTGCAGTACATTGGAAATGTGCATGGAGATGAACCTGTAGGTCGTGAGCTTCTAATGCTACTAGCAAATTGGATATGTGACAACTATTTGAAAGATCCCTTGGTATTTTTCTTTCCTTTTAAGTTGACTTGATCCTTAAATTTTTTCCTTTTTTCCTCCCTTCATAGATTTTGGTCTATTTTGTAGAACTTGGTCATGTCTTGAGATATCTGAACTGTATATTAAAATATTTCTAAACTACTCCTGGAAGTTTCTATGTTCTTCTTTTCATAGTTGTTTGTGCTCATGAAATTTTTCCACTTCAATTGTGATTAGGGGTTTTTAGAGGACTGTAGGAAATGAAAACAGGAATGATCCCCAGAAATGTGTTTTGTAACTCATAACATTGGAGTTTTATTTGCTAACCCCTAGACCCATCATTTAATTATTGGGTTATTGAAGTTCTGCCATCCTTTTTCGTTTTCTTTTCTATTTACTTTATTTAAAGACACTCCTCAAAGTTCTCACTTTAGTGTGCTCAAGAACTTCCGAACCTTTGTTTTCTCAAAGTTGTCACAATAAATAGTTGTTTTTTTTCCCTATATATATATTAATGAATGCACGTTTTCTGTATTACAAAAGAAAAATAATAGTCCAGCCAAATAAGATTACATCGTAATAAGGTAGAAGAAAGAAATCCTTCTCTTGATATGACATATGCAGCCATCTCTTCCTCTGACCATCTGTATTAACTTTGTATCTTTTATCCTGCCTGACATAAACTTGTGCTTTGGTTTGATAAAACTAATGTAATTTCTGATAACTTGTGATTTGTATCTTTTAAAGTTAGCACTTCTCTATTCATATGACAAGTTGTATTAGTTCTGCATGGTTGTATTATTTACCACATTTAACCTTCTCACAAATGTCTATTGGTCACTATAGGCAACATCGATTGTTGACGGTGTGCATCTTCATATATTGCCGTCTATGAATCCTGATGGGTTTTTATTAAGGAGGCGTGGTAATGCAAATAACATTGATCTTAATCGAGATTTTCCTGACCAGGTATATTTTTGGTGACATGATCTAATTGAGCTATCATCGATAGGAAGAGTCAATGACTTGTGGCCCAAAAGAAAATCAATGGCAAATAAAATATAGTTAGACCCAGTAACCATGTGCTAAAGGCCTTTTGTTTTCGCAACCCATGTGATTTTTCTTTTTAATTCGTTAGCTTTGTCAACTAATTAGCCTAATTAGCCTTGACTTCAAAGAACAGTAGACTGAGCAGACTAATAGACTTCGAATTCTGATGAAAGCTTCGGGCTAGGCTTTGTAACTTACAACTAATTAAATGCAGTACATGAACAATATATATAATCCTTACTAACCAAGAGGCGTTGGTGGAATTAGTCAGGCCCATGGTTTGCTCCCATTTGGTCTGGGGTTCGAAACCCCAAAAGATACCTGCCTAGCTATTTGCTATTGTTTCCTGCCTCCGAAAGATTGAAGGGTTCGGCGAGGGGCCCCAATTTCAAATCTGATCAGCAAAGTGGATTGGGGGGGATTTCTGGTTAGGGAAAAAAAAAAAAAATTATTTAAAGCTGTTCCTTACAAAAGAAATAGGATTGATATAGATCAAATATAGAATATGTCTTTTTATTATGAAAGTATAGGTCAGTTGCATAAATTGTTTTGACTAAATACTTAGCATGCATACAATATTTTATGCAATTTAGACGCCTAATTTATGCATTATGGGTTTTTATAACATTTCTTAAAGCTTTATTCAAAATCTTCATGTTTAAGAAGCAAAATTTTGTCAATTTTTATTTTTCACCGATATTTCTGTAAATTTGAGCTACTGATGTATCTACCGATATCAATTGTAACCAAGATTGAAATCTTATATGTTAAGAGAAATACTCAAATTTGGTAATAAATATATACCATATGAATTTGATGAGTATCTCTGTCAAGTAAATGCTTGGCTAATTGGTTGTAATTTTATTAAATTCTACTTAAATTAGTCAAAATTCAGTGTGGATCCCAAAATTCAACATGCTATGTAATGGGATTTCTGAAGCATCATTCGTTTGGTATTTGTTTAAATTATAGTTTTACCTATCATTAATAAAGTACTTTGGTCACTTTTTAACAAGAGACATTGACATGAATTACAGTTCTTTCCGGTGAATAATTATGTGAATGGGCGACAACCTGAAACAAGAGCAATAATGAAGTGGTTGAGAGAGATACAATTTACTGCATCTGCCAGCTTGCATGGGGTAATACATCTTCTCGTATTTCCTGCTATGATCGTTACTTTCAGTGTAGTGCATGAGCATACCCATGCCACTTGATATCATACCTTTACTTAGGTTGTTTTAGCAATCAATGTGAACTTGCAGAAAGAATCATTTAGAATTCTTTGCCATAACGGAGACCTGCATGTTGGAAAGATACTTTTTGTTTTTGTCAAACTTACGGATCAGTCTCTTCTGAGATAAGGAAATACATTTGCATATGCGATACAAGCTACAACATATAGTCTTTACCAAGCTAAAAGTAACTGCATTAGTGCATGCTACCCATGAAGTCTTTGTTTCAAATTTGGTTACTAAAAAGACTTCTAGGAAAGAAGGATGTTCAATCGTTCTGTAAGATTACATCATATAATGTAGCTCTTTAGCTTTCATCCACATCCAATTTATTTATTTATTTAATTTATTTTCTTCACTCATCCAAATAGATCCATCCAAAACATGCTTACTGTTGATAGGGTTTAATTCCAACATTCTGTTCTCTGTCTTAGGTAATGAATTCTTTGACCAAGATGTGAATAAATTAGTCATTACTAATTATATTGTTACTCACAGGGTGCACTTGTTGCAAATTATCCATGGGATGGCACTCGGGATAAAAGGTACTAATTTTACATTCATAACAATTCTCCGTTGTACCCTGCTGATTGATGACTTGATAGTGCACCCTTACTTTCTTGATTTCCTCTTGTATATTTCCCGTTCTTTTGTCTTTTATAAGCTGGAAATCCTTTCTTCTCCGTGGAAAATAACCTGCCAACCTTTGGCTCCCTTGGAACATCTTTGACAGGAAAAGAGAAGAAGAAAAAAAAGGATTTGTTTGTTGAACATCTGTGTATTGATTAGTTATTAGTGCTAAACTTGTGATGTGGGTTTCTCATTGTTACGTGTGTTTGAAGTATTCCTTTCTATTAGGCTTGTTCTTGCTGTATTTTGGCCTCAATGTTGGTTTTGATCATAATTCAATTTGCATATGATGCCAAAGATACTCACCACACTCAAGCCCTTAAAACTGAATGGTTTTGTGTTTTTAGGGGCCCATTCATTAATATTTTGGAACCCTGTTTCTGTTTTTCTAGATAAAAAACCACAAAATGTGTTCAGCCAGTGGCTTCTGTAAACACGGAGAATGGAATTGTGGAAACGTTTTTAAATTTGTGCTTTGAGTTAGAAAACAACAAAATTTTATTGTCATCAATTTCAAGGTAAAATTGAAAACACGCAGAACGGGGAAAATCAAAAGCTTTCAAGAAGAAAAACATGGGACCCCTGGCGCCTTCTTTCTATGTGGGTATTCAGTTTCTTCTTTTGAATCTCCACTATTTGTCTGTCTAAATGATTTTCTTTACATTTCACTCTAAAAATCTATCTTCTTCATTTTTTCGGTGGGATAAAAATCTCTCTTCATTGTTAATTTATCGGGTCAACCCAACCCAAATGAGAAGTAGAGGATCAGCTAAACAGCAGGCTGCTCCACTTTGTTCATTTGCTGAGGCAGGGGCTGGTCCAACCAAGAAAAACATGGGACTTTTGGGCGTTGTTTGGGCTAAGTAAAGCTTGATTGAATATTATTGGGCTTAAAAAAAATTTAATTATGATAGTTTATTTGCACCATGTTAATGATAATTTATGCCTTTAAAATTATAATGTTACTGATGATACTGGATCTGAGTAATTATTTTTGTGGAAGAATATGTCTGACAAGTTTAACAAGCCTAATGGAAATATGTTATTATTTGACTTATGATAATATTTAAACAAAATAGTTTAAACACATATTCACTGTTTTGTCATTTTTCACACCTTAACACCAGACACATTTTCACTGTTTTTGTTCTCAGAAACTGTTTTCAAATTAAGCCAGACGCATTCTTGGATCTTGAAACTACGAATTTGTTTTTTCTCATTTTCATTTTGTGAAAATGTCTCACAGAAATGGATGTCAATAGTAGGTCTTAGAGCGTCACTACTTGAAGATTGCCGATTACATCTAATATAATTTATGAATTTTCAAATGACGCCTAACAATATTTGTATGTTATAATAGCACTATCCCAGAATACATGCTGAAGCTTCTTTTCATTTTATAGTTTTTCTTCTGCACATGCTCGTCTTTTGATCCAAATTAATTTGCAGGAAAAATTACTTTGCATGTCCGGATGACGAAACATTTCGGTTCTTGGCAAGTGTGTATAGTGGCTCTCACCATAACATGTCCCTGAGCAAGGAATTTGAAGGAGGGATTACAAATGGAGCTTCCTGGTATGACAGCTTGAAACATTACGACTTACCATAGATATATTTTCTTTTCTTTTGATATTCGTCAGTTGTTTCTTAAGACACCTGTTGCAGGTATCCTATTTATGGAGGCATGCAAGACTGGAACTACATACATGCGGGATGTTTCGAATTGACATTAGAGATTAGTGACAACAAATGGCCTATTGCTAATGAGGTTAGGCATCAGCTTGTGTGATATTTTTCAACCTTGATATATAATACAATCTTCTTTAGGCATTTTAGCATGAGCATGATTTAAGAGACTGTTATACCCTTGTGTAGCCCATAGGTCTAATGGGTCTTAGCGCGCACCCCGGGTTGGGGGGGCTTTGGGGGCAGAATTTTTAATGGTGCTGTCAGTTCCTTTTTAAATACTGAAACGATAGGTTCCCTTTGTGGTAGAAGTGGAAATTAAGTATGACCAAAATCTTTTGACCTTGTTCATGCTACATTTACAATGGAATGGAAATCTGTAAGTATACATTCAGCCAGAAAGGCTCTTCCTTCAAACTTTATCTCAGATCACTTGAATGGGAACCCTTTCTTTTTATGTATTGGCCTTTTATCCTTCAGGTTCAAAATTGTAGGCATGAAATGTCATGACTTATTCACTTCAAACTGATAACATTGTGTCTTACATTATGAATGGAGATCCAACAATCTTGTCAGTGTGGCTATGTATTGTCAGAGTTAATGGCCTTACATCACTCCCTTCAAAACAGGAGGGGCTCTAATTTCAAGGTCCAAATTCTCACCACATTGAAGGTTTTTAGGTGGGGATTCCTGCCTTCCAAGTATAGACTATATTGTGTGTTTAAAGAGAAGCTTCACTCAACACTTTATTTTATTTTAAAAGGAAACAAATTTTATTGCAATAGACAATAAAATACAGAGATGGCCAAGGTGGCCACAAAGAAACAGAAACAAAGAAAGAGCAACTAGACTGAACAAAATCCTAAGCTACTAGGAAAAGAACCCCAGTAGCGCACACACAACCTATAGCTAGGAAATGGCTGCATTCAAAGCCAGCCAAATAACCCTAAAGGACATATCTCTAAAGACTGATGAAGTCGAGGTCCATAGTGAAGAACATAGTCTAACTTTCTCCCATAATTCCTCTGTTTTGCAACCTGCTTGGTCCTAAAAAATTAATCTGTTTCGTTCTAACCAAACCACCCAAAGAACAGCCAACACACTACAACCCCATAAAACATTGGCTTTCTTCCCGTTCCCGGGGATTCTGTGCTTCTCAGAGAAGAAAGACTTTTCAGTGTCTCCTTTCTAAGCTTCCTAGGAAAAATACTCTACTGGAGTGTATCTGTGTGCATGTTAGGCTTCAAATTGATTGTTGTGCCCTTTCTTTTATTGGTTTAACAACTTCGGGTTAATTGCTATCCTAACGTGGCTTATAATTGTCTTTCTAATCCTCGATTTAAGTCTTGATATTATTCTAATATCATGTTATGTTTCTTTTTTGATGTTGATGTAGTTATTGACTATACGCGAGGTGGAATGTAGGTTAATCTTTATGTTCCTTGTTTCTTATTAGCTTCAGCTTTTTAGACAGTAGGTTTTATCGTCTCCTGGCTTGTTTTACATTCTCCAGTTTATTTGTTATATTATATAGGAATATGTTAGTTTTATATCCATTTAGTTAGGAAGTCTCACGGACCTTTGTTTCCATCCTGTCCTATGTTGGAGGCAGGTCTTGAGTTTTTAATTGGCACCAGTGATTTTTGCGTTCCACATAGACAATTAGTTCCCTTTCTTTTGAAGTTGCTACCATTTTTCTGTTTGATGTGCTGTCCTTAATGCATGTATCATGTGCAGCTTCTCACTCTTTGGGAATACAACAAAATGAGCATGCTTAATCTCGTTGCAAGCCTAATCAAGGTATATTATTGTTGGCTATTAACATGTTCTAACATGGTCCTCAACTGGAGCTAAATTTAATTTCGTTTAGCTTGCAATCTGTGGATTATGTTCATGGTGCTTCAAACATTGTCTTAATCACAAGTGTGCTCCATTTTCTCTAGAGTATTTTCCTAAATAATATACCCTGCTGAAACATTTGAAAATAATAGTGAAAATTCTCATGAAGCTATTTCAGATTTGTCAAAGTTGAATTTTAAATGGGTGTGGGATTGTTTAACTACATTCAACTTGTACTCTTCAGACAGGAGTACATGGAAGAATCTTTTCATCAGATGGTGGGAGGCCGTTGCCAGGCTTTATTGTAATCAAGGGAATAAATTACACGGTATGCTCACAAACATTCATTTATTCTTCAAATTTAAGTATACCTTTTTCCTATTGTGATTGAACAATAAGGGCTCATTTTGAGATGGTTCAAAACCCATACTCGGCTCGGTGGCCTAAAGTTCTGTTGGGCTATTACAATTATATTGGAGAATAGTCCAGAATAACGTGAGATAAATCTCATGTGGAAACATGTGCTGGGCTATTAAAGTGAAGTTCAATAATAGTCCAATCCCAAATTGCACCAAACACAGGATGTAATTCAGTCCAATCCAAATCCCGTCCAATAAAATTAAAATATAAAGTGATCGAGAAACATTTAAGCAGTGAAGCATTTCAAGTTACAATGATTTAGAGAGAGGCATTGAAGCTTATTTTGGACCCTACTATAGTTCTAAAATATATAAATAGTTAGACAGATGATGCTAATCTACATAGGGCATTGATTCTCAAGTTCTGATGTACCAAAACTCTAATGATCTAACATATAAAAAAGTGTAAATTGGAGAGTTAGTCCCTAAACTTGGACTCGAGCTTCAATTTGGTCCTCAACTATAATTCTCTGATCCATTAGTCCTTGAAAATTTTAAAATAGGTACCAATAATCGTAGACGTTTACTCCATTAGGATTTCTTTTAGTTTATTAATGTGGCAAGCATGTGTGACCCATAAGACTACATTCACTGGTGAAGACGGTGACGAAATTCAACTAATAGCCAAAGGGAGAATTGAGTGTTTTCACTCTCACAAATCAAAATCCCAATACACCCAGAGCACTCTCACAAAAGAGTAACGAAAAAATCCTAAACCAAATAAGAGAAAATCGTCCAAACTCTTCATGGTTTGCTCTCCCACTCTCAACATACAATCACAGAGAAGCCTATGTGCCTATTATATACTACTCATGACTTAGCCAAATGGGATCAGAAACCAAAAAGGAATCCTTATAGTACCAGAAATGAAAAACAAAGCCACAAAGAGTAAATAATAATCTTAATGTGCTATTGGGACCAAAAAGGCGAAGTTGTTGGCTTCAAGTTTAAGCCACATAACGACAAATTTCCACCTTGGCTTACATTTTACTAAAGCCTTCAAAGTGGAAACGTCCTCCTTTCGTCTTCTCCAAATCCCTTACGGGCAACACACAAGTTGCAAATATCAATCAAGTCCAAGCAATGCTTGAACTTGCAAACAGGAACTGGCTTGATCAAAACAAAAATGATTTTGATGAAGAAACTGAAAATCTTCTATATCACCAACAAAACCAAGCATATCCTGACAAAGCTGAATAAAGGCACCAAGCGTTTGAATCTCAAGCTCCACCTTCACACAAACACCATGGTCTAAACTTGCACCAACAGTCCAAAAGACAACCAAATAACACGAACTAACAAATTCAGCCCAAAAGTCCATAGACGAACCGAAGTTAGAAAGCATACAACGTGCCTTCTCCAAGAGGGTTCCGCATACATGTTCTGCAATTTCATGTGGCGTCTCCGTAATAGTGTGGTGTCTCACTATTCCAACTTCACAAAACCTCTTATATTGGCGTTCACTAAATACACCCCTAACAAAAAACCATACTGACGGAGAACAAATTGATGCAACAATACGAATTGTGTTGCCCACATCCAAATTTGTCAAATCGACAACAAATTGATAGTTGCATGCTTAGAGAAAATCGCATTTGACCTGTATGCAGTGCCAATGCCTCCTTTGACTTGTTATACCTTTTGATTAAATCAGAGTTTATTACACCTTTTTGGTCAGTCTGTTGAACTTTTTGACATTACATAAAAACTTAAGTGGACTACATGTAAACCAATGACCCATGTATTTTGACTCACAGGTTCAAGCTAGCAGAGGAATTGCGGATTACCATCGCTTGCTTGCCTCTGGAGGAAGATATGAAGGTATTTACATATTACATGGTTCGTTCATACTGAGCTTGATGCTTTAAAAAAGAACAAGAGGAAATATGATTACAACGTAAGACATAAAGCTACTAGTGTCATTTTATGGACCACACTTATTTGGTTGTACAGCTGATACAATTTTCACATGTGCCATCTGGTAATCGTTATTTGCCGGGCAAAAAATTAATATTTGTCATGGCATTCGACATCAAATATTTTCTCCTTCCAAAGAATGCTTAGCGATTTTAGTGAATTGCTCGTGCCTCTTTATTGGGGTATGAAATGAGAGGATGTGGTGTGGATGTTTTTACCTTGTATCTGTAATTTTTTTTTCTGGGCGTATAACTGCGGCTACGGCCCTCTTTGGTAAGGGAACTTATTTTCTTAAAAAGAAGGGGGATCATAGAAGGAATTTTCTACCCAAATAAGTAAAGGCCAAGAGCTATTTGACCAATTGACACATGAGGACTATAAGGACTTTTTGAAACAAGTTTTTATGGATGTATGCGTGTAATTGTAATTCTATTGGGGTTGCCCATCTTAAGATGGCTATTTGATGCCCGATTTTTCTTTTGGTTTTACTGGCTGCGTGCAGTCACAGCTACTGCCCCTGGGTACAAATCAAAGACAACAGGTATCTGGTTGGACAGAGCAGGCACAAATGTAGATTTTGTTCTCGACCCTAAAGTCAATCGCAGAGGAATTCCACTTCAAAGCGCATGTGAATGCAGATGGGGCACTAGGAGTGTCATTTGGGATACCCATTTGGAAGTATACTTGCTTTTGATCGTTATTGTAGGATTCCTTTTGTTTTTATGCAAGAGGAGGACATACAGCCGATTAAAACAGAGGCAGTTGGCAGGACCAAAAAGGCCAGTTGTGGTTTGAGGATTGATTTTCTACTTGTATGGATGTCCTTTATTTTTGGGAGTCAGAAGGAAGATCATAAACAGACAATAACAAAGAAAAGCATACCCTTGCAAACTCAACGCTGCAAATTTGCACCTTTGCAACGGGCAGTTCTTAAAGCACCTCATTTTTGTACATAAACATGAGGCAAGGTCCAGCTTCTATTACTTGTGTAGATGATAGTTGTGTATTATTTGGATGCATTTTCCATTAGGAAGACTAGAAACCCTCATTGTACTTATTGTATCACGAGGTTCTTGGTTATTATCCATACTTCTCCGGGTAGCAATATTTGACCCTTACATGGAGGTCTTGCTCATGATCTTGGAATATATATATTTTGGGTTTTCGTTTTCTTTTGTGGACTGACATGATCTTGGATCTTATTTTTTGTTTAATATAGCTAATTCCTTTTCATAAGATGCCATGTTTTGTAAATGTTATTTCTCAAATTTGTTGCACATTTTTGGAGAGGTAGCACCAACGCATGTTCTTGGATCCCTCGTAAGAAGAATCGAGTAGCTCATGTAGCGGCGTCGATAGGAGTTGGGACTCTCTATAGGGAGACCTGGGCTGCACAGCCACCATCATCCCTTGTTTGTGTGCTGGTTTCGGATGGACTTCCCAGTCCACCAAATTTGTATTCTCTCAAGTAGTCGAGAAAGCTTTTGCACTATGCTGTCTTTTGGCTAGTGTATCTTTCTTAGCTCTTTTCTGTATGGGCGTTGGCTGCCCTTTTGGTCCCTTTGTTGGCCTTTCATGAAGTATTTTCAGACCAAAAAGGAAAAAAAGTGATCTCTTAAATAATTCAATTCATATGCTGCATTGAAATAATTAGTGTATTCTAGACATAAAACACAATTTACATGGCCATGTGTATCACTAAACTGATGGAAAATCGCATAAAAATCTCAGTACGTAAAATTAGATACTAAATATAATGATTCGTACTCTATAATATCTGATTGATGCATAAAATTGTAGAACTTCGAATTAACATCGTCATGTAATTTTGGATTCAAAGTTTCGCCTTCTTCTAACACTGGGAAAAGAAATACCAGTATACTAAAACATTAATTATTTTGAACATAGGGATACAATGACGCACATAGCGCTCCTGTATTTTCAAAATGTTTCTGTGTACATACATAGGCCTACTCGAAAAGAGTGGATAATTCAGACCCAAAAAAAAAAAAAAAAAGAGTGGATAATTGGCGTCTAGTAAACTGGGGATCATTTATCATCAAATCATTTGCATTGTCTTAAGGCTGAGCCTGTACCTTACTTTCAAGATTAATTGGTAGAGCTACTACCTCTACGCGCATAAAAATTTGCTTCTTCTTGGAGCAATTGCATAGCAATCTTCATCCTCTTCCCTCTCATACTTCACCCACTATTAAGCAGCCTGCCAAAAGAACCAAAGCAATGCCTGCCTATTCAAAGGGGTAAGGTGCAGGGTGAACAAAAATTCCCACTAATGAAATAATGGCAAGATGACAAAACGAGATGACCTATATGTCTCACAAAAGGCCTCGGTAATATTAGTAGTTGAATCATTTAAGAGCAAGTCAGCAAGGCTGGACTCAGCTGGGCGGGGTTTGGGAGAAAAGGCTTTTCCAGCAACAAAAGGCAGCCCTGGCAGGAGGTGGGGGCCACCAGACTGGGCTGGCCCGAGGTGGAGTTTGGCCCGAGCGCTAGCCGGAGGGCTGGTGATGTCATCGCTGGCGTCAACCTCGCGCTACAGTAGCCGCCAATGACTAGCTTCCACGTGTCGGGGTCTGGGCTCTCCGATTTTTTTTTTCCTTCAATCCAACGGCAGCCAATTTTTCTGCAATAAAAAAAATGAAAAAAAATCGAATTTTTTTTTAAAATATACCAAAAAAATTACTGAATTTTTTTTTCTCTATACCTTATTTCCATTTTCAACATTTAAGTAAATGTCTTTGTCCTTTTACTTTCATTTATTTTTATATTACTTCATTTACTTAAGTTTACAATGTAAATAAGGAAGTACCCCCCATTTGGATTCAAATAAAAATACTAGAAAATCAAATTCCCACCAAATCAAAATATGAAAAATCGGTTTTAGTGCAAAATACGATTTAGGCTAAAAATGATGGCTCATTAAGTCAATATATACTTCATATTAAAATCCCATAAAATCAAGTTTTTTTATTTGATGTGTAAGGAATAAAAGCCGCCAAAAATTATCTTGAGAAAATGATTATTCTGAAAACCATTTTTCATACTTAGCCAATATTGCAGCTCCGCTAAATTTTTTTTTGGGTCCGCCAGTGTCTATAAATACCAACAAATACAACTAATAAAATAAAATCTTATTTGAAAATATTATCCGATATGAATAGTATTGACACGTAAGAACCCGAAAATATTATCCAAATTAATTGTTTAAGTAAAAAAAGTTGTGAAAAAAATAAAAAAATGAATAGTATTTGCCATGGCAAAGGGCAACTGCTGGAAACACACTTTGCTTGGGGGGGCAAGGGGCAAACTGCTAGAAATGCTCTTATATGTTGTATTTTATTTAGTCAAGTTTTCGATGAGGGACTTTATATTCTTCAACACGCCCCCTCATGTGTGACCATCACATAGTGGGCAACATGTGGAGCCAAGTCCACATCGGAGTTAATCATTCATACCCAACACGTGAACACCACATATTGGGTAAGGGGTAGGGGTAAATATTTAAGCCCAACATGTGAACACCACATATTGGGTAAGGGTAAAGGCTCAATTTAGGCCCAATCAATCAACCCGCTTTGATACCATGTTAAATTTCAAAGAGACGGACCAACGACTCACTATTAGCAACACCAATATTGTCCTCAACTTAACAACCTACAGTAGGTATGAGGTTTTTTCACAAAAGGCCACGGTAATGTTAGTAGTAGATCCATTTATTATATATTGTATTTTATTTAGTCAAGTTTCCGATGTGAGACTTTATATTCTTCAACAGACAATAGGTAGATGGGTAATGATTTAGAAAATAATTGAAGAAGACAAGTGAAGATGTGTAAAGGGTTCATAAAATAATTGAAGGAGGATAAAGGAATCCAATGCAGGATTCCTTGATCCAACCGGTGACAGAGAGCTTGCTTGGAGTAGCTGTTATTACCGTCCTAATAACCTTGGTTCTGAAGGATCCTCCACAGTGGGTCCAAATTGAACATTTCTGGCGGGAATTTTCCTCCGTGGATCATTGCTCTGGTGGTAAGAGTTTTTATCGGATGAGGAAGAGAACCAAAGATTAATTTGCTGAAAAAGTATGGTTGGTTGAAAGGCGCCATTGATGCTTTCCCTTGTAAGGCTTTTTTGTTTCTCAAATTTTGTTAAAAAGAATTTGATTCAGTATCAATTGAATTTTGACGATGAAGCAAGTGGCGCTCATCTGGACGTCATCATAACTGTAATTGGCAACAAGCTAAACTGAAAGATAAATTGATTAGCAACAAACTTAAATTGGGTCTAAAATACCGAACCTCGGAAACAACATTCCTAAGATCATCTTGTTGCAACGTTAAGATTCGAAACAATAGATTAATAAATGCGTGATTATCAACCGATGATGCATACATACGGTCAATTAACTGGTTTATAAATACTTACATTATTTAATTTTTTTTTTCTATGCATATAGTGGTATTGTGAAATATGTTTCTGCTACTTGATGCCTTAAATGCCTTTAGCTTATAGGACTTAATAAAACAACATAAAGAGTGCTAGCTTTTTTTCTTCTCTTGGTACTTTGATTCAAGTACATGTTAGCTAAATCTGCCTCAATCTTTAATGTTTGAAGTTTTATGCTCTTCCACAATACAATCCTATTTGGATATCTATTTTGGTTCTTAGTTGTGTATATATTAAAATCACTGTCAACTTTTGGATCCATGAAAAATAACATTTTTTTCATTGGATGGAAAATCATAACTGCTGGTTTGAATTACGTTGGATGTTTGTTCGGCTCTCAGTTGTGCAATTGGGCTGTGAATGTTGCATACTGCCTTTCAGCCTGGTTGTTCGATTTAAGAACGTATCTATAGCTCACAATACATCTTAATTTTTTGTGACTTTAATATACACTATAGCATACGTAGTAATGTCAGTCTTCTTGTAGCTCCAAAATGATTTCCCAAGCGTGAAAATGCCATCCTCTGCTTTCGTGGAAATGCGAGTACATAGATTCTGACTAGATTGACAACTACTACTCATTCATAAATCATGTGGTACCTCATAAATCCAGTTATCTAAATATTTTAATAAAAAAAGTTATTATAGTTTGTTTATTTCAAGATACAATTAGCACTGCCCAATTCTACTCAACATATTGACCACTGTGAAAAATTATCGTTGTATCAGACGACGCTCACTTACACGACGGTTTAATGAACCTCTCAGAATTCCATTCTATTACATAAGGTAATTTAAAACTCAGATATGCTAATATAAGAGAAGACTGCATAATTGAAGGAGATTGCACAAACTATCAAGGAGATGAAGTGAAGCAGACAAAGTAGGAATCCCGACAAAGCATTTGATCGGTTGCAGATACGATCAATTCTCAATGCTAAGCTTATGATTGAAAATTCTTGTTGGCTTATTCCATCCTGCACACAACATAATAGAGCAGTTGAAATCGTCACGTAAGTTGTGTTAATAAGAATCAAACAATTATAACAAAGCTAGGTCTAACGAGCTTGTAGCTATTGAGGTGCAAAGTTCATGCGAACCTGGCCAATAAGCACGCAACTACTTTTGATCAGCTCCAAATCCTGTATCAAGACCCCAAATTTGAATTGCTACTTTTGATTAGCTAGGTCTAATAATAAACAATTCAGTCTTTCTGAACATGCTTATTGATTGCTAGATGTAATTACTTATTGATTTGCAGTATGTTAACAGATACTTTATTCAAATGCATAAAATATGCAGCTCTTGCATACATGTATGTATGTATATACTACATGAGTTGATCAAATGCTCTGCAGTAGTTTAAACAGAAATGTATTCATGACAAAAGCACATGAAGAGAGAGAGAGAGAGAGAGAGAGAGAGAAATTGTCATCCACGAAACAGTAAGTGATGAATCTAATGGTAAATGTATGGCTAGAAAAGATAGTGATGGGAACTCACTAATATCAATTGTGAGCAGACCCTCATTAGCTTTTCAAGTATTTATGTGCAGACATTTGAGGAGGAGGCGTTTTTAACAAAGGTTGCAAAAATTTAGCTGCTCTTTTAAGAATCACAGTTTTTATAAAACTTTTCAACAATAGCGAAAAATAAGAGGGTGCAAGGCCTAAGTAGGAAATCAAAGTGGTTACCCACCAAATCAAAAGTCCTGTGCACCTCCATTGTTCACTATTCTTGAAAGATTTCATAAAAACTGCAGTTGTTAAGAAGAGGGAGAAAATCTTTACAAGTTTTGTTAAAAACCATTTGGAAAGAGCATAGCTTTTGCGGCAGAGAGATTTTTGGTGAGAGCTTCCACTTGCACTTGCACTTGCATCAGCTGAATTGTGAGGAGAAGTAGCTTTTGTGCTGATGTTGATGGAGTAGTTCATCATCATGATTTGGTCGAGTACTTCCACGTCTTGCTTATGCATCAAACGGAGCCCACACTTCTTTATACCCGAGCGATATATTTTGTCGCCAGACATATCATGAACGTAATGAAAAGTTTGGAATGAAACCTTCATCTGACTGCATTCTTTGTCGACTACAAAATGATATACACAAGATACCCAAAGGTGAGGTGACACAAGATGGCCTTTAATAATTGCAATACCACCATTCACAGGGGCACCTTCTCCTAGGCGACATTCAATTCCAAAGTTGGTAGAACGGTAATCCACAGGGGCACCTTCTTCAAAGACAGCACATAAAGCAATCCAAATGGACGTGGTACATGGAGGTAGCTCCACAATTAAGGAATCTCCTACACTTTGATTATTGAACCACTCTGGAATTCTACTTCCAGGTGTTACAATTTGGAAAGCGGGAGTAGTTGAAATTGGCGAAGTGAGTAAAGGTACCTGTGTACCATGCATAGGTTAGTAACTTGATTATTTATCTATTAATATAGAAAACAAAGAGAGAGAGAGACTGAGAGAGAACCTGAAGGAATCCCCTATCCAGAGCAGTCCAGAGCATTCCAAGTATTATACTATAATCGTAGCCATCATTCTCAACCAATCCATAGCAATTCAAACAACGCAACATAACAAAACTTCTTCCTTCTTTTATGCTCAACTTCGGCAATGTTTTTAAGGAAGTGCAATCTTCTGTGCCTATGTAAATATAGCTGAAGCCTTCATTATCAACCAATCCAAAGCAGAAATGGGGCAATTGTTGAAGCCTTTGGCACCCACTCACCGAAAATGACCAAAGCTTAGGAAGACATCCAATGCTTGCAGGAAGGCTAACAAAATTGTTTCGACTGAGGTCTAATTTTTCTAAAGAGGACAAGCAGCCAATATCAACGGGAATATCCCCGTCACAAAGGCCACAATTACTCACATCCAAATACTTCAAAGACCATAAACCATGTAGCGAACCCACAAAAGCCTTTCTTTGGAGGCCCCACCAAAACCTTGATTTATTAGGCTTTGAGCCAAATACACTCAAAATTCCAACAGAGTGTGGCATAGAGATCTTGAAATTGTCCATCTCCCACGAGTTTTCTGGGCGTTTGTCACTGTATGAGCTTCCATCCACAAAGAGCTCCTGAAGAGACTTCAAATTACAAATTTCGCTCGGAAGAGCCAAGAGGTTTTTACAATTTCTTACATTCAGAAGAGTAAGGCCAACAAGACGTCCAATTGATGAAGGTAATTTCTCAATGGACATCCCACTCAAAATAAGCTTTGACAAATTTTCCATTTGTCCTGAAAATTCTGGAATTTTTTTTCAGTTTTGAGCAACCGTGAAGACTGAAATACACAAGAGAATCCATTTCTACCTCACTTGGAAGACTCTTAACACTTATGCATCCATCTAGTACTAATTTTGTAAGCCATTTGAGATTTGCGACGGACGGGTGAATCTCAACTAAATTCTTACACCATCCAAGATTCAACACCTTGAGTTTTGGAATGCCAGTGAAAATTGGGGTTGTTACCAAGTTTTGAGAGCCAGTAAGGTCTATGTATTTCAAATGGGGCAAGTCCTGTACTTACACAAAAAATAGTAGAATATATAATTAGCAACCAGAAAACTTAAACTTTTCCTCTTTTCTTTCAAAAAATTCATAAGATGGCATATGGTAAGTAATCTTACAATTCTTTCATCCCAGAGCTCAACTAGTTTGCTGTGCCGCATCTCAAGTGAAACAAGTTTATTCGGTTGAAAATTTGATGGGAGATATTTGGAAGAATACCGATTCCATTTCATAATTCTTAAGGAATTAGGAAGAACAAGAAATTTCTGGTTAATCATCTTAGAGAATGCTTCACAATTCCCATCCACCTTTTCAAGTTCTGCCATGTTGAAGGCAATGCCTTGAATTTTGTTAGTTGCCTGTAATTAAGAACAGAAAAAGGAAAAGTTAATTCCACGTTTAAGTCTAATATTGAGTTAAAAAGAAATCATATATACATATATATATATATATTTTTTTTTTAAAAAAGGGAATTTTCTACATAACTTCTTACCGTATTGTTTATTAATACATCAATGATGTCATTCGAATGACACAATCGACTGCGTCTACCGGGCTCTTCAGGAGACTCTTGACGAACAATTTGAAATGCCATTTCTTGTATCAAATCATGCATCCAAACAATGTTGGTTGAAATCTCAATAGTTAAGAGTGACTTCTCAACCAGAGCATTTATCCCACCACAACGGTCACAACTGTCTAGTATTCCAATTACTTCATTCTTGTCCTTCCCCTTAAGGAAAAATGCAACATCTAGAAATATATTCTTGTTCATCTCATCTAGTCTATCAAAACTGATTTTGAGCAAATCAAAAATTTCTGTCTCAGGAATTTTCCGTAGCTTATCCAATTCATTTTTCCATTCATCTCGATCTCTTTTATACACAGAGCATCCCAAAATTTTAAGAGCTAATGGAAGGCCTCCAGCATAATTTACAAAGCACTTGGACAATTCCCAAAAACCTTCCTCAGGCTCAAATTTTTTAAAGGCGTTTAGACTGAAGAGCTCAAGAGCCTCATCATCACCTAATCCCTCTACCTTAAATGATATCTCCATATCATGCTTTTTAACCAACCTTTCATTTCTAGTTGTAATGATGATTATACTCCCCTTACCAAACCAATCCTTTTCCTTAGCAAATTTTTCTAGTTGGCTTGATGCATTCACATCATCAAGAATGAGAAGAACCTTTTTATTACATAAGCAATTCTTAATGAAATGGGTCCCCCAATCTTCATTCAAAACTCGAGTAATTTGTTTCTTCAAGATAGGGAAAAGAAGCTGTCTTTGTAGATCAACAAGACGTTTACCTTCAGAAGCCTCTCTAACATTAGCAAGAAAGCAGCTAACTTCAAAATGAATAGAAATGCTTTCATAAACAAGCCTAGCAATGGTTGTCTTGCCAATGCCTCCCATCCCCCATATCCCTACAAAGCGAACATCATCTGTAGGATCTAAAAGCAAATCCATTTGCTCACGTGTAAACTTAATTCCCACTAACTCTGTGGAATCTAACAATTTGAATGTGCGATGCACTTTCCCCCACACCCATTCAACAATCTTTTCAATGAGCTTTCTTTCACACCTACAAGGAAGAACAATGATTAGATCAAAAGTATAAGCCATAGATATAACAAGATCTAAAGGTACATAAAAGTTGCTTACTCATTGTTTGAATCCAACCCAGATAAATTGGCAACTTCTGTTAAAGCAGCTCTCCAGCGCTTCACCTTTTGTATGTCTTCCCTAAACCTTTTCTCATGCTCAGCGAAGTCGCCTGCAAAACTGCCACTTTGTTTTCGTACATCCGAGGGATCCACATTATAAAACACAGGCAGAACCGTGCCCTTGGATTTCATGCATTGGAGAATATTTGTAAGTTCATCCAAGCACCAGGAAGAGGAAGCATAGTTTGGCGAGAGAACAATGATAGCAAGCCTTGATTCTTGGATTGCTTTAAGGAGCTCTGAAGAAATGGTTGTCCCTCTTTCAAGCTTTAGATCATCCTTGAATGTTTTAATGCCCTTGTGCTGCAATTCGTGGTATAAATGGGACACAAAGCTATTTCGAGTGTCTAGACCCCTGAAACTCAAAAACACATCGTAGTTCCATTGACGAGGAGCCGAGTGATCAGCTGAAGGAAGAAAAGCAGATGCTCTTTGGGTGCTCAACGCCATTGGTAATCTGCTGCTGCTGCCGCAAACACTACTCAATGAAAAAAGAACTTCACTAATTCAATCACTCAACTGAATAAATACGAAGACAATCATAAATGGCTTGAAAACTGAAAAGGATTGAAATTTGAAGAGATTTTCTTTGTTAGGGGGTAAATTAAGATTTAATAAACCTGAGGAAAAATACAGCGTTGAAGGAATATAAGCAACAAAACAAGTTTCCAGGAAATTTAGATAGTCTCGAACATGTATTTTGTCATGGTGTTAATTTGGATCATCGATCTTAGCAAACATGTTAATTTGGATCATCTTAGCAAGCATGTTAATTTGGATCATCTTATATGTTATGTCATCATACTTTCAATGTATGGTCCATGTATCAAAAGATAACAAATATCTAACAAGAGAACATGTTACTTTGTACTTCCAATTCAGCAGAGAGAAACAGAGAAATTCAACTCCAAAGAAACAAAAACTGCACATATGATATGAGCACAACTCTACAGAAACAAAAACTGTAATGTTTTATCTTAATGTTATTACCTGAACAAAGCAATTGTGAAATGGAGACAAAGCAAGGCAGCAGCTTTAGCTTAGTGTTACAAATCCAGAGAGAATTTGGTAAGACGACCACCACAAGACCAGCAAGTCAACCAGAAACTCACAAAAATACTTCTTAAGATCAGCCAAGAAACCAACAATAAGAAGCCTCAGAAAAGAGAGAGAGAGAGAGAGAGAGAGAGAGAAGTTGGAAACCGTGTAGTGGCGAGGCACAAGGTTTTCTCTTGGGTCAATGAAGAAAGACTACTGGCCCAATTATTTATTTTTATTCTTGGTGCGGTGAGAATTTTTTATTTTATTTTATTCTTGGTGTGAGAAAAAGAAATTACTTGATAGTTTCCCTCCGGATCAATCAATAATATAAATTTTTTGTTAAAGCATCAAGGATTTTCCCTTTTGGCATGAAATCCCCACCTTCTGCAAAATTATTTGAATACACCTGCTAATTTAGATGCTAATAACTAGATCATGGCTTATTAATATTCCCAATATATGAATCCCTTAATCAAATTATGCATGATTGTAATCATTCCCACCTGCTAATTTAGATGCTAATAACTAGCTGATGTTCCAATGGCATCAGGTTTCACCTTCTTTTCTTGAAGAATTCTTTACCATATGCAGTGAATTGCTTGGGCCTCCTTATTATTGGGGTATGAAATGAGAGGATGTGGTGTGGATGTTTTTACCTTGTGTCTGTAATTTTTTTTTTTCTGGGTGTGATTTCGGCTACAGCTCTCTTTGGTAAGGGAACTTATTTTTCTTTCAAAGAAAGGGGATCATAGAAGGAATTTTCTGCCCTAATAAGTAGAGGCCCAGAGCTATTTGACCAATTGACACATGAGGACTATAAGGACTTTTTGAAACAAGTTTTTATGGATGTATGCGTGTAATTGTAATTCTATTATGGTTGCCCATCAACGGAGAGTCACCACCACCACCAGTTGCCATTTACACACTAAGCCCAGCTACCCCCATCCTCCCTGGTGTTCATTCTCCAAAGTGATGGGCTTCCCTGTCCTCCACAGGTGTAAGGTTTTTTGTCCTAGCTGGTGTTTTTGTTGTTGTCTTTAGTTGTTTTGTTTGGTGTGCTTTGTTTGTTTGGACTTCTTGTTGTGTTGCCCAGGGGGTGTTTCGGTTGTTAGTCTGGTTTCCCTTTTGTTTGGTTGTGTAGCGGTTGGTTGCGCTGTTTCCTCCCTTTCCCTTTCGTTTTTTAATGAAAGTGTGTTTCGACAAAAAGATAGAACACGGCCGCGCGGCTATACTATGAGAAAGGGATTTATCGGCCGCGCGGCTATATGAGATTCTTTTTGAATTTTTAAAAGAAATAGTATCGCCGGGCGGCTATACTCGTTTTCCTTTATTTAAAAAAAACTGTTTTGACACGTGGCACCTATGCGCTGGGCGCGTCCTTTTTTAAATATATAAATAGTATAGCCGCGCGGCTGTACTGTTTTAAAATAAAAATTTTAAAAACATATATTTAGTTTCTTTACTTTTGTTCTTTGGCCTACTTCTTTAATTTAATATATGTAATTAAGTAATATCTTAGCCTTTTTGAATCACTTTAATTAGTAATTATATTTTAATATAAAAAAATTACAGAAAAACTCCACAAAATAATTGATTTCTATTTACTAAGTCTTTTGTGTAATCGTTTGGGTGTCCTAATTAAATTTCTCTATAGCCCAAGAGCCCTATCCATTACTATCTATTGTCTCTTTTTCATTTTTTACTTTTTCAGAGTTATTACTCCCATAAAGATTCTAGAACCTTCACTGTTTAATAATGTATTGTACACGTACGCACGTATTTCCCATGTTTAATACATCTATTTTTTTCAAAAATTTCAATAAGACATAAAATTCACGTATTATACATATAATTCTCACATACTATTGAATAAAAATAATATATATTTTAAATAAAATGGCTATACTCTGTTTTTCCCTAATTGTCTTTAAAAATAGTATAGCCGGGCGGCTATATGCCTTTTTTTTTTATAAACTTTTTAAAACAAAATGGTATAGCCGACCATCTGTACTGCTTGACACGTGGCGCATATCCCATTTGAAATCATATAGCCATCCGTGTACTAGATTCTTGTTGAATTTTTTAAAGAAATAGTGCCGCATTGCTATACGCGTTTTCCTTTAAAAAAAAAATAAATAAATAAAACTGTTGTGACATGTGGCACCTATGCCTTGGGCGCGCCTTTTTGTCGATAGCCGTGGCTAACCTTTTTAAGTTTTTTCTAAATAGCATAGCCAAGGCTGTATCTTAGTTCTTTTATGTATAAATTGTCCTTAATAAATAGTATACACGAGCGGTTATAGTCTTTTACACATATATATATATATATATATATGAATAAGAATAACGTATGTTTTAAGAATTATATTAAAATATCATATAGTGGAAGATTAATATCTACTTTGGATATGTTGAAACTAGCAAAATAATATTTAAAAGGTACAAACTAATGTAACTAGGAGAGTCCTTTTGACATGTGGCGCCTAATAGATGGGGTCCTCTTTGGCTATACTCAGTTTTTATTTTTAAAACGTATGGCCGCACGGCTATACAATTTTACACGTGGCACCTAGGGGATGGGAGCGTTATAGTATAGCCGCCCGGCTCTACTCTTTTTTTTTATATTTTAATATTTTAAAAATATAAAATTTGTTTCTTTACTTTTGTTTATTGGCCTACTTCTTTAATTTACTATATGTAATCACTTTGCTTTGTAATTATATTTCACTTATTATTTAACATATAAAAATTAAAGAAAAAGTTGATAATGTAATTAATTTCTATTTATTAAGTCTTTTGTGAAATCGTTTGGGTGTCTTAATTAAATTTCTCCATAGCCCAAGAGCCCTATCCATTACTATTAGGCCATTACTCGAGTATCTATTGTCCCTTTTTGATTTTGTACTTTTTCAAAGTTATTATTCGTATAAAGTTTTTGCACGTTCATGTTTAATAATGTATTATACACGTACGCAGATATTTCTCATGTTTAATACATGTATTTTTTACAAAAATTTCAATAAGACACATAAAATTCACGTATTATGACAGACCCGTCCCGAATTTCCCGAACTCGAGATTTAACCTCGGAGACCCCGCATCACACCCACGCCGGGTTCACTCCATAAATCTACGTTCTCGCTACTATAGAGAATTAAGGCACGAGACTTTCACAAATTTGCATAGTCTTCCGTAAATTGAACATTTCCCAATTTCAACCTCGCACAAAATTCACAATTAATATCACCAATCAAGACGCATAATAAAATCTCATGCAATTTATATAAAGGCCTCCGCCTTCAAATGATTCTAGCTGAATCGCCACAATGTTTTTAAAATAACTTAATCGTCAAACATGCATATAATAAATTCAAAATCTATTTATGCACACCTTCACTCACTCAGTCTACAGACCAATCTCAATTCAACCAAGTTTCAGGACCAACAACAAGGTCCGAACCAATCTCAATAAGACCACCTAAGTGGGGTCTAATCTGTGGCTGCACCTAGTAACTTCAGTCGCCTACGTACCTACTAAGGGATCAAGCCACACGTAGCTCTTTCAGTATCTATCCCGACTCCTAATATCGTGAGAAACCATTACAGCCACACAACTACATACATTCTAGGATCTATTCATCACCACTCACCAAACACAATCACAATATCTCCCCATACGCCGAAACATCCAAAGTTACGTATGGGACATATCCGCACGCCGGATAAACCTACGACACGTGAGATCTCATCATCATATCACATAATCCCCTCATACGACGGGACACACCCGGCCTCAGAGTCCCAACACGCCGCTAATCCAAAGACGCGTGCGACCTGGGCTACATTCTCACCACCTCACACAATCATATCTCTCCTCATACGCCGGACGCACCCGCCACGTATGGGGTCCGCCAACACGCCGGCTAATCCAAAGACGGCGTGCGACCTCACACCTGGGCTCGCTACATTCTCACCAGCCCTCACACAATCATATCTCCTTATACGTTGGGACGCACCCGCCACGTATGGGTCCGCCAACACGCCGCTAATCCAAAGACGCGTGCGACCTCACACCGGCCTCGCTACATTCTCACCAACCCTCACACAATCATATCTCCTCATACGCCGGACGCACCCGCCACGTATGGGGATCAACACGCCGGCTAATCTAAAGACGGCGTGCGACTCACACCGGGCCTGCATTCTCACCAGCCCTCACACAATCATAACTCCTCATACGTCGACGCACCCGCCACGTATGAGGTGCCAACACGCCGGCTAATCCAAAGACGCGTGCGACCTCACACCGGGCCGCTACATTCTTACCACTTCACACAATCATAACTCCTCATACGTAGGGCGCACCCGCCACGTATGGGGTGCCAACAAGCCGGCTAATCCAAAGACGCGTGCGACCTACACCTGGGCTGGCTACATTCTCACCAGCCTCACACAATCATAACTCCTCATCGTCGGGACGCACCCGCCACGTGGGTCACAACACGCCGGCTAATCCAAAGCGCGTGCGACCTCACATCGGGCCTCGACTACATTCTCACCAGCCCACACTGCTCACTTTGGCTGCTACATTCTCACCACCACGGGTTTAAAGGCCTCAACATGATCACAATATAGGGGTACGTGGGGTAGTGCGTATAGCACTGTAAGCTAACATTTAATCGCTTTATTTACCTTTATACATCCACAAAATTTAATATATAATGTATAATTTCTACTCCTATACAAACCTCAACCCTGGCATAGCATCTGATAATTCCGCAATTTAAATTATATAATAATATCCTAAATTCACGTATAAACCATTTAACTTAACAACGCTCAAGACCTGTCACTAAGGTCATTCTAACCCTCCTGGGATGGTAGAACTACAACAAAAGTCTAGCGGTCAACCCAGGGTCAAACTACCCAAACTTGGTCAAACAGATTCAGGCCCACAACCTCCAAATTCGATCCGGTTCCTATAGGTTCTACAAGGTCTAGGACACACGTCCGCAAGTTTGGTCCAGATCGGACGGTCGGATCGCTCACGATCGCACGATCGGACGATTACTAAAACCCTAACCCTAGGGTTGGCATTTCCGGAGTATCAGGACTCCATTTTACGATCCGTCGAATCCTATCGATCCTGGTAATACCTAGATCAACATAGTATAACTTTAGGACCATCCAACGGTCCAAACCTAGTGAACCCGGAAAATATGCGATATGCGATATCCGTTCGGGACTCTAACGGTACCCAAAATGAAATCCGAGCACACCTACGCTCGTGACATCGAGAGGATCACAGTGGGACAAAAATGCCCTCGGCTATAGTGCCCACGCAATGGCGGGTGTCCAAAGCAATACCGCATCGCGGAAAACTTCCAAATCGTGAGCCAAGACTCCTACCTAGGTAATACACCTAATTTGGAGTCACTTTTGTTTTGGGCATACCCCAAAACTGAAGTGGCAGAATCGGAGGTCAAAACCGCCAAACTTCCCTCCCTTAATCGATCTCCAAAACGCATAAATCTCCGAATCTAACCCAAGCAGCAAGAACTTGAGAGGTTCAAGATCCATACCGGATCGCCGGAAATGGTGGCGGATGACGACGAATGGAGCCGGCGGTTCTGTCAAAACCGGCGCGATTCCGAGCTTTTTCCGGCGGATTCCGGCTTGCCGCCGTCGGGATGGTCGAAAGGTTCGGGTGACGGCGGTTCGAACCCGACCGTCGTGGTGGTGGTGCACCGTGGCGGTGGCCAAAACAAGCCGTCGGTGAAGCAATGCCGTGGGGTGTCGCGCGAAGGAGAAGACCGAGAGAGAGAGAGAGACGGGGCGTTCCGTCTTTTTATCAAAAATCCATTTTCCAAATATTTATGATTATGCCACTGAGCTTCATTTGATCATATCTCTCTCGTTACAACTCCGATTCGAGCCCACTACGTGTTTACGGACTCATCTCACCGTGCTCTACGGTACAACCGGAATTCCCAAATTCCTTCCGGATAAGAAAATGACTAAAATACCCATATCCCACGGGTAATTTCTCAATTCCACTTAAATAAATTAAAACATGGGATAAATTTGGGGTCGGGGTGTTACATATTATATACATAATTATCACATATTACTGAATAAAAATAATATGCAATAAAATGGTATAGCGACACATTGCATAAGTTTTTCCTAATTGTTTTTCAAAAAAATAGTATAGTCGGCGATACTCATTTTCAAAAAAAAAAAAAGTATAGCCGATCGGCTTTACATTTGACATGTGGCGCTTAGGTGCGTATAAATAGTATAGCCGACCTGCTATACTATTTTTTTGAATTTTTTAAAAAATGGTATAGCCGTGTGATACTCGTTTTTCCTAATTATATATATATATGTATGTAAAGCTTTACTATTTTGACACGTGGCACTTAGGGGTTGGGAGCGTTCTTTGTTTAATATATACACAGTACAGCCAGGTGGCTATACGTTTTTTTGAATAAAAATGTTAAAAAACATATATTTAGTTTCTTTACTTTTGTTTTTTGGCCTACTTCTTTAATTTAATATGTGTGATTAAGTAATATCTTAGTCTTTTTGAATCACTTTAATTAGTAATTAAATTTTAATATAAAAAGTTATAGCAAAAGTCCACAAAATAATTGATTTCTATTTACTAAGTCTTTTGTGTAATCGTTTGGGTGTCCTAATTATATTCCTCTATAGCCCAAGAGCCCTATCCATTACTATTAGACCATTACTTGAGTATCTATTGTCCCTTTTTCATTTTTACTTTTCCAGAGTTATTACTCGTATAAAGATTCTAGCACCTTCACGTTTAATAATATTTATACATGTACGCATGTATTTCTCATGTTTAATGCACCTATTTTTTACAAAAATTTCAATAAGACACATAAAATTAACGTATTATACGCATAATTCTTACATACTATTGAATAAAAATAATATATATTAAAAAAAATGGTATATCCGCACTACTATACTCAGTTTTTCCCTAATTGTCTTTAAAAATAGTATAGCCGGTGGCTATACTAATTTTTGCTAAATTTTAAAACAAAATATTATAGCCGCCTTGTATCTTGGTTTGACACGTGGCGCATAGGCGCTGGTGTGTCTTTATATACATATATAAATCGTAGAGCCGACTCACTATACTAGATTCTTTTTGAATTTTTCAAATAAATCGTATAGCCGCATATGTACTCATCTTTTTGACATGTGGCACCTATGTCTTTGAGTGCGTCCTTTTTAAATATATAGCCGCATGGCTATACTTTAAAATATACTATCTTAAGATCGCGCGGCTATACCCCCAAAAAGAATTTTTTAAAGTATAGCCTTGACTATACCTGTAAATAGCAAACTAGGAAAAGACCTCTGCACAGGACTATGCCGGCAAATGTTTGTCGGATTAGACTTCTCCCGACGAATATTTCCTTTGCCGATGAAATTTTGTCTAGAGAAGGGTTTTTTTTTTCTTTTTTTTTTTGAATTTTAAAAATATAAATTTGTTTATTTATTTATTTTTTTGGCCAACTTATATTAATTACGTATTAATTATTATTTCTTTAGTGAATATTTAAATATGTTACTGATTTAATTTTGCTGTGCAAAAATGAAAAAATAAATTACTTATTTTCGTTTGGGTGTCTTAATTAAATCTCACTAGAGCCCAAGATTGAGAGCGAAACCTAAATCGTAAAGCCCTGGGTCAAGTTACATGATTATCCAACCCTAATTGAGTCCTAAGAACCATGTAGAACTTAGAATTAACATTAAACACCATCATGTAATTACTATTGTTCTTTTGCTTTTTCCTGGAGCACTTGCATACCAATGTTCATCCTCTTCCCTCCCATACTTCACCCACTACTAAGCTGCCTTCCACAAGAACCAAAGCAATGTCTGCCTATTCAAAGGGGTAAGGTGTAGGGTAAACAAAAATTCCCACTCATGAAATAATGGCAAGATGACAAAACGAGATGGCCTATATATATCTTATCATAATTGAATGAAGATAAGAAAAGATAGGGAAAGCTAAGCGAATCCAATAAAGTGATATAAAGATAGATGGACAAGGATTCAGAACATGATTGAAACAAGACAATAGGAGATGGGTAATGGTTTAGAAAATAATTGAAGGATGATAAAGGAATCCAATGAAGAATGTCCTATTGTGAAGAATGTGTCATGTCCTATATATTGTGTACAAGTGCAATCTCCTAGTCCGTTCAACCATGCGAAGAATGTCTATTGGAGAAACTCCTTGCTTATTGGGAGGAGAACCAACTATTAGAGCTCAAGTGAAACCGATTGAGTTCGGAGAATACATTAATAGTTGTATTTTGGAACTTGAAAATTTAGGTTTAGTCCCATTATAGTTGGAGATAGCCTACGGAACCATGAGTAGCGCTTCCCTATTTTAAGATTTTGATTATTTATTTTCTGTAGTTGTTCAAATCACATAGATATTGTCCCTACTTGAAGAGAAGTGTTGAATATAAATCGCTTCTAATAAACATGTGGCTAATTTGTCTTCAAATCGTGGACAAAATAGCTTTGCCGATGACTTTCTTCCAAGACTAATTGGTTGAGTCGTTGAAGCAATAAATCAAAATCATCTTGGCTCCTTAAGAGGCTGAGACGCACAAATCGATCTTCAGCGCCAAAATGAGAACCTCTACATCCGTAAACGTTGGCTTCTTCTTGGAGGACTGCATAGCAATCTTTATCCTCTTCCCTCTCGCACTTCACCCATGCATAAGCTGCAGTGAGGAAATTTATTAATTTTTCATAAATGAGCTCTTTTGATCACTTAATTAATTTAATTTTCAGAGGTAATAATATTATCAGAATCATATGATCATGGGAACATCCAACAGCCATATCCGGTAAGCAACAATTGGTCAGAATGATAGTAGTGTTAAATGGTATGTATATATATTAGCTAAAAGGAAATTATAAATGCTTCAACATGAAATGAGCAACGAAATTTAGATCAAGGAGAGAAAAATCTTCACAGAAAAAGGCTTCGAGTGGTGAAGTCCTTTGACGACCGAAACTAATTTAATTTTTTATGTCGTTCTTGATTGATTTATTTTGATAAAAGAACATACGCAAGTTGTGGTGAGAATGTTACCTGGTGAAGGTCCTCTAGTTTTCTTGAAAAAGGTGCAGTGTTTGTGAAAATACCTGCAGGATGACTCAAAATGCCTAGAGGAGGGTGAATAGGCCAATTTAAGATTCTAATCAAATAAATAAAAATAAACTTCGGTAGCAGGATTGATATGGCTTATCAATCCTGTAACGTGCTGGGCAGAAAATAAAAGAACACGCAGAGAATTATTTTACGTGGTAAAACCCCACCTCTGGGGAAAATCCACGGGACTCCTCAGTCCAACACAAATCCACTATAGAACGATGATTACAAGAAGTACTCACACACTTATCCTAGACACATTCTAGATAATGTTTACCGACTTCTTCGTAACTCAACTTCTGTCACGGGATGATCTTCGACACTCCTTATGTTGAACGCAATACTGGCCACGATTGCTTCAAGCTCACCGGAGGAAAACCGCCACCACGGTCTTGGTGCCCTCAACCGTATGAGTCACCGACGTGCATATGAATGCAATATGAATGATGAAAGGATTTGATAAATCACAAAGTAGACAAGGAACACTTGATGATTTATCTAAGAAAAATAAGAACTACAGCTTTCACAAAAACAGATTCAATATATTCAAAAACTCATGCGTTGAAAAAAGCTAATGATGAAAAGGAACAACAATCCTTTTTATTCAAAGCCAGTTTCTCTACCTGGAGAGAAACCCCACGTCACTACACTTCCAATGCAACTATAAGACCCATTCAACTAAGACTTCTAACCTGATGCAATATGAACACCCAATTAAGCTATTCAACTATGACTATTTGTTGTGAATCAATATGGGCACAAAATGAATAACGTCAAAAACCATTGAGACCACTAATACTATATAATTCGTCAACTTATGCAAGGATTGTTATTCAAGATAACAATCTTTATCAAAGAGATCAAATAGGTATCAATGAAATGTCCTTTTCAAGTCAAGGATGAAAAATAGTATTTTAACTTAAATCAAAATAGAGTCCAACTAGGAAAGTAATCTCAAGAGATAAAATCTAATCCTATTAAAAATAAGATTAAGATAAAAATACTTTGAGTGAAAAAAACTCCAACTAGGAATCCTATAATGAATGCATGATTATGTCATGATTTACCTGAAGTCAAGTTTCTCATATCGGTCAAGTCATGCCTCGGATGTATGGGGTTGAATGAGTTGTGCCAAAACATCCAGTAAACAAGTCCAGGAAATGACAATACAAATTTCGTACTAACAGTTTGGGTGCAAATTTTTGCAGACTAAAGCGATTTGATACAGAGAGGATGTTGCTCAATTTTTCCCAGCGCTTCCTCAAAGTGTTATATCCGAATTCAAAAATATCCTTTCCTCCCCCTTCAAGGACTACATTCAAAACCTTCAAAGCTCTCAGCTGAGCATCTCGAGAAATACCCATGCTATTTATGAGCGTATACATGGTCATCTTTTAGAACACAGACTCATCCTTTACCACCGCCCACCTGTGCAAAGATGCACAAGAACAAATATTATAGCTGTTAGTACGAAATTCGTATTGGCATTTCCTAGACTTTAGTATACGGTGAAAATTAGTTTGTGAGGAATTGTTATTGAACGCTTTGTCACTACTCTTTCAACCCCACACTTCCGAGGCATGCCCTGACCATATGAGAATCTTGACCTCAGGTAAATCATGACATAATCACGCATTCATTATAGGATTCCTAGTTGGAGCTATTTTCACTCAAGTATTTTTATGTTAATCTTATTTTTAATAAGATGAGATTTTATCTCTTGAGATTACTTTCCTAGTTCAACTCTATTTTAATTGAAGTTAAAATATTATCTTTTCCTATTGTGACTTTGCTTGTTGCTTACCTCTTAGTTAATTTGGTTTAAAGAGAGGCGTCATTACTTTGAGTCCAAGGTGAATCAAATCTCTTATTGATGATAGGTTGTGGTGCAATAGGAAGTTGAAGATTCGTGGCCTATTGGGTTTCTCTCCCATGAGAGAGAACAAGTCTTGTATAAAAGATTATGTGCCATTCTTTTATTCAACAGCTTTTGAGATATTTGTTTTGAGCATATAGAATTCTAAGAAAAGCTGCTGTGCGTATATTTGAGATAAATCATCAAGTGTTCAATGTTTACTTGGTGATTTATCAAACACTTTAATCATTCATATTGCATTCATATGCATGTCGGTGACTCATACGGTTGAGGGCACCAAGACCGTGGTGGCGGTTTTCCTCCGGTGAGCTTGAAGCAATCGTGGCCAGTATTGCGTTCAACATAAGGAGTGTCGAAGATCATCCCGTGACAGAAGTTGAGTTACGAAGAAGCATTTTGAGTCATCCTGCAGGTATTTTCAATAGCTACTGTGAAGCGTTTGGTTTTCAACTCAATGCCTAAATGGAAAATTGAATGGGGGGGCCTCTATCTTTTTGTATAGAACATATACTAGCAAATGACTTACTAGTTACTACTGTAGTGTTTTGGAGCAATTGCTCCCCCAATGAAATGTCCTGAGTTCGAGTCCTAGCATCTGTGTAGTGTGTGAATTTAGTATAATATATATGGCCCCAATCAATAGAAAAATGTCAAAAAAAGTCCTAGATGCAGTGCATTTTCTGCATTTTTGGTTCCGGATATATGTTGTGATATAGAAGGGAAAGAAGTCCCCAATAATAGCAAGGTGATAAAGTTTATAAATAAAATAAAATAAATAGAAGTGAAAAGATATGCAAAGAAAATGATGGTTAGGTTGTTACGTACCCGAATCTGCTACCAGCATGGCCAGTGAGCTTAGAAATTGAAAATATCATGATATCATCATTTGCTGGAGTAGGAATTGCTGTAAAATGTGGCCAGTAATAGACACGATCATAGATTGCTTTGGCATTTGGACCTTGAACATTTGCCTTATTCAGCTGGCCATCAGGATTGTTTGGTGAGGTAACAAACTCAATAACATTAGTAGCATCTGAGATGTTCTGCAACAAGGATGCATCTCCTCGAAATACATAGTCCATCGAACGAAAAAACTCCGTTTGTATTTGGTAATATTGGGAAAATCGAACATCAAAACTGTATATATCAGTCAGCAGTATATTTGTAGTAGTACTACGTACTATTTGTACCATCTCAATTGGTGATTTTATGTATACAGGTATCACGCACCAGAGAAGTAGGTCCACACACGTACACATGTTAATACTATCTATATACTATAGAGAGATAATATAGAAGATGATTTCTTGAGATGATACAAGTTTATTTATTCATTCTTTGTCCGTTAAATATGTAAGCAGTAAGTTTGGCACCCACATTGTAGTAAGGAATTGAAGCTACAACACTTGCAGGCGAGGAGGAGGAGGTTGAATTATGGGAAGACAGTGCATGAACTGCAGCATTGAGAAGTTGGGTTGAGCCAGCACCAAAAACAATGTATCTTCCTCCAGTCACGGCATTTCCAACGATGGCATGAAGTTTGCGAATGTGCCTCTCAAGCTCTGCTGAGATGTAAGATTGATCAGCAAAGGTATAGCTCATTCGATGCCAACCTGCTACTACAAGTGTACTTTTTGATGCATGTTGCATCCAAAATGGCTACAAGAAATATGGATCCCCACTGCATCCAACAACACACATGAGCTGATGATGATCATAAAGTTTAGATGTGCCATTTAAATTTTTTCACCATTAAATTAGTTAGATCCAAATTGGAAGCTCCGTTCAATAGGATGAGAAATTGAACGGAGCTTTCAATTTGGAGGTAAGTTTTAATAGTGGAAAGGTGGACTTAGGTAGAGCAGCTTTTGGCACAAATTATTATTTTTTGGATATTCCCTTTGTCAAGCCACTGTATTACCCTATTCTTGGCATGGTGACAGAAATCTTGGTGGTCACTTATGGAAGTAATTAATCTATCCAGTAAAATGAAAAAAGAAATATGAACCCGTCCTCGGTGACGGATCAGGAATTTTTCAGGGGAGGTGCAAGATTTAAAAGACTGAAAATCGCAAAGGACTCGAGCAAGGTCCAAGGTTCAAGTCTAATATCCATGTAGTTTGTTAAAAAAAAAGGCTAAAAATTCAAAATTAATTTAGACAACCAAATGCCCTTAGAATTTTAACAATACTAATGTTATTCGTAATTAAAACAAATAAGAATTTTACGTGTATTACTAATTGATTACAGTCTGTATGGAATATCAATTAATATGAACAAAATCCATGTCAGTGACACAATTAGTTTACCAAAATTCATATCAAATATGAACAAAATCCATGTCAATTACTTAATTAATCTAACAAAAGTCAATACCAATTAATCTAACCAAAAGCACATGTGATTTGGAGGTCAGAGATAAAAGTACACGTGATTAAAAGTTCTAGATAATTTTTTGTGAATTTTTTGGCACACATATGAGTTTTTAATGAATTTTTTAAGTTAGGCCAATTAGAAATGGACATGTGTCAGCTTGCTATTGGACCATTTAAAAAAAATCAAAAGTGAGAAGCAGAGTCTTTCTTCTTCCTCGAAGAGCCTCTGCAACTCTAACTTTAATTCTAGAAAAACTTCGAAAATTCATAACTTTGGTTGTGGAGCTCCAATTAATGAACCGTTTTCTCCTACATGCTCGTGAGATCGAGCCCAACAATCTAAGGTAAATATTTAGAGTCTCACACAGCAGCAAACAAAACAACATCTTTGAGGCATTTAGTCGAACAATTGGTGGGCAATAGCGAAGGGGCAAATTCTGACATCCCCAGGAAGTTTCCGGCGAGGAGAGGTGCAGCTGCACCTCTTTGCTCCTCTGTGGATCCGCCAGTGCCCGTCCTACCAAATTTTTTTGGCTGCATAGTCCTTTGCACGTGAGATTTTGTGTTTGAATTCCTTTCCTTCGATATCGTTTGTGTAAAGAAAAAAAATACTACACTGTAACATTATCCTTACATGCAGTACGTAGTGTTGTATGACTGACTTGATATAGACTGAAGAGCAATAGTTCATTTGAAAGTTAGTAGAAGTATTTAAGGGCTCGTTTGGTACGTCAGACTATATTGACTAATTTCTTCAGATAGTATTAATATGTTCTGGAAAGTACTGATTGTTTATCTATAATATTATAAGGCTTTTGGTGTTGTTCCGGATAAATAGTTTGACTAAGATATATTGTGTTTGGTGCTGTTTCGGATAACATCAGATCAGACTATTTTTTTTTTTTTTAAATTCTTTGATAATTTAATGAAAATTTAAATTCATAGGGAAACGGAGTAATTTAGTGGGAAGTTAAAAGGGCTTTTAATTTACATGTTGCTTCTTGCCATTAATCCCATATATCCATCCATCATCATGAATTTGCCTAAATTCATTTTAGTTAACTAAAATTTAATTTCCAGCATTCACCAAATTAAATCGAACAATCCACTCGTCCACCAAACTGAGGCTTGAATTTTGGAAAACTGAATTATGAACCAAACTCATCCAAACTCATCCACTCCCCAGCAACCAAACCCAAGCTTTTTGGTTGCTCTCTGAAACATTAATTGAGTTCCAATTCAATGCAAAACATAGACAAATAAATAATTCTACGACGCAATTACATTCCTAACCTAATTTCCACAAAAATAAAAACTCATAACTTAATTTTCACAAGATTCAATAAAAGAGGAAATATATAAAGAAAGAGAAGATAAAGACATGATAAGAGAGAAGAAGCAAGTTGGAGAGAGAGAGAGAGAGAGAGAGAGATGGAGACCTAAAGAAGAGTGAAAAGAATAACTTGTGGAGAAGATAGCAGAGAAAAACCCCAGGGAGAAGAAGATGAAAATAGAATTTTTCACGTGAACGTGTGTGTTATTTTTCCCTAACCGTATAATTAAGCGTGTATTATCTAAACCGATGTGTGTAGGTTGTATCAGTTAGTCAGGTAAGGAGAGTATTAAAAGCCCAACTCATTTAAAATAGTCAGGTAATTAAATAATACAAGTTGACACCAAACAACTGACATGGACTATTTACTCATATCTAGAGTCTAATACGGTGTACCAAAAGATTCATAAGAAGCATGATGAGGAGATGGTGCCAAAAAAGATCCCTTGTTGATGAATGATATTCTTCTTTTAAGAGAAATACGTATAACTATCATCCACTACTCTTTGTCACTAAAACACCCAAAATGGGGGCTGAAATTATAAAAAAATCCAACACCCAAAACTACTTTATAAACACACCCAAAACCCATCATTATACACACTCAAAACCCATTTATATACACACCCAAAAAATATACTATTGTTGATTTTGGGGTTGATTTTGGGCGTGTTTCTATATTTAAATAGTGTTTGGGTTTTTTTATAAATACATGTCTAGAATTGAGTTTATTTATAAATTTGTATTGTATATATGAGGGAATATTTTATTCTAAATATAAATATTAGAGTTTATTAGGAATAACCCTTGTGATCTAAGAGACCCCTATTTTAAAACATTACATTACTAATATATGTCATGTGAGTTTTGTTTTTGGAATCTTTTACGGCTCCAAATTCCATAATAAAAGGAAAAAACCAAGTCCCTAGAAATGCACTAAATATATTAATAATTAAACTAAACATTGCTTTTCACATCCCCTAGACTTTTCAGTTAGGTATTTTTTATTGCTGGACTTTCCTAAGCTTCCTAGTTCAAATTTTCTGAATTAACAACTTTTCGGCTAATTTTTTTTTTCCTTTTCAGTACAACCTTTCTGCCCTCCGAATTTCCCAAGCTCCCAAACCAGCTAAGAATAGTGTGTTTATTGTGTGTGTGTGTGTGTGTGAGAGAGAGAGAGAGAGAGAGAGAGAGAGAGAGAGAGAGAGAGACCTGTCAGCATTTGCTGCACAACCAGTCAAAAACTTAGAGCAATGAGGGCCTCCATAGCAAGAATTGCATTCACAAACAGGCTCCTTGCCATCAAGAGTTAACCCATCCAAGTAGGCTCTTCCATGCCCCGAGCAAGAGATGGCTGCCACATACTCAGCTTCTTCTGCAGCTCTTCTGATCCAACTCAGTTCCCACTCTCTACCCACATATAGTTTAGAGATCAATAATAGATTGAAAACTAAAGAAAATGCTAGGCACACAAGGTAGGAGCTTTGTGGCTTAGCCATATACGTCTAATTCTTCTTTTCAGGCTCTTGCATAGGAGCCTTAATGAAGATATATATAGGAGCCTTAATGATGTATGTAAAACAGATCTAGAAATAGGAGAGCAATGACAAATTTAATATGCATTAGGAGGCAAAGCCTTGACGACTTTACAGTCCACCATATATATATATATATATATATATATTTGACGACTTTACAGTTGACCATATATATATATATATATATACGTAGTATATAATATTACATATATATCTACACGGTATATAATATTACGGAGGCTGCACTGCATGTCGATTAAATTAACTACTTCAATGGCAGTGGTGGGCTGTACCCCACGGAAGTTTTTGGGGAAAAAAAAAATATAGATTTTCTATTTAAACCCCATACTTCTTTTAGTTCACCCCATGTTCTAAGTTCACCCTAACTTTTAATTTAAAATTTCACAATTTCTAAGAAAACCCCACTATCTTCCCAAACTACCCTTAAATACACCCCAATCTGAAAAAATAAGAAAGAAAAGAAATTTTCTATTTAAACCCCACAAGCTACCCTTAGAGGAGGAATGTATACAGCTTTGGGGAGATCATGCTGGAAATTTTAAGCAATGGCAGGTTGATGAATTTAGGAGCAAGCATACAGAGTAAGTCAAGGGAAGTTGTTATGAGAGAAATTTACAATGAGAATGAAGTTGGTACGAACGTTCCGATGCGAGAGGAGATAAAACTGGTACTTGAGGTGCTACACTTTGCACTAGGAGTAGGCCATCTGATCGGCCATCAATGGAGAATACATTGAAGCTTTTATCAGAATGGAAAAGAAACAAGAAAAATTACTCAACTATTGAAGTTGTAGCAATAGGATTATGATTTTAGATGCACACCGGAATGCCAGAAGTGATAATAATATTACTGCTCCCAGCAGAAAAAAAAACACAAACAAACCCAAATCCAAAATTTAATATTTTCTAGAGAAAAAGAACAGCTTTACCAAAACATTAGGTATTTTAAAAAAACAAAAAACAAAAAAACAAAAGCAATCAACAAAGGGAAGGAGAATAAGATCATTACAGCCAAACAATTAACAAGTCTTTCCATTAGCTCACACGTAGATTTTAAAGAGACATGCTCTTCAATGTTCTACGTCTCTGGCAATACAATGTAGAAGAATTTGTATTTTTCTAAAACTTAATATGAAGAGTGTGTATAGATGTATTAGGGTTAAGTATTAAGTTGGATGACATTTTTTGTCTTTTTACACAATAATAAAACTTACAGCTTAATAATTTAAGTATTGGGGTGAACAAAGAGAATTGTGGGGTTTAAATAGAAAATATAGCCCTGTAAATGAGTTATTTTAAATATAGTTCAGTATGTATTAATCTATTAAAGTTATAAAAAAAAGTCTATTTCTTTTTCAATTTAGTTGTAGGGCAACAGTAAATATACACATTAGAATAAAAGAACTTATCAGTTTGACTACCTTCTCCGCTTACGGAGATCATGACTTTGTTTTCTGAATCCCAACCAAAACACTTCGATTTCAACTAAATGGTAAAGTCTTTAGCCCTAACTCACCCACTTGTTAAAACAGTCTTGGCAACAAAATGGTGAACGAGTTTCTAGTGAATTATATGATTGTCTATACTGAAAAAAAAATTGCTTATTGATTTAGAAGCAATAACAAAAAATATCAATTCTCGCAAAGGATTGCAAGCCACAACTTGAATATATCACTTTAATTATGTTGTTGAGCATATTTTAATTTTGACAATATGTATTTTTCTGTCGCATTTAATATGTATTTGTTTTATGTTTAAAGTTTATTGAAAATTAGTCAAAATTAACTTAAAAACTTGCGTGTTTTGTATGATTTAATGTTGTTAGGTTATGTTTAGCTAAGCTTTTTAGCTTCCCTTGACAACTTTGTAATTGCACATATAATTCATCAAGCTCTAGGTTAATTATAATAGAATAGTCTAGTTGAAGATGATTACTGTGGCTGAGATCAAAGACGGAGGTAGGATTGTATGTGATAAGACTGCTCAACTCCTCGTAATCCGTGATGATCCTATGATATTTCGACATCGAATCAAGTCGGGCCCATTTATTATCCATAGCCTCTTCTCCAAATCAAAGGAAAGAGGGTTGAGACTTTCTGCCGAAATTTCGATAGAGTCTCCTCTGAAAAACGGACTTTCCCAAAAAAAATTTAACATGCCAAAACACATTAATAAATCCCAACCAATAGCATGCACAATGTAGAAACACACAATTTACATAATCAACCTTCGGTCTTACATCCAACCCTAGCATGGGTGATAACAAAGGAAATCTAGAGAAATTCAGTTTATGAGCGGCAACAAAGTTCAACGGAAATCGAGACAAAAAAAAGTTATCTTACAAAGTTCGCTCGGGTTCACTCTTGCCCGCCGTTCAAGTCTAGCTATCACTCGAGGCGAAATAGAAAACTTGTGAGTGGACAAAACAAAGTTTTATTATAATTCAAAACAACATACTAAACAATGCTAAAAACATGCAATCAAAAACATTCATACCTATTCAATGTGAAATTGATGTACTTTCACACCCCCGATATAATATGATACTATCAAAATAAAACGAAATATGTAAAGAAAGCTTTTGAAATAGTTAAGTGCATAAACATATAGACACGAAAAATCTTGAAATTGTATAGATATATACACCCCGTAATCCATAACTATACATATCATATAATTTATAAGTATATATATATATAATATTTTCACACCAACACGAGTACTAGGGAAACAATCCAGCATGGGGATTATTTGACTACCTCGTAGGGTTTCTACCCTGCGTTTAGGGATGAGCTGTCTAATTGGGGGACTACAACTCTACAACACACACGCCAGAAATTCTAAGGCATGGTAATTTAATCGTTGAAAATAACGCTATTTTAAAACAAAGTCCACTCACAGGAAGTCCGACGTTGTGTGACCCTGATAGGGTCCTACTTGTTGAGTGCGTTGAATCGGAGTACCTTTTGAAGAATACAAGGACTAGATTAATTAAAATACTTTGAACGAGAACTTTAAAATAAACTCCTAGTTTTCCTGAGACTCAAGTGTGTGTACGACGTGATTGAGAAGTTTCTAGGGTCCAATTACGTGTTTAGAAAGGTGAAATAACCTCTGAAGACGCTCGGTCAACCGAGTGGTCGAACTTCTCAAACTTGGTCAATCGACTACGGGGCCCACGCACCTCGATTTAAGATCCGAAAGCCCCTATGGATTCAACAAGGTTTAATAAACACGTCCTACAAGTTTGGTCCAGATCGAGTGGTCGGATCACTCTCGATCTCACGATCGGACTGTTACTGTTTTATGTAATCTTTGAATCATTGATTTGGAGTATCCGACTCAACTCTCGATCCACGAGTTCCTACATGATCCTAGAGGTATATAGATCAACATATTTGGAAATGGGGTCAATTCAACGATAACCAAATTCGAATACGAGCATACCGGCCGTGCTCGATTTACATGTGAAACATTTTAGAACTAAATGGGCCACCCAACCTTGGCCCACGTGCCAGTAGTGTGTGGGTGTCTTTAGAAAATTCTGACGACTGTGAAATTCTCGAAACACCCAACAATACCTATACCTACGTGATCACGACAACGAAGGGAGCAACTTTTGTTCTTGGGCCACGGCCAAAGAGTGGTCGGAGCTTGCCGAAAATTTTAGCCAAAAATCGGTCAAAACTTAGATCCTAAATCTAGCTTCAAAACTTCAAAGTCGATACTAACCAACCCGACCATAAGCTAGATCACATTGAAAGGATGAGAAATCATACCCGGATCGGCAAATTCCATAGTCGGAATCGTCCCAAAACGACGACTTAATTCGGAGAAAACCGGTGGTTTGAGCTATCATCGTGACAGAGGCGTGGTTGTGGCGGAGAAGGGTGGGATGCGAAGAGGGGAGGCAGTTCTTTTGGGACGGTTTCTTGGCCGAAGGTGGCCAAACGGAGGAGTTGCGGCCAAAATAGTGGCTGGCTATTTGGGTTTCGTAAAGAGAGACGTCGGGGGAGAGAGAGAATCTGATTGGTTTTTAAAATCTAACTTCAAAATATTTATGGTTGTGCCACTGCAACAATGCCATTCAATTCCCCAAAATCCTACCGTATTAAAAAGTGACTAGAATGACCCTACCCCAAGGGAAAAATTGTAACTTCACAATTAAATAAATTAAATAAGTTAAATGAATAGTTAAAATTGGATTAGGGTGTCACATATGTGTGGGGAACCAAACCATAACACAAGTTTTTAAAAGAAAAATTCAATCCTGCAACAATAAATAAGAAAGGGCATTGATTTTGAGTATTATTGGAGGATTAATCGGCTAATATGGCGTTACATTCTTTCTTTACTCTATATTAATTAGGTAAAGTGGGACTATAAACATGTGATATATTATTGTCAATGAAATTATTATGAAGTATAAGGTTTGCAAAATATGAGCTGCAACTATATAATCCAATATGTATAGGAACAATTGTTGGGGTGGGGCCAGGTTATGGTAGGCCCTAAGGTGTAACATCCCACATCGACTCAACGGAGAGGGGGTGATGTGCCTTATATGTACATGTCTGTCTCCATCTAGCACGAGGCCTGGGAGCTCAACGGCCGAATCATGGAACTCCGGTTGTTAGAGCAATCTGACGTGACAGGACCAGGAAGTTGCTCGTAGCTCCTAAAAACAAAAACTGGAGGCAGTAGATGGGGCCAAAGCGAACATTATTGTGCTACGCAGAGCCGATCCGGATGTGACAATTTGTATCAAAGCCACTCGCCATGTCATGCGAATGTGCCGGCTAAGGACGCCGAGCCCCTAAGAGGTGGATTGTAACATCCTACATCGACCAACGAAGAGGGTGATGTGCCTTATATGTACATGCCCGCCTTCATCTAACACGCCGAGGCTTTTGAAAGTGATCGACTCTGAGTCGCGGAACCCAAGCGAATTGGTGCTAGAGCATCTGTGATGGGTGACCCATCGTTGCTCGTGAGCCTCCAAAAAAAGTGAGGGTAGAGAGGGGAAAATGCATAATATCATGCTACGCAGAGCCGATCCCGGATGTGACATTTGAGAAGCCACTGGCTGCAGGGTGCGACGTGTCCGAGGACGCCGAGCCCTATGAGGGGTGTATTGTAACATCCAACATCTATCAACGGAGAGGGGTTGATGTGCCTTATATGTACATGCTCGCCTCATCTAACACAAGGCTTTGGGAGCTCAACACATCGAGCCATGGGAACTCCGGTTAAACGAATTGGTGCTAGAGAAATCCTAGGATGGGTGACCCACGGAAGTTGCTCGTGAGCTCCCGGAAACAAAACCATGAGGGCAGAGAGAGGGTCCAAAAGCGGACAATATCGTGCTACGGCGGAGCCAATCCCGGGATGTGACAATTTGGTATCAAAGCCACTTTGCCGTGTGGTGCGAATGTGCCGACGAGAACGTCGGTCCTCCTAACGGGGGTGTATTGTAACATTCTACATCAACCAACGGAGAGCGGGTGATGTGCCTTATATGTACATGCCCGCCTCCATCTAACAAGAGACCTTTTGGGAGCTCACTGACTTCGGAGTTATAGAAACTTCGAGGTTAAGCGAATTGGTACTAGAACAATCCCAAGATGGGTGACCCACGTGAAGTTGCTCGTGAGCTCCCATAAACAAAACCATGAGGGCAGAGAGGGCGGGCCCAAAGCGGACAATATAGTGCTACGGCAGAGCCAATCCCGGGATGTGACACAAGGTGACTCCGTTCCTAGATGAGATTAACAATGACACGATTCAAATTAAGATCTTCAAAGGTAAATCATGCATTGCATATATATTAGGACATATGGAATCAACGTGATGACTAGTCATCCGTTACTGCTAGCTCATTGCCAACTCATTTAAATTCTCATGGGAGACTCACACTTGGCCAGGTGTAGGTTTTTTGTCCTAACGATTTTTGTCTCATTATAGCTTCAATTATTAGCCACCATATGGATTATGAGAGTTTTGTTTTTACTTTGCATCTTTTCTCTGAGGAAAGTCTCCATTTTTCATTATGAGGTTTTAAAATTGGTTTTTAAAATCTACTTTGATCTTTGAAATCCACTTCACCCATTGAGAATTTTTTAGAGTAAAACTTTTACTTTGCATTTTCTACTTGGTGAGATTTGGATTTTCATTATGAGATTTTGAAAATTGGATTTTGAAATCTGCATCTAGGGTTTAGTTTAAACACTTCATCTTCCTAGCTAGAGCATATTTTCTGTTGATTTCTTCAAGAGGATGATTTCTTGAAGAAATCGACTATTTCATTCTAGAATCTATATTTCATTCATTGGTGACGATCTAGAGTTGAGTTGCGGTGCTATGGGGTGAAGAAGCTGATGGACTAGCTACCATTTCCATGAAGGACAAACTACTAGCTCAACTACGTTTGGAGAAGGTTGCATAGGGAGGTAGTACTCTTTTCCTAAAAGACCTATGATTGGTTAAGCTTGTGATTGCTTTTTCTGTAAGAATCTTCTTGACTTATTTGATTGCCTGGTCGGAGTGATAACCCTCATTTTTTTTAATGGGATAACCTCTACCGCTTCCAACTCAACATTAACTTAATAGTCGCTCGCAAGGTCGAGAGCGTCGTATGATAAAGAAACAAGATGATTACATATCTACTAAGAAGCAGCCTCTTAAAGAATAGTATCAGAAATAACAAATACAATGTCAAACATCAATCATTCATTAACCCAAATGGGTGTGAAACAATTCAAGGAAACCACCGAAATAACCCGAACGAAAGCATCCACCTTCGATTGTAGAAGCCTTGCATTTGACTTCCTTATAGTGTTGAAACAGATTCCTCAGGAACCTAAGAAGATCCTTCACATCCGAGACAAGGCGCATAGCAATATCGATAAACTTTCCAAACCGTAACACCACTCAGCAAAGCCAACTAGTGGTATTGTAGTTTTTTTTTTTCCTTTTTTTTTTTTGGGAGTTTCACTAAAACACCCAAAATTGAGGTTGAAATTATAAAAAAACCCAACACCCAAAACACTTTATAAACACACCCAAAACCCATCATTACACACACTCAAAATCCATTGATAAACACACCCAAAAAATATACATTTGTTGATTTTGGGTGTGTTTCTATGTTTAAATAGTATTTGGGTTTTTTTTATAAATACATGTCTAAGATTAGGTTTATTTATAAATTTGTATTTTTTTTTAAGTACAAGTGATAGTCTAAATTACATGAGTAGAGAATATCTCACACACATACAACCAAGATGTCATGAGAGACGTACCATAGTATTATTGTTTTCATTAATGAGGAAAAATAAACTCGAACTAGGGTTATATCTTTCAACATTTAAAAAGTGAATACAACTAGACTAATTGACTAGTATTACATATATAAGCACGGGATACATAGAGGAGCACGAGTGACGCTCTGCTATTTTTCGAAATGTTTCAATATACATGTAGCAGGTCAAATCACATATTGACCCTTAATTGAATAAAAGTGTACTGATTATTGGCTTCTAATACACAGGTGATTAATTTGTCATCAAATCTCGTTGACAAATAACTTTTGGAGTTCACTTTCTTTCAAGACTAATTGGTTGAGCCGGTGAAGCAATATATCAAAATCATCTTGGCTCCTTAAGAGAGTGAGACGTACATGTCGATCTTCAGCACCAAACAAGCTACCTCTACGGCCATAAACATTGGCTTCTTTTTGGAGTACTGCATAGCAATCTTTATCCTCTTCCCTCTCGCATTTCAACCACACATAACCTGCCATGAGAATAAACTGCTTCAGAATTTGACCCAATGGAGCCTTTAATTTAGTAGTTTTTCAATATGATTATTCTTTTCATTTATCAGTTTTTAGTTGCACAAATTCTTGAGTCAGCAAAGGCTTGGTTCTTTTGATAACGTCTAAATTACTTGAGAGAAAAACCAAATTGAAGTAGTGGAAATTCCCAACAAAATCATCAATTAATCTTTGCAAATATGGTAGGGTAGAATTAATTTTGTATGATGAGGTTAGACACAAAATAAAAAATGAAGTTTGTCATGTATATATATATAGGAGTTTATTGAGGATCCTCAAATAAGTTTATTTGAGGACACCTTGTAGGCCCCACTCCGGATTGTATTTCACTAATCTAAACCGTCTATTTTGTAGATACTCATTCAAAGATCATCTCTACAAAAAATCACTTGAATCCGATATCATTTGACCACTAAATTGAGTTATTGAAATTTTAGTACTTTCTTGAAGCACCGTGTTCATTGATTTTGTAAGACACAATTGGATGTCGAAATGGTTTCAGATTTGTCTAATTTTTTGTAAGGATCATCTATGAATGAAGACCAAAAATAGATGGTTTGGACTATTGAGAAAAAATTGTAGGGTACTAAAGTACGCCCTCAAATAAAATTATTTGAGGGATCCTCAATGTATGATCATATATACATATATATATATATATATATATATATATCTGTGTGTGTGTGTATTTATGTGATGTTTGCTCATGTATGGCCCTAAAAAAATGTTTCAAATTTAAGAATATTATTTGCAGAAACATGTGCCAGTTAATGTATAATTGGCAAATCTAACATCTATGGGTTGGCCAACGATAAGACGTGGATCACATAATTATGGTTCTAACTAGGTGTTGCCAGATCATTTCCCACTCCGTACTTATACTTCACTACTACTTAACAAGGGAGGGAAAAATCAAATTCAGGACCTCTTCCAGCATTGGAAAGAGAAGTACCACTAGACTAAGAGAAGTACATAAGAGTGATGAGGACGTTATACCTGGTGAAGGTTTTCTGGTTTTTTTGAAATAAGTGCAGTATTGGGGTGCAATTTTCTGTAGAGAAAATCGGTTTGACAGAGCCAAAGTGTTGCTCAGTTTTTCCCAGCGGCTCTTCACTTTGTTGTATCCGAATTCAAAGATTTCCTTGCCTCCAGTTTCAAGCACTACATTCAGAAGCTTCAAAGCTCTGAGCTGAGCATCCCGAGAAACACCCATGCTACTTAACTGTAAATACTCACTCATTCTTTTGTACACAGACTCATCCTTCACCACTGCCCACCTGCACAAGGCACAACATTATTATTTTATAACTACGAAAAAGGATTTTTCTTGGTTCAACTCTAATAATTTTTCGTTGGTTTTAAATTTAAAAGATTTAAAAAATTATATGAGAAAAGAGAAAGATATGCAAGAAAATGGAATAGTTAGGGTGTTACCCGAATCTACTACCGGCATGGCCAGTGAGCTTAGAAATAGAAAATATCATGATATCATCATCGGCTGGAGCAGGAATTGCTGTAAAATGGGGCCAGTAATACACACGATCATAGATTGCTTTGGCATTTGGGCCTTGAAAAATGGCCTTTTTCAACTTCCCATCAGGGTTGTTTGGGGAGGTTACGAATTCAATGACGTTTGTATTTGCATCTGAAATGTTCTGCAACACGGCTGCATCTCCTTCGAACTTGTAGTCCACTGATCGAAAGAACTCCGCTTGCTCTTGGTAAAGCTGCGAAAATTCGACAACTAAAATTAATTTATTTGTAAAGGAGTTGTATCATCTCAACGGATCATATGCATGCGCCTCTATGAGAGATAGTAAAACAATTGAGATGGTACAAATGGTTTTGATCTTTCCAAATTTTGTATGCCGTAAATTCAGAATGAGGATTCAACCCTGTAATAAGGAACTGAAACCACAACACTTGCAGGTGAGGAAGAGCTGAGATTATTGGAAGAGAGTGCGTGAAGTGCAGCGTTGAGAAGTTGGGTTGAGCCAGCACCAAAAACAATGTATCTTCCTTGAGTCACCGCATTTCCAACAATGGCATGAAGTTTGCGAATGTGCCTCTCAAGCTCTGCTGAGATGCGAGATTGATCAGCAAAGGTATAGCTCATTCGATGCCAGCCTGCTACTACAACTGCACTTTTGGCTGCATGTTGCATCCAAAATGGCTCCAAGAAAAGTGGGTCTCCACTGCAAGCAAATATATATTATTATGTATATGCATGAGATAATTAAATTTATAGTAAATGTAGCTTTCCCCTTTCAAACTAATTTTTTCTTGCCTACAACCTATCATCTTATTTTTTTATGAAGAAAATCCAATTTATTATAAGCAAAACTTGACAACTAGGATCCAACTCAATAAGTTACCTAATTAAGCTTAAAATCTGATTTATTATAGTTCTTATATTCCAAAAGTACCCTTAATTAGAGTTTACCCTATTATGTGATTATATTAAATGTTGGTTTCCTCAATGTTGGTCTCCTAAATTTGGAATTTATTGCAAATTTGACTATTGTTTTAAATTTCAAAACGTTTGGCACATATTAATGTACACAAATATATACATATATATATATATATATATATATAAACGTTAGTGTCTATATTAATGCACACACAAATATTCCTATGTGCCTTACACGAATTATTGCCTTTTTTGCTTGGTCACCCTTTTGAATCCCAAGAAAAATGTGAAAAACATAATATAAGTATATATATATATATATATATATATATAGTCTCTTTCTATTGAGGAATCTCTCAAATAATTTAATTTGAGAGACACCCTTTAGGGTCCCCTACGAATTTTTTTTCAACGATCCAAACTATCTATGTTTTAAGTCTACATTCATAGATCATCCTTAAAAATAAGAGAAATTGGAAACTGTTTCGATATCCAATTGTGTCCTACAAAATCAATGAACACGGTACTTCAAGAAAGTACTAAAATTTCAATAATTCAATTGAGTGATCAAATGATATCGGATTCAAATGAGCCCTATAAGAATGTCCCTCAAATAAACTTATATGTGTATGTATATATATACACACACATATATATGTTTCCAAAAGAAAAATCTCCCTTGTGGTTCTAATTTAAAAATCTCCCTTACCTATAATTTTAGGTGGATATTGACAATCACATTCACATTTATACAGTATAGTTGCTTTCACCATTTGTATGTGTGGGACTGTAAAGAGATATTTTATAAAACATTACTTTCATGAGTGACATCAGGAGCTTTGTTTTCGGAATCTTTCTGGTGCATATTTTACATAATTAAAACAAGTTTTTGAAAATGAAATTCCTTTTGTTGCCTTTTTTGTACCTTTCTAATTGGTAATATGGATTTTAAGTTTTGGCATGGTTAAGTAGAGGATCTTTTTAGGTATCAGGTGCTTTGATTCTAGAATCTTGACTGCAGGGGTTTACACCTAATCTGCTCAACTTTTCTGAATTAACAAATAATCAAGCTTGCATTTTGACCACACCTTTTTCTCCATCCTAATTTCCAAAGGTTCCAGCTTCAAATTCTAATGTGCAACATTGAAGACTTGAAATAGTTTTTCTTTCTTTTTTCTTCAAAAGAAATATAAATCACAAATCTAAACCCCAAAGCTAACTATCAATTTTCAGTAACGAAGTCTTTGAAAATATGTGTGGAGAGAGAGAGAGAGAGAGAGAGAGAGAGAGAGAGAGTACCCATCAGCATTTGCTGTACAAGCAGTTAAAAATTGAGAGCAGTCAGGGCCTCCATAGCAAGAATTGCATTCACAAACGGGTTCCTTCCCATCAAGAACAAGCCCATCCAAGTAGGCTCTTCCATGCCCTGAGCAAGAGACGGCTGCCACGTGCTCAGCTTCTTCTGCTGCTCCTCTGCTCCAACTCAGCTCCCACTCTCCACCCACATAGAGTTTCAAGACTAATAATAGATTAACAAATATAGAAAATGCAAAGCACACAAAGTAAGAGCTTTGTAACTTAGCCATATTTGTTCAGTTTCCTCTTTCAGGCTTGTATTATTCTTGCACATATAGAACCTTATGCAAGAGGAAAAGGATAACAAACACAAATTTAAGGCATTGGGAGGCAATGCTTGGATTAATATTTATACAAAAAGAGGCCCACCATCTATGTCAAGGACTAGGACTTTTATGTTTTACAGTAAATATTAGTGAATAAGATGGACCACAACTCTTGAGCCACAAATTACAACACATATCCTTACATACTCTTTTAGGGTTCGTTTGGTACACCGTATTAGACTTTGGATAAGAGTAAATAGTCTATGTCAGTTATTTGGTGTCAACTTGTATTATTTAAAGGTTTAAGCTTTTAATATTCTTCTTACCTGACTAACTAATACAACCCACACACCCCGGTTTAAATAATACATGCTCAATTATAAGGCTAGGAAAAAAAAGAACATACTTTCTACGAGAAAAATCAGACGCTATCTTTTCCCTAGGTTCTTCTTTGCTATATCTTTCCAGGGTTATTCTTCTTCACTCTTCTCCAGGTATCCACCTCTCTCTCTCTCTCTCTCTCCCCAATATGCTTCTCCACTTCACTCTTTCTTTTTCTTATCTGCATCTTCTTCAGTGGCTATCTGGTGACTGCTTAGAAAACAGAAATCAATAATTTTGTGTGGTGTTTTTTTTGGTTTGAATTTCACACACCCAAGTTTGCAGCTTTGCTTAGTGTTGAAATTCTTTCTTGCCCATTTATGTTGTTTCAATTCAAAGCTCAGCCAAACAACTTCAGTTCTCAATTCTATTTTAATTTTTTAATTGGTGGGTAAGTATAATTGGCTCTCGATTCAAGCTTACACTACTACAAAAGGAAAACCACGACGGTATTCACCGTCGTGTATTCTGCTTTCAAATCGTCGTGGAATCACCGACATCTTTTCCATAACAAAACCACGACGGTGAATAACCGTCTGTTAAACCAAAAACGCTCATCAAAAATAAAAACCGACGCGTCTTTGTGCAAAAAGACATAAAAAGCGATCGAGGATGAGAATAGACGACCAACTCCAACAAAAAAACGTCGTTAAAAAAGCGGATGACAAATATAAATATTGACGCCTTTACAATCATAATAGGCGGCGTTATTGACACCTACTACGTCACAACATTTCCACAACCGTCGTAAAATAAATTTTCCACCGATTTTTTATGAATTATGACGTGAAATAGATGTCGAGTTAATTAATTACGACGTATGTATTTACTTAGACGACGCTTAAATGAATAAACAACGCCGGTTCCAAATAAATGAGAGCCGTATTACAGAATTTATACGCCATATTTTGAAAATAAACGACGTGGAAAAAATGATGGGGTCATTAATTACGATTACGATAATTTATAAGGGCGGCGTTGTCCTTATATACAACGCCGGTACCATGAAAAAGACCGTCGTGTTTAATAATTTATACGCCTTCATTAAAAATTAACGCCGCCTAATTCATCTTAACGTCGATTTAATTTAATGGACTTCAAATACCGTCGTGAATTCATCCTTTCCACTTCGCTTATTAAAGAACTTACGACGCGGTAAATTCATGCAACGCCGTCTTTGTAACGCTCAGTTAAAATTTCATCTTTTAGCGCCGGTATTATGGGATTGAGTCGTTATTTTGAATTACATGGCGGTTCTTTATGCTTGTCCGACGTGTTATCCTGGATTCGTTTCACAATAGCGTCGTGGTTCTTCATTGTTACTTTGCTTTAAGACGTCGGTAAATATATTGGATCGTTGAATGCTCCAAAACGTCGTTATTTATTAGAACAGACGTCGTTTTATTACATTTTTATCAAAACCGCTGTTTTGTAATGGAACCAGTAATTTTTGTTGATTGTTTTGTGGCCAAAACACTTATAATGAAAGTGAAGAAATCACATTACAATATATTACAAAATTAATGTCATACACTGCCAATTAAAAGCATCATTCAACCCATATATCTTCACACCCATCTCGAATATTTTGACTCCTAACTCAACCACCACTTCATCAAATGTGTCAACATTTGGCATCCCCTATAAATGGCTCACACTCAATTCTCACATCACCTAAGACATCATCACCAATAACATCATTATATTCTCTATTAGGCATTGATAACACTACCGACCAACCACGATGCATCGGGTCGTCAACAAAATACTTGTTTGACTTGAGAAGCCAAAACAAATTGGTCATTCCTATGTCCAATTTTACTCAAATCTACAAGGGTAAATCCAAGTTCGTCCACTACAAGACCAGAAGTATTATCAATCCAATCACACCTAAAGACTGGGATTGTAAACTTTTGGTAGTCAAGGTCCCAAATTTCTTGAATGACACCATAGAAACCCATATTTGAGAGAATTGGGTTTTATCCTTAGCACTAACAACTTGCATAGTATGTGCAAGTAAATAAACTCCACTATTTTGAGTTGTCCGCACATCATCTTGTGCCTTGATGTTGAATTTAATACCTTTAATGAGATAGCTCCTATATAATGCACTTGCCATGTTTGGACCAGCTGCTAGCCACCTTAAATTTTCGATACGCCATGATTGTCTTCCTCATTAAGTTCACTTTGAACCTGCAAATTAATCATATAACTTCATTCAATCTAACATAGAAAGAAGAAAATTAAAAGTCCAATATGTTATTCAATAACATATACCTTGAAGCGTAGCCATTGAATGAAAGTGCTATTGTGCTTATCCTGCAGCCACTTTGTTCTCTTTCTAAATTTTGGATAAGTGGTCTGATGTGAATCATATGTTGCCTACATGACACACAAAATTCAAGTATTACGGTCCCAAACATATAAGATAAACATAAGAAATAATTTAAAATGGAAACTTAAAGAATAAAACTCATACGTACTCGATATAAGGTAGGACTTCCTCCGTATTCTCCAAGACATATAGATGTGCTTGGTTCAAGCAGTCCCGATCAACTACGCTCACTGTGCAAGCTGATAATGGCTTTGAAACTCCCATCTTTTGGCTTGAAGGCACTCCAACTGTACTAACATCAGATAAATGCTCAGTACAAAACTCTACAGCTTCTTCAGCTATATACCGCTCAGCAATGCAACCTTCGGGACGAGTACGATTCTGAACATACCCTTTAGCACTTTCATATATCTTTCAAACGGGTACATCCATCTAAAATATACTGGCCACACAGACGAACTTCTCTGACAAGATGTACTACTAGATGAACCATGATATCAAAGAATGAAGGGGGAAAGTACTTCTCAAGCAAACACAAAGTAACTACTACATCTTCTTCCAACTTATCTAGCTTGGAAACATCAATCTTTGCACATATAGCATTGAAGAAGAAGCACAAACGAGTTATTGCATACCTTGCGGGCTTCTCCAAAGCAGTAACGAATTGCCACAGGGAGCAATTGTTGCATTAAGGTATGACAATCATGTGATTTAAGGCCAAGAAGTCTTGAATCTTGTAAAGATACAAGATTTTTATATTTGAAGAATAACCTTCAGGGACCTTCATACCATAGAAAGAATTGCAAACCTCTCTCTTCTCTGCTCTTGACAAATTCCAAGGCCCGGAGGCAAACGAGTACGCCTTTCTCCATACTCGGGTTGCAAATCGCTTTGACCCCATGTTCAATAAATCTAATCGAGCAGCAATCCCATCTTTATTTTTTGAGGATCTCCAGCAATGTACCAATGATACTATCAAACATTCTTCTCAATGTGCATAACATCTAGGACATGCCTCACAGGAAGGTATTTCAATACTGAGATCAAAGAATATTGATTTCTTCTTCCAACAAACTCTGTCACCATCTTCAACCATATGCAGCACTTCTTCTCCGGTTAATGGCTCAGAGGCGTGCCATATTCAGGTTTCCCATTAAAAGTGCACGTTGCCTCCTATATGGATGATTGATCGGTAACCATTTTCTATGCCCAATGTAACAAATTTTGTGGCCATTTTTCAACTTTGTGACTAGGTGTATCATCGCATATTGGACAAGTTTTATATCCTTTAACAACACAACCGGATAAGTTTCCATAGGCGGGAAATCATTAATTGTCCACATTAATGCAGCTCACGAGTGTAAAGTATTCTCCATTATGTGCATCATACACTCCTTCAATCCCATCCCACAAAGATTTTAAATCATCAATCAAAGGCTCCAAGTAGAGCGTTATATCATTTCGGGCTGTTTAGACCGAAATCAATAAAAGGTCAACATCATGAACTTTCGTTTCATGCACACCATGGAGGGAGATTATATGTAACTAAGATAATCGCCAGCAACTATATCTGCTACTTAGAGAAGCTGTGGGGATTGAATCCATCGGATGACAGAGCCAATCTCAAGTTTTCTCGGCCATTACCAAACTCGCCATTTATCATCAAGAAGTTTCAAGACGGGAATCCGCTGATGAGACATATAACCGTCAATTGATTTTCTAGCAGATGCCAAGTCAAACTCTTAGCAGCTCTCATGTGATCGAAACATCCTTTTAAACCTTGGAATTGGAGGAAAATACACACCACCTTCACTGCACACCTCTTTCAAGATTGAATCTTTGCCTTCCTTCCACCTTGAGATACCACAATTAGGACAATGAGTTAAATCCTCATACTCCTTCCTATACAAGATGCAATCATTGGGGCATGCGTGCATTTTCTCATAACTCAGCCCCAATGCACACAAAGTCTTTTTTGCCTCATACATAGAGGCCGGTATTGTATTTTTCATGCAGGCAAATCGCCTTGAAGTATCAATAATTACAAAAAGCGACCATCACTCATCCCATATTTTGCCTTCAAATTATACAACTTCACTAATGCCGATAACTTCGTGTACTTTCTACAACCGGTACAATGGTTGATCTCCATCCCCAATCACATTGGCAAACTCATAAGGATCAGATCCAAAATCACCAAAATCATTATCATCCATCTCTATTTCTTCAGACACAAAACTGTACCTACTATGGTCATCATCTTCTTCAACATTTCTACTAGCATTAGTAGCTGCTTCCCAAGGTTCTCCGTGAAATGTCCAATTCTTATAGCTTTGGTCAACTCCATTAAAGTATAAGTGATCCCTTATAATTCCAACCCCAAACAATTTCAAATTAACACATTTAACACATGGACAACGGATATGTGTGGTAGTTAGAAGATTTTCTACTGAAAAGTTCAAAAATGCTTCCACCCCTAACTCATATGCCTTCGATCTTCTATCCGAGTGCATCCATGACTTATCCATCTCCGACACTATACCCTATTATATATAATAAAGTGAAAAGGAAAGCAATGACCATCACTATAGCAGATTATATAAAGTCTAATAGCAAGTAATATACAACATAGACGACGGTTTTTAAACAAAAACAGACGTATTTGACATTTATAGGACGGATTTTACGTCGTCTAATTATAACCACGACGGTAGTTACATAACACCGCGTGTATAAGTAATAACAACGACGGTTTAAAGTAAAACCGTCGTTGTATGCCTGAAAACGCGTCGTTAAACAGTTTATTTTCAAGATCCGAAAACCTATTAACAACACAACATAGACATGAAACCAAGCAAGAAACTAACATATACGTGAAACCAACATATACTAAGCATGAAAACAATAAATCCATTCCCAATTCAACATAACAGAGAGTGATTAAAAGATCCGACAAAATGAAATCCATTCCCAATTCAACATAGAGTGATCAAGAAAACATTAAACAGAAAATCCATGAACCCTTTAACAACATTATTAACAGATCGCAAAACATATACCTAAAACCCTTTAACAAAACAACGTAATATATCATTCAATGAATTTACAAGGGGAAGAGAGGGTTTGTACTTACAGGTTGGCGAGCTCACAGATTATGACCAAATTGGATTTGACACAGCTGGCCCAACTTTGAATTAGAGATGAAGTGAGAGAAGCGAAATGTTATGTTGCGCTTGAAATCTAACAATTTTAGGGTTCAGGGTTAGAAGTATAAAAATAAGAGCCAAATCTGAAAATTTTAGGTCCGAATATTTTAAGAAACCGCGCTTTTAAAACATCGACCGAAAAAACACGCGTCGTTAAAATTTAACATTAAACATGACGCTAATTACATTAAGGACGTCGTGGTAAAATATGTACCACGCAAAATCAAAAGAGCGTTAAAACTATGAAAAACCACGGCGGGTTAATTAACTACCGGCGTTGTAAACAATAATAAACGACTCACGTGTAAACAACCGTCGTTTAAAAAGAGAACGACGCGGATTTTTCTCCATACGACGTCAACTCCATATTCCACGACTCAATCATCGTTAAAAGTAATACCCTAAACTTTAAAACCCTAAATTATATATTTGTAAAATTTAATTTTATAAAATTGTTTATGGTTTTACATCCTAAGAAATAACAAACATAAACCCTAAACCCCAAAATTATACTTTAACCATAAACCCTAATAAATAACAACCCTAATCCCCAAACCCTAGACCCTAAACCATCAAACTATGTAAGTGATGCTATGACTCATCAAAACAATTTTATTTAGGTTGGACATTTTAATCTTTATTACACAAACTGCATTTTTTGGGTTTTAGGGAAGAAAATATATCAATGACTTCATAGGAGTTGAAGTTGAATTTTGAATTTATTTTAAATTTATTTTAAAATTTTGAATTAAAAATAATAAAATATTCTTATGTCAACAACAAACCACGACGTTGTAAATAATAATAAACGACTCACATGTAAAAAGACGCTCGTTGAAAAGAGAAACCATGGCGGATGTTTCACCATCAGACGTAAAATACATATTCAACGACCTAATCACCGTCGTTATAAGGTATTAACCTAAACCCTAATAAACGACTTACTTGTTCAAAAGCACGTCGTTTAAAAGCGAAACCATGGCGAAATTGTATCAAAACGGCGTCTTATGCGCCCCATCACGTCTAAATATCATTTTACGTCGGTTTTACATAATATATGCGTTGGAAAGTTATTACACGTCGGATTACACAATTTGTTTTTTTTATAATATGAAACCTCAACAAATTTTCTGGAAAAAAGGATGTATATTATAAACAAAATTTGGACATTATATATTATAGAAAAAATTATATATTATATAAAAATATCAAGTGTTCCAACAATCATCTAATCCATATGAAGGCAAACAAACTCTGCCCATTCTTTCCTGACTTCATCAATGGCTGCTTGGGGGTATGGCGCAGATCTTTTCCCTTGGCAAACTACAATCCATAAACAATGATTATTAAGCTTTACAAAAAGAAATTCAGAGAGACAGCGACGTTGTTTTATCATAACCGACGTAGTATATCGATTCAACGAGCGGTAATTTTAAATGACCGTCATTGATAATACAAAAAACCACAAAAAATGTTTCTGAAAATTTTATTCTTACCTTCTTCTCAAACTCCAAGGAAGGATCCATGATGATGTCCCTCATGAAGCGCATCACATAATACCCGCATTCGACACCTTCTTTGGGTTGCTTTGGTGTGCCTGGCAAGTTTTCCAGATTGGTGCTTTACGGCCTGGTCTGCCTATGTAGGAATTATAAATTTTTAAAGCACTGTTCACGATGTTTTTGCCCTCCTCATCAACCACACGATTTCCAGGCAGAGGATCCAGAAAATAGACGGTTTCCCTCTTTGCCCTCACAATCAGCAAGACCCAATGACGGCTGCACAAAATAAAATAAAAGCGACGGTTAATATAAAAACCGACGTATTATATAGTTTCACACGACGTAATAACTTAATCATCGACGTTATTATAAATTTATCACGACGATAATTAACTACCGACGTGGTTAGTTGTTTCAAACGACTCAATAAATAAATAACCGACGTGGTTAGATGTTTCAAACGACACAGAATTAGTTAAACAGTTTTATAAGTGGTCAATTAGTGAAAATCATACAAACAAAATCCTTTTAAGGAGACTAACCCTGGATTGTAAGGCATCATGAAAATCTGTTCACCATCTGTTTTTTGAAGTCGACTGGCTACAATTCGTGATCTGTCGATTAGTGACCCAGCGTTGGCACTAACTTGAGCAGGGTCGATAAAGCCAACCATGCTGCACATATTTGCGTCTCTCAAAACATCATATAAGCACCTAAATATATAAAACAAACGACGGTTATTTATACACAAACGGACGTATTATACACTTTCACACGACGAAATGAAATAGAAAGCAGGCGTGATAACTAATTTATCACGACGGTAGAAAAAGAACGACGTTTTTAGTGGTTTAAAACGAGCGTAATAATTAAACAACCGACGTCTTATGATATAATGTTTGATATTTGATTATGACAAACCTCATATATACTGCAACCACAGTAGCCCCAATTTCTTCCATGCCTGCAAACTGTGTAATATCTTCATGCAAGATGAAGGTACTTCGAGCTGCACCAAACACCTCCTTCTCAATGTTGAAGGTCATGATCTTCTCCTGAGGCTTTAGTGTCGTTTCCACATAACGACAAAGGGACTGTAAGGAAGATGGCACCTCCACATTCGAATAATCAACTACTTCAGTACCCTGTTTAAAGAAATAAAGCAAAATAAAATGACGTGGTAATTCATTAAAAACGACGGTTTAAATTAAAAAACGTCGTCTTATTATAATTTAAACGACGATAATTAAATACCGTCGTTTTATATAACTATAGACGTCGTAGAAAATAAATGCCGACGTCTAATGTGAAAACAAACGACGGTTTAAAGAAAAATATCGACGTCTGAAATGTGAAAAACAAATTAAAAAGGCAAAGTTATGAGAATATACCTCCTCGTCATGCTTTTCTTCTTCTTGTTCTTCTTCTTTCTTCTCTTCATCATTTGTTTCTTCCTTTTGTCCTTCATCTTTTTTCTCTTGTTTTTCTTCCTTCTTCCCTTCATCTTTGTTTTCTTCCTTCTTCCCTTCATCTTTGTTTTCTCCTTTCTTCTCTTCATCTTGATTATCTAAAGCCCCAGATTTCTGTTTTAAATAATAAAGAAATATATATATAAGACAGATTGTACAGAGAGTAAAAAAATTAAACCAAAACGTCGTGGTAAGGCATAACCTAAGACGGTATGTAAGAATTATGGACGTCTTAAAATTATTAAACGATGGTAAATAATAAACGTCGTGGTAATTGTATATTACGTCGTTAAGGACTAAAACCGTCGTCTAAAAACCACAAAGTACGACGTCTAGTGGCGTGTAAAACAAGTAAACTAAATACGACGTGATATTTAAATAAAACGACGGGTTATTTATAAAATCGTCGTGGTATGGTTTTAAAACGACGGGTTTATTCATAATAACGACGTCTAATGTAAAAAAAAAACAGAGAATTCAAAGTTCGGTTATGTTACCGTTTCTTCCTGCCGCTTCCCCATTTTTGGCAGTATCATCCTCTAAATGTTGGGATCTCCCTTCAGCCCCAGAACAGCTAGCTTTATCGGACATTGGATTTATGGGGCTTTGCTGTAGACCTTGGTTTTGAGAGGGGCTAGTTTTCGGTTTAAGCATGCTTGGATCAAAATTGGGGATGAGGTGGGAAAGCTGACTTAGTAAATGTTCCCTCTCAGCCTCTACTAATTGTTTGGTTCTAGCTTCCATCTTCTTAGTCTCCTCTTGAAGGACAAGTCTTACACTTTCCTTCAATTGATCAGCAAACTTTACCCTCTGTGGTCTAGGTAAATTGAAGAATTGCCTAGGGGAAATCCCAGCACCTACCCCTCTTACTCTCCCTGGATGCTGGGACCCAAAGCCAAGGTCAAGACATCATTACGCCATTACACTCAGACTGCCTTCACCACTTGTTTTTGCAATTCATCCTAAAACAAAGACATACAAAAAAGTCAGCACAAGAAAACACACGACGGTTATTTATAAACAAAGCGACGCAGATATATAATTTCACACGACGCACCAAAATAGAACTCGACGTTATAATATATTTATAACGACGTTCATTAAAACGACGTGGTTAGATGTTTAAAGCGACGCACCAAAATAGAACTCGACGTTATAAACCACGCGTCTTTTTTGTAATTACAGAAAACAGAGTTGTGATTCCAGATTTAGATCTTTCACGACGTTTTTGAAAACATTTCGACGTAGTAATAACATTAAACGACGAAAAAATTAACCACCGACGTCTTATCTATACTTACGAAAAAGCGAGTTGTGATTCCAGTTTTAGATCTTTCACGACGTTTTTTAAAATATTTCGACGTAGTAAAATCATTGACACGCGAAAAATATAACATTAGACGTAATAAGAATTATATATACACAGTTTAATAAATATTTAAAACAGCAGTGTG